>NC_080064.1:117293106-117600047 GCF_949987535.1 Balaenoptera acutorostrata | reverse complement strand
TCATTTTTTGCATCAACAGTTCCAGTGAAAGGAAAATCCCTGCCTTATCAGCAGCTCTAATGATTTGACCTGATCCTTATATTGAGTCTAAACCTGCTTCCATATAACTCTTACTCATTGCTCTAGTGTATTTCATCTGGAGTCATGAAGGCATTCAAGAGCTCTATCTGAATGCCAATCTCGTACTCCTTCCCGTAGATTCTTATCCTAATCTGTGTCTTCTCCCACTCTCTCAGCCTTTACTCATATATCACGGTGTCTGGATGCTTCCAAATTTATTGACATCCCAATAACACATAGGGAGTCACTGGCAACACTGATTGTAGAATCTGGTTTCTCTGCTTTCCATTGTTGAGCCAGGGCACTGCTGAGTGGAGAGACTTCCTCAGACTCAGCCCTGTCCACCAGCAGCTGACGGTCTTAAAATATACGATTGGATATAAGAAGGACAGTTAGCAAACTAGGCATGGGAGGTGGAGTGGGAAGACGAGATACATTGGGTGATAGCAGATGCACCAGAGACAGAAGTCATGGGCTTTTTAACTCTGGGAAGCTCTGTGAAGCCAGCTTGAGAAGGTCACTCCCTCTGATTACTCTGGGAAGGCTTGGGAGGTGGTAGGATTTCAGAAGCTCTTACACACTGAAAGGGAGAAGGTGTATTACGATGTGGGTGCCTCTTGGGCAGACAAATGAAGCGAGGGAATATCAAGAAGGGTGAGGGTCTTCCCTGGTGGCGCAGTGGTTAAGAATCCGCCTGCCAATGCAGGGGACGCGGGTTCGAGCCCTGGTCCGGGAAGATCCCACATGCCGCGGAGCATCTGAGCCCGTGTGCCACAACTACTGAGCCTGTGCTCTAGAGCCCGCGAGCCACAACTACCGAGCCCACGAGCCACAACTACTGAAGCCCTCGTGCCTAGAGCCCATGCTCTGCAACAAGAGAAAAGTACAATCTATGAAAGAAAAAAAATCAATAAAGTGGATTGCATCAAATAAAAAAAAAAAAAAAGAGTGAGCCCCAGAACCAGGAGTTCAGAAGGGAGAGGCAACCTGCCAGGACCCTCTGGGGAAGGACTTTGGTCTGGGTTCATGAAGCATAGCCATGTTTAGGGGGCACTTGTCACACTGTTCCTATGATGCCTCCCATCTTAGCGGTTATTTGGGTGGAGGTTAGAACAGAGAGACACAGACCCTTGGTTTCTAAGACACCGTGGCACTGTTTCTTCCCAGAGGAAGACAGCACATAGTGGAACAGATGGAAAAGAACCAGGAGGAGCGATCGCTGCTTGCCGAACAGCGGGAGCAGGAGAAGGAGCAGATGCTGGCGTATAGGGAACAGCTCCAGGAGGAGGATCTAAGGGTAACAGGGCCGCACAGATAATGCCAAGCTCCACCAGCAACAGTGAAAAAGCCCTCCAGCACTGTGGGGTTTGAGCGTGTGGGCTGATGTTCCGTCAGGCACATGCTCATTTCACATCATCGTCACCATCAACTTTTTATTGCCAGATAAAACATTTGTTGGGCTGTGGAGTCATGCTGGGGGAGGAGCAGTGATTTGGATACCGTCCCTGTCTTACTGGGACTTGGGGTCCAGGACTGACACATCCGTGTGAATGGACACGTGAAGGAAAGATATGGCTACATGCTTTGCACAAATAAACATAGGGATGTTTTATTGTCGTCCCTCAATTATCTAGGGATATTATAGACTTTGTAGGTGAAGAGTAGCAGTGTCTTAGTTCCAGACTCCCTGCTGTTGCCTCATCCAAAGTACATTGCCTCCCAGTGTCATTAATTGTGTTGAGGAGCCAAACCCTTTTTTCCTGTTAGCCTAAATAAAATTAGTAAGCATGGCCATTGCAAAAGAAATGAAGACACACCTGTTCAGACCAGGTAGACTTAAACAAATCTTCTTGTATTGGCCTTACCTGATCTGTTGCAATATACAAAGGCCCCTGGCACAGTGAGGTACATGGCAAGCATTTGGTGCATTTATTCTTTTTTCCCCTCAATCTTTTACTTTTAAAAGATTTTATACACACAGACAAGTTGAAAGAACTGTACCACCCCCATCAATGCGTCACCTAGATTTAGTGGTTGTTAATCTGCCCGAGTTGCTTGTCTCTTTTAGATGTATATACATATTTTGATATTGTTAAACTCTTTGAAAGTAAGTTGCCAGTGTCTTGACACTTTGCTGCTATATGCTTCAACCTGTATCTCTGAAGAAGGACATTCGCTTACAAGTCAACAATACCATTATCAACACAATTAGAATCCAATGATTCTATAATATCGTTTAATATTTACTCTACGCTCAAATTTACTCAGTTGTTACAAAAATATATTTTCAGTTATTTTCTTTCATCCAAACCAGGATTCAATCAAAGTTCACACATGGCATTCACTAAGTCTTTTTAGTCTAGTTTGATCTAGAAGAGTTCCTCATTCATTCATTCATTCATTCATTTTTATAGCACTGATATTTTGAAGCATCCAGGACATTTGACTTGAAGAATGTCCCGCATTCTGATTTGTCTGATTATTTCCTCATGGTGACATTTAACTTGTGGAACACATATTCTTTTATTGTTCTCCTCCTTCCCCATGTTTAGGGGTGATTGAGTTGTCATCTCCCAGTGAATTTGATGGTGAGGAGTGACAGGGGGCCCTGAAGGATCTCATGGGGGGCCTTATAATTATGAGGGCTTCTCGAGCACTTGCAGTATGAAGATCTGTGTGAGGGGTGGGAGGCTGATCACCAGATGGTCAGGGAAGATGAGGGGCAGGAAGCCTTGTGAACTGCTTGAGAAGGGGAACAACAGGGCCATGAAGACAGACAAGACCTGGCCAAGCTCCTGGCTCAGGAGAGAGAGGGAAAGGACCAGGAAGGACAGGTCTGGGGTAGATATGCAGGAGACTGGAAAATCCAACTTGATTGTGGGGAATGGGCATTGGTGGGTTCATTGAGAAAGTTCCAGGTGTCACTGAGTCAACACAATTACTCTGGTGTTACGTCATTGTCCTTTTCCTGTCCTAGGCACTCCCTAAGTCTCCAGGAAGTATCATTAGGCAGAGATAGAAACCTCTGCCTCCCCAGCCTAGAACTTCATCATCTCCGGGTGATGCAAAGGCGGCTTTCCCCACCTTGCTAGCAAGATGGAGAGAATGAAGGGAGTTTATCTGGGGTTGCTTTACGATGGCTTCAAAGATGAGAAACAGGGGAAGTCCTTTGGTTTCTTGGAAATGAAATGAACCCACAAAAACAACAAACCAAAAAGTAAATAAATAGGCAAAGAAGTAAGTAAATATATGATTATATGTATGTCATAGATCAGAAGTCAGCAGCTTTTCTAGCTTTGAGGGTCAGTGGGATTAAATACTGCCTGGGGTACCAATGGCATGAGTAAAACTGATGGGAAGAAGGTAGGAAGGAAAGGAAGAAAGGGAAAGAGCAAAAAAGAGTGTGGGCGTTGGAGTGTCAGGAAGGGAACTGTGGCGTGAGCAAGGAGGCAGGTGCTTGGAGAGTGAGGGGATGCTGGCGGCCATGACTCAGGCACCACATGGACCTGGGGGGAGGCACACAGCACTGTGCTGGTCTGGTTCAGGAGGCTTCCTGGAGGAAACAGCCCTGCACTGGGCAGTGAGCCAAGCTGGGGGAGGGTCAGCAGTGTTGCCTGGGATGCATCAGGGCAGAAGCTGGGCTGAGGAGGAGCTGGGAGGCCAGGTAGGGGTTAGTCTTTGAAGAAATGGAGGGAGCTGGGAGCACTGTGGGAGGTGGGGTGAGTTGATGAGTAGGAGAGTTTGAAGCAAGGAGTCCAAGTTTGAGACGGTAGGGAGGCCACTGCCCAAGGTCCCAGTGCCCCTCCACATTGGGACCTGAGGATGTGCTCAGAAGTGGTCTGATCACTGGGAGCTTTCAAAGGCTCAGGCTCATTCCTTAGAAGGGATCTTGTCACTCAGGGTGATGGGGCCTCTGATGTCCATCACTCATTGTTTTTCTCTCTGAGGGTTTTTCTCTTTCTCACTTGCCACTCACCTTGGCCCCCTCTTCCCTGCCTCATTATTGAGTATTTGCTGTTTCCCTCTCGGTATTGGGAAAGAGAAGAAGTGTTACACATGGTCCCTGTCCTCTGGCTGGGGCAGAATGAACACACAGGAAGCGAATGGGATCCTCACGGCAACGTATGATCAAGTCCAAGGAGCTGTGGCACGATCTTAAGTGCAAAGGGAATTCAGAAATGCAGAGAGAATTAAAACTTGGGACAATCAAGTAAGAGCTCCAGAGAAGATTGGAACTTTAGTTTAGACAGACCAGGTTCCAAAATTCTGGCTCTGGAGTTCATTAGCTGTATGGCCCTTGGGCAAGTCGCTTAAACTCTGAGCCTCAGTTTTTCCACCTGTACAAGAAAGATGACAAGGACTACCTTTCAGGGTTTTTGGGGGCACATTTCGGTGTTAGACGTAGGTTATATAAAGTGTCTTATGAATAAAAAGTACTCAATTAGTGCAATACTCTATTTTATCTATTTTAATCATCACTATTGAACAGAGACCAAAAGTTTGGGTTTGAATAGGGGAAGGAAATTGAAGGCAGGAGGAAAGCATAATGAACAAAGGATAGGATTTTGCCTGACATGGGGAAGACACTGAGTAGAATCTTAAGAGCCTCCACTTCCTGAGAGTGCATAGAGATCAACAGTGTCAGGGGCTGCCGCAAAGTCAGGGTGGATGAAGACTGCAAAGGCCCATTTGGCTAGGAGAGGTCATTGATGACCCTTGAAAGAACAGCTTTAATCAAGGGCAGTAATTGGAGCTAGACTTCAGAGTGTGCATTTCTCTCCCTGCCTCCATCTGTGTCTCTCTGTCCTGATAGGCCAGTATCTTTTGATCTTTCCCCTTCTACTCTGAGGCTCTCTCCCTTCGGTGGCAGGACTTGGAACGAAGACACCAGCAAAAGCTGAAGATGCAGGCTGAGATCAAACGCATCAATGATGAAAACCAGAGGCAGAAAGCAGAGCTGCTGGCTCAGGAGAAGCTGGCAGACCAGATGGTGATGGAATTTACCAAGAAGAAGATGGTAGGGACCTGCTTACTGATGCCTGGGACTTCTGAGCAGGAATGGAGTGTCTGTCTCAGGGAGATGCAGGCATGAGAACTAAGCTCACTCAACAGAAGATAGTTATGTCATCATCCTAAAATTCATGTCCTTAGTTCAAGGGCCTGGCTTCTTTTTCTCTTCAACTTGGCCAGTCCCCTTGTTCATTACCAGAGAGTAGCCTGGAAAGGACACCCCAATTAGGGTGTTATTGTCCTTGTTAACACCTTTGATTAGAAGTTGGGGTGAGGGTCAGGTGCAGGCAGGGAAGAAAATTAAAACTATTGGTGAAAGTAAAGTTTTCGTGGATTCCTCATGACCTGGATAATTATATCTTCAGTAATCAATCATGAGTCAGCTGCCCCATAAATTTCTTGTGAAAATTCCTATGTTGGGCAACCATCCTATACTGGATGCTAGGCTCAGAAAATAGAGCCTTCAACCACCACCCCCTGTAGTACTTATAAGAACAAATGCACCATGGAACAGGGAGCAATACCCTCGAACAGTTATAGGGAGATGCAGCTCGTGAATGTGCGGACTCATTCTGGGACAAGAATGAGTAATGGCATGATTGGGGTCTGTGAGGAATGGAGGGCAAGAGAAAGCTTTTAGGCATGGTTTAGATGGAGTGAACATGGATTTCTATAAGAAGAGAAGGAAAAACTTGAGGTGGCAGGAAAGTTATTCAATTCCTCATACGTGAGTCCTGCCTTCCCTGCTAGCTTTGAGGTTCCATGATGATACCATACTTCTCTATGGTAGGGATTCTTAATTATGGGCAGGCAGAGGGTGTGGGTGCAATTGGAAAAGGCATATTTGATATACCTCTATACTCCAAATGCAAACGATAGAAAATGAAGCTCAACAAAGCTCATTTATTGGCTTTGGCTTCCTTACTGGATGCCAGGGATATGCAGGCAACAGAGTGAGAATGTGACACTGGGGAATGGGGGTTCCAGCATAATAACGATCACACAACTACCATTAATCAAGCACTTAGTCTGTACACAGGCTCTGTGCTAAGGGCTCTGTGTGTTGCCTTATCTAGTCGTTACAACAACCTTGTGAACCTAGTCATTGACTGATTGAAAAGATCCTGAATGCTTCAGTGTGTGTTCAGTATCAGACAGGCTGAATGTACCTAGAGTAATGCTATGTACAACGTATGGAACTCAGCAACTGTTTCCCTGAATGGGCGAAGGTGGTGATAATAAGCCAATCACGTGTAGGAATTGGTGAACAGTTTCACTGGCTGCCGCAGAGAGTCTCTGGTGGTTGTGATGGGAAATGAGGTAGCGAGATGATGGAGAGCTGAGAGCAGTTGTTGGGAATGTCTTGGACCTTGAGCAGAACTGGAAGTGTGGAATGATGAGGAATTGCCATTGATTTCTGAGCAGGAGAGGAATATGTCTTGTCTTCATACATGAAAATGTCATTGGCAGGAGGAGCTGGGAGAGGCAGGAAACTGGCAAAGGGATCGGGCACTTGGGCATGCCCACAGCCCACCATAAGTATCCAAGTATATCACAAGCCCTTCCCTGACCTCACAGTGGTCTCTGCTCTTACAGCCGGGGCTGCTGCTTTAGAGCTAAAGACAAAGATTGGTGGTGGAAGCCTCCAGAGTTCCCTGCCCTGCCATCTAGGGCAACGTGGAGCAGAGAGACCAGCTTGACACACAGCCAGCTGTGCACAGCTCGCAAGCTGACAACTCATTGGGTGCACAGAAATCTGGAAAGTTGGAACAAGGCTAAGGAACGTTCTTTGCGGGATGATCACATTTCCACTCAACCTAAGCCATTAGTCTTATGACTACCCAAGAACGGTAGTTGGGAAGCTGTGTATGGAAAGCTTTTAAGGATATGTCTGCTCTTTCAGAGACGTGGCAAAGGGAGCTAATTTTGATAGTTCATTCCTTAGGTATCTGCTAACCACTGGGGGAACGCACATCGCACAGTTGGCCATTTGCCCAAGGACTAATGAGACAACTTCCACCTCCTGTACTTTACAAGACAGGCAGGAAGCCACAGTTGTTATTTCTAGAAACTTGGCCCAGCAGCCTTGCAACTTGGAAATTGTGAAGTAGCAGACAGAGCATGAAGGCTGGGCTCACCTGCATTTGAATCCGTTTGGTAGTTTACTAGCTGTGCCATCTTGGACAGGACCCTTGCATTCTATGAACATCAGTTTCTTTATAATATCAATCTAATGAGATGTTGTGAGGACCATCTGGGATATTACAGGAGAAGGCATTTTGTAAGCAACGAAGCATCTTACAAATGCTGATTAGTTTCATGTCAGTGCATTGCTAGTCATTTTGCCCTACCTTAAAAGGAGTCAGGAAAGGGTAGGGGGAATATTGAATAGACAAGGGGCTCAGTTTCTCTCTGCAAGGCTGGGGCAATGGGAGCCATTCTGTGAGGGCTTTTCTTCCTGGCAGGCTCGAGAAGCAGAGTTTGAGGCTGAGCAGGAGAGAATCCGGAGGGAGAAAGAGAAGGAGATCGCCCGCCTGAGGGCAATGCAGGAGAAGGCCCAGGATTACCAGGCAGAGCAGGTACCTACCTATTCAGTCTCAGCTTCTCTCGGCCTCTCCCATCCCCTTAACTATTCCTTTGACAGCCTGTAGAATGGTCTCAAGGGTGAGGGTATAGAAGAGAGGATGCAAGTTATCTCGACTTCAGTAGCTGGAGGACGGAGGGATGGGCCTCCTTCCAAGCCTATGGCAGCAAGGATCGAGAAGTGTATTACGTGCTTAAGGTCCAAGAGAAAGATTTTGGCTGCCACATAAAGAACTTTCAACCTCAACTAACCATTGAAATGTGTCACCAGAGGAAACTGTGCCATCTCCATCATTAGCAGTTATTAAAATTAGAAGCAATTGCAGGACAGCCGGGAGCTGTTGCAGGTATAGGGAAAGAACTGGGATGAGCTAGGGGTGGGGGAAGGACAAGATGACCCCTCAAGGTATCTTCTGACCTGAAAGTTCTATGACAGGATACCCTTTATTCTTTCCTAGCATAACCCTGCTGCTAGAGAAATTCGGGGGGCTTCTCGAAGCAAGCTGAGGCAGAGTCCGAAGTAGGTGTCTTCCTAAAGGGACCTGAAGTTATTTTGCATCCTCAGTGGTTCCCCCCCACCTCCTTTCCCAGGATGCCTTGCGGGCCAAACGCAACCAGGAGGTTGCCGACAGAGAGTGGCGCAGAAAGGAAAAGGAAAAGGCACAGAAGAAGATGGAAGCTGAGGCCAAGCTGCGGAAAAGTCGGCTAGAACAGGTGGCTTTCAAGGAGCACACTCTGGCCGTTCAAGTGCAACGGGACCGGGATGAGTTCGAGAGGATTCTTCGGTAGGTGGAGCTGGGAACCTCAGCTTCCCTTCCTGGTACTGTGGCAGGGATGGTCCGTACTGGGTGGAGAGGCAATTTCTGGCACGTCCATGGACAGATGTGCACCCACCTTGGCCAGGTTGGTGGGGTCATTCTAAGTAGATGGATAATTGAAATATTTCAAAGACACTTGAGCCAAGAATTTTATTAAAGAATTGGAAAGTAGCACCTGGAAGTGATTAAGGAATTGGGGATTATAGGGATTATTTCCCCAGGAGCATTAAAAATGTAAGTAAAGGTATAAATCTGGTCCCTTTTGCCCTCCCCACCTCCATGTCCCTCGACAACTTTGGGCTGAAACTGCAGCAGGGGAGGTTGAAGAGAGAGGGAGAGAAGAACTCACACACTCAGGGTTGCGAGTCATCAGAGCAGGGCTTTTAGGGAGGTCTTTTGACAAATATGTACTAAGCACGTAAAGTCAAGGCTCTGTGTTGGATGCTATGGGAGATATTACAGATGAATAAAACACCATTCTTGCCCATTCATCTAAGAAGGATGTTAGAGACTCGTATTTGGATGGACTTCACCTATATTTCTCCATCTTTCTGGCCTTGTCAGCTCTTTATCTTTTTATTTTTGTTCTCTCTGTTGGCTCAGTTATAATTCCAACACATAAGTGGAAGTTAAGTGTTCACACCTCTCACTGTCTGTCTCCCTTCTCCTACCCCAAAGCAGTGAGCAGTCTCAGTAGTTCTACTTTCTACCAGTTAGATCTGCCACCACCAGACCTGGCCCCTGGGACATTCTACTGGCTCTAAGTGTTCTGGCCTAACTGGGAAAGACTCTCTTCTTGCTCTGGTCCAGACTGTATAACATCAAAAAAATTTTTTAAAGGAAACAAACCAGGGAATTCCCTGGCTGTCCGGTGGTTAGGACTCGGCACTTTCACTGCCAGGCCCATTTTTGATCCCTGGTCGGGGAATTAAGATCATGCATGCTGTTCAGTGCAGCCATTAAAAAATAATAAAATAAAAAATAAAATAAAATAAAATAGGAAATAAACCAAACAAAATTTTAATTAGGGTGGAGGGCTACAAAAATTACAGAAATTTTGCTCAGATAAGTAGAGATTGAGTGATGCAACCCATCTTTCATTTTTTTTTTGAATTTTATTTAAATTATTTTTTTATACAGCAGGTTCTTATTAGTTATCCATTTTATACATATTAGTGTATATATGTCAATCCCAATCTCCCTATTCATCACACCACCACCCCACCCCTCTGCCACTTTCCCCCCTTGGTGTCCATACGTTTGTTTTCTACATCTGTGTCTCAATTTCTGCCCTGCAAATCAGTTCATCTGTACCATTTTTCTAGGTTCCACATATATGCATTAATATACAATATTTGTTTTTCTCTTTCTGACTTACTTCACTCTGTATGACAGTCTCTAGATCTATCCACGTCTCTACAAATGACCCAAGTTTGTTCTTTTTCATGGCTGAGTAATATTCCATTGTATATATGTACCACATCTTCTTTATCCATTCATCTGTTGCTGGGCATTTAGGTTGCTTCCATGTCCTGGCTATTGTAAATAGTGCTGCAATGAACATTGGGGTGCATGTGTCTTTTTGAATTATGGTTTTCTCTGGGTATATACCAAGTAGTGGGATTGCTGGGTCATATGGTAATTCTATTCTTAGTTTTTTAAGGAACATTCATACTGTTCTCCATAGTGGCTGTATCAATTTACATTCCCACCAACAGTGCAAGAGGGTTCCCTTTTCTCCACATCCTCTCCAGCATTTATTGTTTGTAGATTTTCTGATGATGCCCATTCTAACTGGTGTGAGGTGATACCTCACTGTAGTTTTGATTTGCATTTCTCTAATTATTAGTGATGTTGAGCAGCTTTTCATGTGCCTCTTGGGCCTCTGTATGTCTTCTTTGGAGAAATGTCTGTTTAGGTCTGCCCATTTTTGGATTGGGTTTTTTTTTTTTTAATATTGAGCTGCATGAGCTCTTTATATATTTTGGAGACTAATCCTTTGTCCGTTGATTTGTTTGCAAATATTTTCTCCCATTCTGAGGGTTATCTTTTCGTCTTGTTTGTAGTTTCCTTTGCTGTACAAAAACTTTTAAGTTTCACTAGGTCCCATTTGTTTATTTTTGTTTTTATTTCCATTACTCTAGGAGGTGGATCAAAAAAGATCTTGCTGCGATTTATGTCAAAGAGTGTTCTTCCTATGTTTTCCTCTAAGAGTTTGATAGTGTCCAGTCTTACATTTAGGTCTCTAATCCATTTTGAGTTTATTTTTGTGTATGGTGTTAAGGAGTGTTCTAATTTCATTCTTTTCCATGTAGCTGTCCAGTTTTCCCAGCACCAATTATTGAAGAGACTGTCTTTTCTCCATTGTATATCCTTGCCTCCTTTGTCATAGATTAGTTGACCATAGGTGCGCAGGATGGGCTTTCCATCCTGTTCCATTGATCTATATTTCTGTTTTTGTGCCAGTACCATATTGTCTTGATTACTGTAGCTTTGTAGTATAGTCTGAAGTCAGGGAGTCTGATTCCTCCAGCTCTGTTTTTTTCCCTCAAGACCACTTTTGCTATTCGGGGTCTTTTGTGTCTCCGTACAAATTTTAAGATTTTTTGTTCTAGTTCTGTAAAAAATGCCATTGGTAATTTGATAGGGATTGCATTGAATCTGTAGATTGCTTTGGGTAGTATAGTCATTTTCACAATATTGATTCTTCCAATCCAAGAACATGGTATATCTCTCCATCTGTCTGTATCATCTTTAATTTCTTTCATCAGTGTCTTATAGTTTTCTGCATACAGGTCTTTTGTCTCCTTAGGTAGGTTTATTCCTAGATATTTTATTCTTTTTGTTGCAATGGTAAATGGGAGTATTTCCTTAATTTCTCTTTCAGATATTTCATCATTAGTGTATAGGAATGCAAGAGATTTCTGTGCATTAATTTTGTATCCTTCAACTTTACCAAATTCATTCATTAGCTCTAGGAGTTTTCTGGTAGCATCTTTAGGATTCTTTATGTATAGTATCATGTCATCTGCAAACAGTGACAGTTTTACTTCTTCTTTTCCAATTTGAATTCCTTTTATTTCTTTTTCTTCTCTGATTGCCATGGGTAGGACTTCCAAAACTATGTTGAATAATAGTGGTGAGAGTGGACATCCTTGTCTTGTTCCTGATCTTAGAGGAAATGCTTTCAGTTTTTCACCATTGAGAACGATGTTGCCCTCCCTAGCTTTAAGTTCAATTTCATCTTTTTCTAGGTTAGCATCTGGACCTAGGGTCTCCAGGGCCATGTGACCACCATGATGTGCATCTCCAAGTGCTAGGAGCGTCTCTTCCATGGCCAGCATTCCAACTTTTCCTACTTCGAGAGCATGGCCTCCTCTATGGCCTATATATGGACTTCCTGCTTCTGGACAGAGGGATGCCTTTAACTGTCAGCCTGTTGACTAAGCAGAAATAGCTGACCTTCCCTACCCAATGGTTCTTATAAATGCCTGGCAGCTTTCAAAGAGTACTGGTGCCCAGGAGCCAACTCCATAGATTCTCATTTAACTGGTCTGGGGTGAGGCCCAGGCATCAGTAGTTTTGAAAGCCCCAAGATGCTTGTAATGCAGCCAGCCTCCAGGATCCGTGCCCCAGCCCTGTGAAATGACCAGGCCCTTCCCTGTTTAGTTCCAATTGCCTGCCACCCCAGGGGCTCTCTATTGACACATACAGGTTCCCCATTTCCACCCTGTTTCACATAATGTGAAACAATAGAAAACTGCTCTCTATATAGGAAAATAATGGCAAGGCAAGGAGGAGAATCTTTCTGCTTTCACAGATGTGTCCGAGCAGTGGGGATTTGGTGTGTAAGTACAGAGGGGCAAGGAAGTCAGCAGTTTTCTTCTGATAAACCTGGAAGGTATAGAATTTTAAGAGGTGTCTACATGGTGTAAAAGAGTTGCTGAGCACCGAGAGGACATGCCATGCATGGTGGAGCTTGGAAGATAGCTAGAGGGAAATGAGTCTGTGAAGTGGTGCTTTTGGTTGGGGTGTGAGTGACCCCAGCTGAGAGGTCCTGGCCTAAGGTGATTTTACATTTAGTTTTTGTTTTTGATTACACTGAGAAAGAAAAAAGGAGTTAGCTCAGGATGGCCTATGACTGCATTTCCTCTGAGATGTGAATACATTTCATTTGAGTTTTTTTTCTCGGAACATCTGGTCTACATTAGCCGTTTTCCTTCTGATGTCAGGGTTCGTGAAGTTTTCTTGCAGCAGAGGCTCCTGAGAGTTGGAGACTTGGAGCAGTAAGAGAAATCAGAGATAACAGGCTAAGTTCCTTCTTCTTCCAGCAACTAAGAAGAGCCCGCATTGCAGACTTTACAACTTCTTTGAACTTCCTAAACATCCTCTTTGTTGGTTTTGTTAATGTCATTATTATTGTTAGTGGAAAGGAAGGAAGAGAGAGAGAGAAAGAAAGCTATCTCAGAGCAAGCTGGAGAGGAGTTAGGCATTGTTATAAGAGAGAAGAGTAGGAACAATAGCTTCCAGTGGGTGACATCCTGGGTGTAGGGCCAGCTACAAAATTTGCAGGGCTCAGTGAAAAATGAGAATGTGGAGCCCTTTGTTCAACAATTAAGAATTTCAAAACAGTGACAGCAGAGCCTTAGCTCTGGGCCCAAGCACTGGGCCCTTCTAAACATGCCCATGGCATCGAGTCATATGCCATGAACCCGGGCCTGGTTGGGATCAGCCTTTGGGGCTGATCTCGGAGCCACAGAAGAGGAGGGCCTGAGTGTGGAGGGCCTTGGTCTCTGCAGCGTGTCCCCTGGAGGAGGCTACCCAGCAACTCCCCCAAAGACTTCCCTGGGCTGGGACAGCTCAGCCCAGCCCATTCGACCGTGTCCCTCCTCTAGAGCTCAGAGAGAGCAGATTGAGAAGGAGCAGCTGGAGGAGGAGAAAAAGGCCATGGGGCGCTTACAGTATGCCAATGAGCTCCGGCGCCAGGTGCGGGAGAGCCAGCAGAAGCACGTGCAGGACCGGATCGCCACCTTCGAGGAGGGCTGGCGCCTCAAAGAGGAGGCCCGGAAGCGGCGTGAGCGCATTGAAGACATCAAGAAGAAAAAGATAGAGGAGCTGAGGTGTGCCCAAATCCCTTCCTGCCCAGCTCGTCTCCTCTTCCCCAGGGAGGTGGGCTGGAAAGTGTGGGATCAGGGGAATGAAGGGATGGTGACAGGGGTGCGGCGAGGGCCTCCCTCCTGACTCCAGGCCCACATGGGCTGTTGCCCTCTGAAGGGGGCTCCTGAAGAAAGTTCTGGGATGGGGTCTTCCTGGCTCTCTGGGGACTCCTTGGCAGGATGCTGGAGCCTCGACAGGGATGTATTTGGGGGATGGATTGGGGGACCAGGGTTGGGGTACAGGTCCCTAGGTTCTGTAAACGCCACCCAGAGCCTGCTTCTGCTGCCTCCTCTTTGGTCTCCTCCTCTATCCCTACCCATTACAGCCCTTACACCCCCTTACACCTGTGTTTCCCCTGCAGAGCCACCGGCCTTCCTGAGAAGTACTGCACTGAAGCTGAGCGCAAAGCTAACATCCCATCCGACACCTCTGTGAACTGAGGGTGCCTCTCTGCCCCTCAGGATGCCTTCAGGGGGCAGCTTCCTCCCAGGCTCTCGGTGTCCATAACTGCTGCTAATCTAGACACTTCTGAGTTACAGATTAAATCTATTCTACTTCTCTAAGGAGCAGTCCAGCTTTCTTGCTGCGGGGATGTGGCTGCCACGGGCACTGAACGAGGAGCAAAATAGGTTATGGGAGCCCCAGGCTGTGGGCGGTTTGATGCTCAGAGGCAGAGAATGGAAGGACGCTCTCTCATGGTCGCGCTCCTAAGCCAGGTGGTCCCTTTGTCCTGGTGTCTCCCGGCTTTTCTGTGACTCTCTGGGATGCTGTCATCATGTCCACTTTCAGCTCAGTCTTTTTTTTTTTAATTTTATTTATTTATGGCTGTGTTGGGTCTTCGTTTCTGTGCGAGGTCTTTCTCCAGTTGCGGCAAGCGGGGGCCACTCCTCATCACGGTGCACGGGCCTCTCACTATCGCGGCCTCTCTTGTTGCGGAGCACAGGCTCCAGATGGGCAGGCTCAGTAGCTGTGGCTCACGGGCCTAGTTGCTCCGTGGCATGTGGGAGCTTTCCAGACCAGGGCTCGAACCCGTGTCCCCTGCACTGGCAGGCAGATTCTCAACCACTGCGCCACCAGGGGAGCCCTCAGCTCAGGCTTATCTCTGTCACCGTTCCACACCCAGCTCAGAGGCACTTCAGGGCAAGGAGCTAGAGATGCTCTCTCAGGGTGGGGCTGGGGCAAGGGCTGGGCTGGGCGGTGCTGGGGAAGGAGGTGTCAGAGCTCTTACCAGTTGCATGCCTGTGACTCAGATCATGAATGTGGAGAGGGTGATGTTTGAACCTGTGGCTCACACTCCTGTCTCAGCCCTCTCATGCCAGAGCCCTTTCAACGCCAGGCGGTGTCACGACATAGGCACCCGCTCCGTCCTCCATCGGGGCATGACCAGGGCCCAGCGTCTCACCCTGCCAGCCTGGTCCCCTCACCCAAACACAGCCCCCCGCCCCACTCAGGTGGCCGGCTCTCCTTAGTCCACCTCTCTCCAACAAGTGAGGCTCCGCAAAGCTTTATCCCCAAAGATAAAGATCTGTGTTAGCTTGCCTCGCTTTTCCCCAAATATTCTTCATTCATTCATTTACTCATCCAAGTATCTCTGAGTGCCTATCATGTGCTAGGTACATGCTAGTGAAGTCAGTTCTCAGTGAATCAGCAGACCTGTTTCCATCTCCACAGAAGCTTCTCATCTGTGTCAGTCAGTCTGCTCTAGCTTCCCACTGCCCCCGTGCTGCTTCCCACAAAATTTCTTGTAGCTTTAGAAGAGTCTCACCCTATTTGGAAGGACCTGGACGATCAGGCTCCCATTTTGGGCTGTGTGCTAGCTTTCAGGGACGGAGCCATTTCCCCCATTTTTGTATGCCTTTGAAGGGAAAGGGCCTCCATCCGGCTCCCATCACTATGGCAGACTCCTTCTCCCTCGGTTTCATTTCTCAAATCCAGAGCCAGGTGTGTCCTGCACTAAGAGGAGGCAGAGGATAGCTGCTGGGTGCATCCCCAATGTTTACAATGCCAGGTTACCAGCACCTCTGACAAGAGTCCTCTTTTCACAGGGCCCAGGGAGAGTGGGCAAGCTGCTTCCTGTGCTTCCTCTGCCTCAGGACAACTGCAGCTTCCCCAGGCACTTTCCTCACCTTCTCCACCAGAGAAGACTGCGGCCCCCTTTTCCCCCAGACCAGGGGGGCAGCCCCACCAGCTGCTAGGGGAAGAGGCTTCCTCACCTTCCCTGCTCCATACCCCTAAGTGCATACCTCCTACCTAAAGAAGTTAATCCCTTCCTCCCTAGGGGTCTTGGGAAGATGTGGTACCCAGCCTGGGATGGGAGAGAAGACATGGCAATGCCACTGAGGCAGCTGGCATACTTGCTTAGGTTCTCTCTAAGCATTCCTATTGCACGATTAAAAATACCTGCAGGGACCAAGGAGTGAGACTTTACTTGTTTCAGGGGACCCTCTTCCCAGGAAAGCCAGAAAGGACCTCAGGTGCCTCGAGTTTGCCCAGCTCCCTACTGATGTCATCTATCTCAGGGCTGAGAGGAACAAGCTCCCTTGGAGTACAGGCCAAGAAGTAGACCTCCCCCCAACTGCCCCCACCTGTCCTGCTCGGGAACAACCAGCCTCAGACTTGTTGCTAGAGGTTGGACTTTTGGGTGGGCAGTGTTTTCTCCTAGGGATGGCTTCAACTTTCCCTCCTAGGGCTCAAGGGTAGAAATAAACTCTGTGCACCCCTCCAAGCTGCTGAATCATCTTCGGGGTATCTAGGAAGCTGTGAGATTCCAAGCCATAGAGCAGCGCTGGGGAAATCTGTAGATAAGTAAGAAGTACTGTTTGTTGATGTAAAGATATTAGAAGCTTGCAAAAAAAAAAAAAAAAAAGTGCTCAAGCTACTAACTTTGTGGTATGTGTACCTGATTGACTTCCCAGCTTCCTTCCCAGTTCCCTGGGTTTTCCGGTCCTTTCAGTGTCAGACTGGGCTGGTGCTGCCGGGAATATCCAGTGGCTGGGTGCCACCTTGGAGCACTGAGTCAGGTCTGCAGGCAGCTGCCTCCTGGGAACGTATGCTCCAGCTCCTGGCTGGGCTCCACGCTCTCCCTGCCCACGTGTGCGTGTTGCCTGAGTCATGTTGCACTGGGGCTTGGAGGCGATCTCAGAACCTTTGCACCTGCTGCAGAAGCAGCACCAGTTGGACGTGACTCAGCAGCCCACCCTGGTGGCCCGGACAGGCTGTCCCTGACTCAGTGGAGTCCTGGGATGTCCTCCAACACCCCTGAAAGCCTCAGCATCCCTGTCAATGACTCGGGCCCCCCGCTGGGCATTAACTGGTTTCAGTAAAATCACTCTGATTAAGCTCGAATGAAAGGGGCTCAGGAGATTTCAAAGCCAATCAGGGCTTTTGGGGTGAGGGAGTGGCAGCTGTTGAGGTGACAGTGGAGGGGAGACACTTTAGTCTCAGACAAGAAGTCTGGGTGTTGAGGCCATCGAGCGCCTCACTCTGTTTTCTCACTCATCCGACCCCACTGCTGCTTCTGGGGAGCTTGGGGCCTCGGAGAGGACAGTTGGGGAGGGGATGGGCCACTCCAGACCAGAGGTCTCTCCCCAATTCTAGGCTGCCGCCAAGGTGACCTGCCCCCCTTTCCCTCCCCCTCCCACACTCTGAGAGATATCCTGGCAAATCACACCAAGGTTACCTGGAAGAAGCTCATGTCCAACATCACAGAAATCTAGAGTCCCAGAAAGGGCTAAGTTATTTTTGATTTGACTGGCTTTAAATAGCTTAGACTTTCCCTCTGCCTTAGCTCCCAAAGCTGCCAGCCTCCCAGCTCTGCGTTTCTTCCTGCATTTTCCATGTCCTCTTGGGAGCGGGGTAGTCGTCACCTCCCTGCCCTTTGATGACTTTGAGGCTGGGACAGGAATAGGGTTGAGATTTTGGGTGACTTTCTCAGGAGACTCCTGGAAAGAGGAGTCAAGGGGGTGGGTGGGAGTGGGGAGTCAGAGAAACTGCCCAGAGATCTTGCGCATTTTTGCATGGCTCCTGGGGAAAGACTGTTTGTCCCCAGGCTAGTGGGGGTGAGCACCAAATTTTAGAATGTCGAGGCTGGAAAGGACCTCCAAGACTCTCTGGTCCTTGAATCTCCTTTGTAAACTAATCCAATGGTTGGACAGTCTGAGTTTGCACACTCTAAGTGATGGGGTGCTCATTACCTCATAAGGCCAAACCCAGATTGTCTCAGATCAGCCCTGATGCTCAGAAAGTTATTAATGTTGAGTCAATACGTGTCTTTCCGAGCATCCGCTGTGGGGCCCTAGTTCTGTCCTTTGGGATCACATAAGTTTTCTTCATGACACTTGTTCAGGTATCTCCTACCCCAGCTGCTGTGTGGCCCGACCCCATGTGGGGAAGTGTCCAAAGTTCTGGAACACGATGCTCTTCTGAGCATTTGGTGGGGGGAGAGAGGGGTGTGCTGGAGGGAGGAAGTGGGAGAAATTGGGGAACCTTCCACTTTATCCCTTGGGCTGGGCATGTTGCTCTCCTGTGACAGTTAACACTCCCACTGTCTCAGGCAGCCTTGGCTAAGCTGTGTTGCCTCTGAGCCCCACCCCCTCTGGTACCACCTTCCCCTCTCCCAGTGTCCAGGAAACAAGAGACAAACTGGAAGAGCAGAGTGAGGGCTGGTTGGAAGGACTTAGTGGGGAAGGCTTTGAAGCAGACACACACCCAGCTTTGCTCTGCTACCTGCCAGCTCCACACACCTTCCCTGGCAACTTCCAAGAAGGCCAGGCAGGCCTGGGGCTGCCCCAGGGGCCAAGGGGGACCACAGCTCCCTTCTGTGGATATGTGTTGGGGGATCCAGATGGCAGAATCCAAGGCAAATTTTATTTCTATAAATTCAAAGGTCAAAGTCCCATTGGACACGTGGATTAATCCATCACAAGGTCCTTCTCTCCACACCGAAACACACACGGTTCAGGATGATCAATCTTAGTTGCCTAGTCTATCCTGAGGGTCTGGCTCTGACCCCATTGAGCACTCAGGAGGTCCCAGAGGTTCAGTTCTCAAGGATCTTCCCTCCTCAGTCCAAAAATACCCATCAGCTATCTATCCTGACTTCACTCTCTTCTCTGCCGTGTCTGGCAGGGCCCTGGTTTATTTTTCAAGGACTGAGATACTCTTCCGGCCACCTCTCTCCACTCTCAGTCCTGCCCGACACATCCTTAGTTATCCTTCAGATCGCCGTTTAAAGGTCATTTCCACCAGGCCAGGGGGTCTTGCCAGATATCACCATAGCTCAGCAGCCTGTGATGAGGGGTTGGTGCCCCTTCCCTTGTCTGTCTCTCCCTCCAGACTGGACGCTCTAGAAGATAGAGTTTTGTTAACCACTGCTTCCCCAGGGCCTAGCACAAGGCCCCGCTGGTTTGTTGAATGAATGAAGGATATGGTTGATCTCAGCCAGGTGCAATATCTTTTATCTTCAGGGTCTCTTAATTCTTCTTCAGGTTTGTCATCAGGGATTCACATACCCTTTAAAAGCAAATTCTTCTTTCCTCCACTGTCCCGTTGATAACCGTTCAGTTTATAACATTTAATCAGCCGCCCTTTGCTAAGATGCTTTGCTGATAAAATAGGTTAGGCCACTCCTTTTAGGGATGGGGACCATTTCAGGGCTGTTTGCTCCTATGAGTCTGGGTCAGCTCCAGGATATCATCACCCGCTGGGAGAGAGTTGGGCATATCCAGGTTCTCTCCTAGGATCCCCCTTCTTCTGAAGTGGACCAGCAGGAATCGCTGAGGCTTGGGAAGCCTGAGCCAAGACCCAGGGAATCCCTGTGTCTCACGTGTCAGAAGCTCTTGTCCACTAGCCTTGATCTGGGCCTCAGTCCTTAAACCCCAATCCCATTCCTGAAACTGAACCCCACACGTGGATCTTGTCCTTCTCTCTACAACTAACTGTAACCCTTCCTCGTCTCAACGTAATTGCTCCCATCACACCACCTGTACCACCTCTAAGCTCCACCACTCTTGTCATCCAAGCCAGGGCCTCACCTGGGGGTCTTCCAACCCCAAACCTTCACTGAGAGCCGGGGGAAGGGCAGCAGCTGCTGGGGCTCCCTGACTTCTCTGTGACTGTGTGTGCCCTGTGCCTCTGTCCGTCCTCTCTAAGCATGGCATTGTCTATCCCATGGCCCTCCTGCTCCCAGACCATTTCCTCTGAGGTTTTCTCTACATGGCCACTCCAAGGGCTGCTTCTCACTCCATGGATGTTGCAGGGGTGAGCCTGGGTCTACAGGGGGACTTGGGAGAGGGGCTCAGGAGCCTGCTGACTCTGTGTGTGAGGGCTTAGAAAGGGTCAAGCTGCAGACCTGGGGCCCTGGAGGGGAAATGGGGAGCTTGAACCTGAGCCTGGGAGGCCTGGGGAGAGGGGTTGGGGGTAGGTCCAGGCAGGTGAGGGGAGAGCCTACAGGCGTTGTGCAGAGTTGCTGTGAAGGGCACTTTGGAGGAAGAGTAGATGGGCCACATCCTTGGCCTGTCCCTCCCCGCGATGTTCTGGGGTTGGGCTGTACCTCCTCTCAGAAGCAATCTCTGGGCTTCTCTGGGTCCTTGTCTCACCTCTTCCCTCTGCTTCTGTACCTCTGTTCACTCCTTTCCAAGCTTCTGTCTTTGTGTTTCTCCTTCTGCCTTAGAACAGAAGCAAATACAACCCAGTCTGGGGGTGGGGGGTGGTATGCAGAAAAAAGAGGCCATTCTGCCCCCGGGGAGCTATGGATTACTCAGGGAAAAGCAAGGGGCCCTTTTGGAAATTGGTGTGCTGGGACCCTGACTGTAGCCTGGGCCCTCTGCCTCCTGTCTCTCTCTCAGCCTCTGGTTGGGCCATTTGGATGGCACATGTGTTTCTCTGCTACTTTTCTAACCACTGTCTCTCCCAATCACTTTCTCCCTCGGGGCACAGAGGGAATCCCAGTAGTCTCCGAGATCTGTCCAGACCTTTATGGGACCTGAAAAGGAAGTGGATGGGGCAATGGGATGTTTGGGGCTGAGACTGGTGGGGAAGAAGAGAGGGAGGAGTTGGGGGAGGTGGCCTCCCAGGAATGGGCCCTCTTCCTCCGCTGAGGATGAAGCCCACAGAGAAATGTGAGCTGTGGGCTGGTCCCAGGGGAGGGGCCATGGGCTGAACTTGTGCTATGAAAACTGAGCTGATGCCCCAGTGCCCTCACTCCAACACTGCCCCCTCAAAACCCTTGCAGGGCTCAGGGCACAGGGCAGGAATGCTGACCGTTTCTTTAATGGGCCCCAGATTGCAAGGAGGTGGCAATTAGACCTAGGTGGGTCAAAGGAGAGCAACAATGTGCCCTGCCTTTTGAGGCTTTGAGGGGCCCCTGTATGGAGCCCTCAAAAGTGGCTGTTCTTCCGAGAGCATCTAGGCCCTCAGTCTTCCCCAACTCCCGTCTCTTACACTCCAAAACCAGAACTCCCCTCCTCCCTAGTAAAACTGCCTCTGATGGATCCCATCTTCCAGTTCAATTTGGTGTCAGAGTCCCACTCATTGCTGAACGTTCCTGCATCCCCTCCCCAAATGCCCTTCTGGGAGCTTGACTAGGTGGTGAGCTTAGGTCGTGGAGCAGAATTTCAGAGGTTACATTTGTTGTGGGATTCAGTTGCTTCATACCCCTGAGATGGGCTCATGTGTATCTGGAACTCTTGCCAAAATCTTGGGACCCCAATCAACATGTGCCATTGGTATTCTCCCAGAGCAAAGGGATGAAAATTCTAACGAAACTTAGATTTAGTGAATGGAGGCTAAGGTCTTTCTATATCATAAATAAAACCTAATTTTTGATCCCCATGAATCCTCTGTCTATATAACTTTAAGCCAAGTTCTAACCCTAACCACAGCCTATTCTAACTCAAATCCCAAACTAAAGTCTAACACAGTTGTAAATCCAATCCTTAATCAACCTCCGCAGCCTTCAGTTTAGCTCTAACTGTATTCCCAGGCAAAGCTCTAAATGAAGCTAAAACACTATTCCTTATCGTAACATGAATCCCAGCCATAAACCCTAGCCTCAGTTCTAGCTGTTGTTCTAGGCTTAATCTCAGTGTTAACTTTCATCCCAACTTCAAATCTGACCTCAACCTCATTCATCATTCCATCTAACTAAGCCCAACCTTAATCCCAGCTCCAGCCTTCACACGAACTCTAACATCAGCTAAAATCCAGAACCCAGTTAAACTCCAGCCTTATACTTCAGTCTAATGGAACCACGAACTTACTCCTCTCTTTTCAGACTCCCTCTTCCTGGTCCCACCTGTTCACCCCTCCACCCATCACTGACTTTCCCCATGGGTGGGTCTGGTAACCCATAGGGTCACCATGCCCTTTTCTTGGTCCACTCTGGATTGAGAGTCGGGACGCCTGCATACCCCCCACTCAGGCCCCAGCAGCATCACCTGTGATGAATCCTCCGGTTTCTCCAGGCTTCTGTTTCCCCATCTGTGAAGTGGGGATAATGATCCCTGCTCTCCAGAGTGCGCAGGACAACCCCATAATCCTCAAGATAAATAAGGAAATAAGGCTATTCATTGTGTACATTTTGTGGGTCCCAGAGCGCCCTGTTATCGTTGGGAGTGCAGCTGGGGGGCTGCAATGCAGAGACGCACGGAGTCCTTGTGCTTCCTTATTGTTCTGTCTTATTTTTTCCCAGGGGGTGGGCCCTGGCAGCATCCTGAGCCCCATAACTCTCTCCAAAACTCTTCCCCCCTACCCTTTTTGCGCATCTGTCAGCGACGGGGGCAGGCCCTTGATTCCTTTGAGAGGGCTAAGCTGTTGAACAAGGCAACTCATGACCAGACCCTTACCATTGTTGATGGGGCAGTCCTGCAATCCAGGGGAGGCCCAAGGCCTGTTCTGGGACCCCCTGGACCAATAAGCAAGGGCTGGCCCTCCATCTTCTCCCTCTGCCCAGCAGGACATCCCCACCCGAGCTCCAACCTGCCCAGAACTGTGATGGCTTAGTCACCTGATGCCTGTCCCGGTTATGAGGTCCTTGGTTTCCCTTCCTGTGCATAGAAGCCAGGGAACCAAGCCATCCCTAAAAGAGGGGCACGTAGAGGGGCTTGGCGCTCTTCAACAAAGATGCACAGACACATCCTGGTGAGGGGGTATACAGGCACTCAGGCACACCCTTTCCCGGCCCTCCTGGCGCTATTCTCCCTAGCAGCCCCTCAACCACCTGCCCACTCACCTCGCCCACTCCACACACCCTGGTCCCTCTCCTCTCAGGCCTCACTGAACTGGTTGTAGATCTGTGTGGGAGGTGGGGGTCTGGATCCCCTGTAACACCCCCAGCTCCCAGGGATCCCCTGCACCTGGGGGTGACCTCACGTCAGGTATGGGTGGGGGGCACAGCTCCAGAGGGGGCAGCCAGGGGAAGACCCTGTTCCCCTACACACCCCTTCCCTCCTTCTTTCAGCTCAGGAGGCCTGGCTCCCTTTGAAGTCCTGGGGCCCTTTCATCTGCCAGGACCTCCCCTCCAGCCCCAGTGACCCCTTCCCTGGGGCCCTTTCCCACAGACTTTGACCTGGGTGGGAGGGGGTCTGTAGGGTCAGGGATAGGAGGAGGGGACCACAATTTGGAATGCTGGAGCCTGCGCTGGGCGGGCGTGTCAGACACCAGTGCCCTGGGGTCAGTGTGAGCCCTTCAAGGCCTGACCACCCTTCCAGCCCCAGCCTGGCTTCTCCTTCCTCTTCTCCATTTCCCCTGGGGAAGGAGGCAGTAAATGTGTGGTGAGGGGAGCTCCGTGGACACTGTAAAATTGGGCAACTGTCGTCACCCCGAGGCTGGGGCCGGGAGGAAGTGGAAGTTTAACAGGTGTCTAATTACATGTCCCGTTGGCCATCCTGCACCACTCTCAGCATAGGGAAGAGCTTGGGGAAGGGCTGGGTAATTCCCGGGTAAGCCACTGTGTCACCCTGCTAATTAGGGCTCCTGGGACTCCTCCCCAAGGTGGGGACCAGGCCCCCTCCCTCTCATAGTAATAACTCTGGCTGCTCCCCAGCCGGGCCCTCACTGCACCTTCCTGCCACTCCGGGCAGCATCTGGGCCCTCAGCTCCCCCTCCGTCTACCGGTCCCTACGTACCCAACACCGCCGGCCCCATAGCCACCGGCCCCAGGGATCCCAGCCCAGGCGGAGGAAACGCTGAGCCTAGAGACATGAGAGTCGGAGGAGCATTCCACCTTCTGCTCGTTTGCCTGAGCCCAGGTATGGGGCTGGGGAGGGGCAGGGGTGCCTGCATGACGCCGGATGGGCAAGAAAAGGGCAGCGAAGGGCTCACAGAGGAACCTGGAAGGTGGGCTGAGATGCCCTGGCAGGATGCCGCTCACCCTCGCCCTGCTGCTACCGGGGTTTGGATGTTGCCAAGGGGGCCTCTCCCCAGGAGAGCCCTGCACCTGAAGGTTTGGGGCACGTGTTCTTGGATGGTTCTTCATCGTGTCTGTGAACGTGTGGGGTTCATACATGTATGCACATGTTGCGCATGGGAGCATAGGGCTCGCCCTGAGTTACTGGGGGATCTGGGGGTAGGGTAGGAGGGGCAGGTGAGCAGCAAAGCTGGTTGGGGGCTGAGAAAGAGCCTGGGAAAGATCCCCTTTCCATTGGTCTCTGTCCTTCCAGCAGGAGGGCCTCTCCCCACCCTGCTTGCCTCGAGAGGGCAGAGCCTCAGGCTGGTGGAGTGTGAGTGGGCCAGGGACAGCCGGGGCCTGAGACCTCTGCTCGGGGCCCCTGTGCTGTGAGTGTTCCAGGGTAGCACCCACCCCGTCTAGGATAAGCCTGGGAGGGTGGGGAGGGTAACTCCCAGAGCCCGCTCCCTGGGGCACGTCTGCAGGGCAGGGCTCAGGACTGGACATCACGGCTGCCTGACTGGGAAGGGGCAAGTCCCAGCAAGGGCCCATCTGTGTGGGCATTGCTGCAAATGGCTCTGAGACCCTCCTGGGGGTCTGGGTTCAGGCTAAGGGGGCCTGGGAGAGGAGCTCAGGAAGGGGGGGTGCATTTTCAGCCTTGGTGTGAGAGTGTGACTATGTGTGAATGACTGCATTTCTAGCAGGATGCCTGCAACACCCTCTCTGTCTGGTAAGAGCTGGCTGGGCAGAGCTCACTCAGGAGCTGTGCTGTGGGGACCTGGGATATCTCTGTGTATAGTGTCTTAATGTCATAATGCACCAATACCCTCTGTGGGAGCCACTTTTTCTCCCCTCCCTTTTCTTCCCCTCCCTCATCTGCAGAGGGAGGGTTAGGAGCTCTGGAAGTAGCTGAAAAATTCACAAAGGACTTACAAGCTTAGAGTAGACACGACTATTGAGGTGTCTGCCCTCTTCCCTGGCGAGCCTGTTGTGATTTCCTTCCCTCCCTCCAAGTCTCTGCACCCACCTCTCTCTCCCACTCTGGTCTTCTTCCCTCCCTCCAGCCTCTTTCTTCTCTCACATTCCCTGGAAGTACTTCCTCAGTGCCACAGCAAGAGGAATGAAGGTGAGACACCAGGGGCGACTTCCCCAGGAGAGCGAGGGGTGCAGAAAAGCTGGAACCCTTGGCAGAAGGTTGAGAAAACGTTTAGGGAGACGGAAAGGCTAGGGTGAGGCTCCCTGGCCTGGGACAAGGGCAGACACTCTGCCTAGTGCAGGGTGGAGGCACTCTCTTGCAGCTTGTCCTTCCTTCTCAAGTCCCCTTCCTGGAATGCTTACCCTCCTTTCCGGCTGGCTCCCAGGGCATGGAGACCATTCTCTTGTTGTGGGTTGCTTTCGGCAGTCCTTCCCCAGGGTGGGGCCTCTGCTCTCTGCTGAGTTCTGACTCATTCCTGGTTTGCTTTGTGACAGCCCAGGACCTGGCAGATGGCATCAGGATCCTTATCTCAGGAGTGGGCTGGTGTTAGCTTGGTCTGGCGCTTTAGGAGGCATCACCAGGTCCCGTTAGAGCCCCAGCAGCTAACCTGCCTGCTCTGGATTACCCTGGAGCCTAGGGGGTTAGGACATGGCTGACGACCCAGCCAGGATTCCGAGGGGCAGGTTCAGTGATGCCTGAGTTGTTAGGGGTGTTGAAAGGGTGCCTGCTGGCTCTGTAGAACCGGACTAAGCTTCTGCAGGTATGTTTGGTCTTGCATGAATACACATGCGGGGCTCTAAGTGTGCACAGCGGGTGTGTCTTCTGGATTAATACGCACTTGTGTTTGTGTGTAGATGTGTGTCTGTATGGATCCGACAGTGTGTGTGTGTGAGAAGGTGGGACTGCCTAGGTAGGTATCTGCATTTTGAAGGCTTATAAGAGTTTGTCTATGTGTTGATCTCTTTGGCTGTGACAGTGTGCAGTTGTGTGTGTGAGATGCTCTCTAAGTGTGAAGGTGGTCCCAGAAGAGAGCCAGAGAAGGGCAGAGCAGGATGAGTTGCTGAGACCAAGGGCTAGGGCTCCAAAGGACTTGCTGACTCTCACAGGAGGAGACTGAGCCAGGCTGGGTGAGGAGCCGGCAGAGGGAGGATTGCAGGAGGCTGGGAGGTGGCATGCTGCCAGCCCAGCCAGGGTTGGGGCCCTGGGCACACCTCCACCTTCATATTCCTCTCTAGGTCCAACCGGTTGGGGCTAGCACTTGCCTGGGGCTTCAGGTTAGGGAGGGAGAGATCAGTCCTGAGCTTCCAGATCCTGGCTCCTCATCTCAGGCTGACTCAGTGGGGCTGAGGCTGGCAGTAGTGGGAGAGGCCTCAACTGGAGCGAGCACGTGGAGGTGACCACAGGATCACACAAGGGGAAGGATGCAAAGCGCACAATGCCACACGCCTTCACACGAGGCTCACCTGTCCTACAGATGCGTGTGGCCATGGTCCCAGCACCGTCGTTCACTATCACACACAGACCCAGCTAGGTTCGCGGTCACAGTCACGCGCAGGCACGCACTATCACTCAGAGCACTTACACAACCAGGCATTCACTGTCACACGGGTACACAGCCGCAGACATGCGCTGTCATACACAGACACACAGAGACATACGCATTCTTCTGCTCCTTGGGCTGGAAAGGGACTCCAGGGGCCACGGTGTCCATCCTCCTGCCTCTAGACACGACCACCTCACTTGGTCCAGACAGAGGTGGCTTTTTTTTTTTTAATAAATTTATTTATTTATTTTTGGCTGTGTTGGGCCTTTGTTGCTGCTTGCGGGCTTTCTCTAGTTGCGGTGAGCAGGGGTTACTCTTCGTTGTGGTGTGCGGGCTTCTCATTGCAGTGGCCTCTCCTGCTGCAGAGCACGAGCTCTAGGCATGCGGGCTTCAGTAGTTGTGGCACACGGGCTCAGTAGTTGTGGCTCACGAGCTCCAGAGTGCAGGCTCAGCAGTTGTGGCGCACGGGCTTAGTTGCTCTGTGGCATGTGGGATCCTCCCAGATCAGGGCTCGAACCCGTGTCCCCTGCATTGGCAGGCGGACTCCCAACCACTGCGCCACCAGGGAAGCCCCAGAGGTGGCTTTTAACCAACGAGTCTCTTCCATCAGAGCATTTAACAACTCTATGTGCTCCATGTGCCTGTACACACACACACACACACACACACACACACGCACACATGCGCTGTCATGTAAATATATAAGCAGACACTCTACCTGGTCATATGCATGAATCTCCCTACAGTACACATAAGCGGCCACAAACACTCGTAAACATACAATGTACATATGTGTATACACCCATACATGGATACGCAATCATGCAAACA
This sequence comes from Balaenoptera acutorostrata, assembly GCF_949987535.1. Taxonomy (NCBI): domain Eukaryota; kingdom Metazoa; phylum Chordata; class Mammalia; order Artiodactyla; family Balaenopteridae; genus Balaenoptera; species Balaenoptera acutorostrata. Next base: position 117,572,685 of record NC_080064.1, on the reverse strand, counting down.
TACAAGCATTCTTTTTTTTTTTTTTAAGATTCTTTTGATGTGGACTGGTTTTAAAGTCTTTATTGAATTTGTTACAATATCACTCTGTTTTATGTTTTGGTTCCTTGGCCGCGAGGCATGTGGGATCTCAGCTCCCCGACCAGGGATCAAACCCGCACCCCATGCATTGAAAGGCAAAGTCTTAACCACTGGACCACCAGGGAAGTCCCCCATACAAGCATTCTTAACAGCTATATATATATATACAAACTGTATAGATGCAACCCTACACGATCATAGACTACAGACATGCTTACACAAGTCTGCATAGACATGCGTCTATCAATTCACGCACACACCTATGCACACGCTCAGAGCAGCCCCTCCTCCTTGTGGAACCCCCACTGAGCCCTGGGTTGCCACTGACAGGAATGGTGGAGGGAGGGGTGCTGAAGCTGACCACCCAAGCCCTGGTCCTGCTCCCCTTACCCCATCTGCCCTGCCTGTGTCCTAGCACTTCTGCCCGCTGTGCGGATCACTGGGGATAACCAGGAAACCCTGAACGTGGCGGAAGGTGACAGTATCAAACTGGGCTGCCCCTACATCCTGGACCCTGAGGACTATGGTCCTAACGGGCTGGGCATCGAGTGGATGCAGGTCAACCCAGAACCCTCACGTCAGGAGAATGTGGTAGGTGCTGGGCACAGGATTCCCCTTACTCTACACTTCATGGTATCTACCTGTTGGGCAGCCAGCACCCTGAGGGGAAAAGCAGGGCAGATAAGAAAACCAAGGCCTTGAACTTCCCCCAAGCTTCTCAGAGAATGAGGGAACAGGGAGGAGCTCTGTAATCACCACTCAAGTCAGCCGGTCAGTCAACTTCCTCCCACCCCACTCCAAAGGGAAGACGAGGCACTGTCCTGGCCCAGACAATATACTTCTAGCTCTGATCGTCTTTGATTTTGAGTACCAGCCAGCTTCTCTGTGTGCCAGCAGCTTTATACACCTCATCCCATTTAATCCTCACATGCCCCTGGAAGGTAGACGTTAGGCAGATAGTGGTTGATCTCATCTGATCTCACACATTCTGTTAAAAGTCAGTGGATCAGGCATCATGGTTCCCATTTTTCAGCTGAGAAAGCTGAGTCTCAGAAAAGTTCAGTGAATTGCCCAAGACAGCCAATCCACAAGGCCTTCCTTGGCTCTGCCTGTCTCACCATCTCTGTTTTCTTCTCTTCACAGTTCCTTAGTTACCAGAACAAGAGGGTCAACCATGGCGGCCTCCCCAGTCTGCAGCAGAGGGTCCGCTTTGCAGCCCCAGATCCCAGCCAGTACGATGCCTCCATCAACCTCTTGAACCTGCAGCTATCTGACACAGCTACCTATGAGTGCCGGGTGAAGAAGACCACCGTGGCCACCCGGACGGTCATCATCACTGTCCAAGGTATGACCAGACTCCTCTGAGCTCCTCTTCCCCAGACTTCAGAGCCAAGGGCGGCTTGGCCACCCTGAGCCTGGCTCTGCCTCTTGGCTGGACCCTGGCTCACAACTGCCCCCCCTTCCCTGCAGCACGGCCTGCGATGCCCAGGTGCTGGTATGAGGGCCACATGTCATACGGCAACAATGTGGTACTGAAGTGCTCTGTCATTGGGGGCAGCCTGCCTCTCACCTACAAGTGGGACAAGATCAGTGGGTACACCCGCCCTTACCGTGCCAGCTCCTATCAGTCCCAGGGCAGCTTCCATTCTGAGGCCTCCTACGACGAGTCCTTCTACATCTCCATGAGTCAAGGTGAGGGGACCCGGGGAGAGGGGAAGATTGGGACGCTGGGTCCCGCTGGGGCTTCCCTGGTTCATCAGTGGCACCAAGTCAAACATAAAACCCCTGTGGGAGACCCCTCCTCTGAGCCTGTTCCAGAAGCTGCTATTGAGGGAAGAGGAGGCAAAAGGGGAGAGTCAGTTGAAAGCAGTATCGTTAATTTGGAAAGAGAATGGTCTGGGATAGAGCTGGGCTTGAATCCTGGCTGGACCACGACTGGCTACAAGACTCAGGCAAGTGGCTTAACCTCTCTGTTTCATTCTACAGTATATGAAAAGGGAATGATAATGTCTATCTTCCAGGGGCGTGTAAGGATTAAATGGATGAGGTGTATAAAGCTTCTGGCACAGGCAGAAGCTGCCTAGTACTCACAATCAAAGACTATCAGAGCTGGAAGAGACCTTAGACTTCCTCTGGTGTAACCCTGCCCTCGCTGTACAAATGAGGAGACCAAGGCTCAGGGAGGGGACATATTCCCCTAAGGTCACCGAGTGAATTCACAGTTTCTCTCCTGTTGCTGGAAAAGGGCCCCTTCCTTGCCTCTCTGTTTCAGCAGGGGGAAGGTGACTCACCTGGAGAGTGGGGTGGACCTGTGTGTGTGCATACACCCTTCCCTCTTTCCATGCCCCACCCTGCAGTGGTCTAGGCTGGGGTGAAGCTCTCAGAGACCAGGCCCCTCGGCCTCACCACAGCCCTCTGATGCTCCTTCAATTTCAGGCCTGAACCATGGTGAGCTGCTGTTGATAGACATCTCCGCCAAGGATGATGGGCTGTATCAGTGCACAGTGGCCAACAATGTAGGCTACAGCGTATGTGTGGTGGAGGTACAGGTCTCAGGTGGGTGCAGGGACAGTGGCCCTGGAGGCCCTGTGGCTGGGAGGGTTGGACTGGAGGAACTTGTGCTGTATTTTGGAGCCTCAGCTGGCTCTGCCTTCCCACTGCCATCAGCGCATAGCTCTGCCAGGGGCAGCTGGGAAGCCCTGGGAGAAACATGCAAACATGAGGGTTTTAACTTGCATCTCCCCATATAGTCCTCCCTGTGTGTCCAGGGGCCCTGAGATCCCCTGGGTCCCCCATCCTCTTTCCCAGAGACACCCTGCCCCTGCAACTCCTGGTTAGCCAGCCATCTGCCAGGCTGCAGAAAGCCTGACTAATCTTTATTTCTCTCCCCAGCACCCTGGCACATAGGAATAATCATTGGCGCAGTGCTGGGCTCTTTACTCATGCTGGGCTGTCTGACGTTCGGCATCTGGGGGCTCGTCCGGGGCTGCCGCAGGGGGCCCCGCGGTGCCTTCTGCTACAGTGGCAAGGTCCGCAGAAAGGCCTGCTGTGACTTGCCTAATGATATCAGGTAAAATCTGCTGCATGCTGCTGTGCGGCAGGGGGCTGGCGCCCTGCCCCTTCTCACCCCTGCCTGCCACCGGCTGGCTGGGACCCCCACCCCAACCCTGCCTGCCATCACCATGGAGTGCTGGGACCCCAGCATGTTGACCGGCCACTCGTCGTATGGCTTTTCTCTCTCCGCCTTCCCATGTCCAGTCTTCACTTCTGCTTCCCTGCCCTCCATCTCCCTCCCATCTTTGCACCTGTCTGTCTGTCTTGTCTAGACTGTAAGCTCCTGCAGGGCAGGGCCTGTACTTATTTTCTCACTTTTCCCCTGTATTGCACCAGTGAGAACTCTTGGACATGCTTACTTAAGAAGAGTTAATTAATATAAATAATAGTGCTAATAACATATTAGAAACAAACTAGAAATAAAAATAGAACAAGACTAGCAGTGCTAATGATTGCAATGCCCTGGGTATGGAGGAAAAGAGGGAGAAGATTAAGAGGCAGGTGAGGAGAAGAGAGAGAGAGAGAGAGAGACAGAGGGCAAGGTCAAGGTTAGTTAAGGAAAGGACAGGGAAAGCAGCTCCTTCTGGATCTCCAAGGTGCCCTCTCTATCCGAGCCGGTGGTCTTGCGAACAGATCAGAAGGGCAGTGGAGGGCGCCTAGATGGGGCTGCCTGCCTACCGTGGGCTGTCCGGACACGTGTGGATAAGCCTTGTCTGGAGGGTGGGGATGGTGCCCCCGGGAGTGCTGCGGGGTCACTGGCCCAGGAAGAGGCAGAGAAAAGAGTAGGTCGAGGCTGAGGTTGACAGGCGAGGGGAGGCGGAGGGAGGCGCGGGAGAGGAGGGGTTGCCAAGAGCCCCCCGCTCTGCCCAGGCCGTACCCACGCCGCGCCGCGGAGGAGCCCGCTCACCCGCGCGCCTGTTGTTTTCCACAGAGAGGACGACGTGGCGCCCGGGTGCAAGGCCATGAGGCGCGGCAGCAGCGTTACCCAGATCCTGGGGTACCCGATGCAGAAGGTCAGGCGCTCCCTGCGCCTCAAGTACGCTCCTCCTCACTGCGAAGGCCCCGAGGACTCGGCCCTGGCGTCCAGCGCCGCCGCCGCCGCTCTGGACTGCGAAGCGGACCGGTCCCTGGTCTACGTCAAGGTCAAGAGTGCAGAGCCAGCCGACTGCGCCGCCGAGGGGCCGCTGCCGTGCAAGGACAGCCTCCTGGTGTGAGCGCGCGGCACTGGGCTCCTGCCCGGCCAGGAGGAGGGTGCGGGCTCTCTGCCTGCAGCTGGGGACGCGCTCGGGCCGGCGCCGACCTCGCCTGCCCGGGGCCGCCCGGCGGCAGGGGGCCTGGAAGAGTTTCCCTCGGGAACTGAGTTGGGCGGCTGCGCCTCCGCCCCTAAAGTGGGAGGGGGCGGGGGAGGGAAGAGAGGCCATCTCGGCCCTCTCCGCATCCCCGGGGCCACGAGGCTCGGGCAGAGGGAGGGAGGAGGAAGTGTCCGAGAGCGCTGGAGGCCGGAGGCCAGGCGTTCCCAGCCAAGGGAGCCCCGGGGGCCGGGTGGGTGGGGGTCTGGACTGAATCGTGCGTGTGAGGTCTGAGCTCCGAGGCGGCAGTGTTAGCACAATAAAGAAAATGTAAGACTCGAGACTGAGGTGACTGGTTCCTCGGAGGGTTGGGCATGGGGTCAGGGTGGTGGGCCCTGCTCAGGGATGGGGGGAGGGGCGTTGCTCCCTGTCGTCCCGCATCATTTCTGCACCATTTCCCCCCTCCCCCTCCTTAGATCGGGAACGGTTAGAGCTGGAAGGGGCTGTCTAATCCTATCCCTTCCCTATGCAGATGGGGAAACTGAGACTCCTCAAGCTTGATTTTAAATCCAGAATCCCACTTTTCTCTTTTATTCCAGAAATCAAAAGAAAGGAAACAAGGTAACGGCAAGGATGACCTCTCTGAATATTCCCTGACCATTCTCAGCATCCTCCTTCCTTCTCTACTTACCTACCAAATCTTGACTTCCTTATCTCTCCCAGATGTATGCCATTCTTCTCAAAAAACCAGGAAGGGTTTCAGAGTCATACTCTGGGGGTAGAAAGACCAAATTCATCTAATCTAGTCCCTTTTTTAATGGAAGGGGGATTGACATTTATTGGGCACCCTCTGAATGCCAGGTGCTTTCCCATATTTTGTCTAATTTAATCCTTATTTTAATCCTATGAGGTGCAGTATCCATTATAGATGAAGAAACTGAGGCTCAGAGGATTTAGTTATCTTAACCAAGGCCACAAAGGTAATAACAGGTTTTGATCCGGGCATGTTTGACTCTAGGACATCAGGCTTTTTTTTCTCTGACATTTGAATTCCTTCTACTGCATTCCTGACAAAAGATATTTTCTTGACAAAAGACCTCTTCTTGAATACCTGTGGCAACTCACTACCTCCCAAAGCAGTCCATTTGGCCTCTGACGGTCAGAGATATATCCATATTTCTCCTATTCAACCCAATTTTGGACCCCACATAGTTTTTATCCCTTGGTCCAAGTTCTACTCTTAGGGAGCCCTAAGCATCACATTTCCAATTCAGCTGCCTCTAGTGGACCAAGTGGCTGTACTCCATACAAGATGACTGCAATAGGCACGCAAATGGACCTATGCCTAGTCTAGGGGTTGAGGGTCTTCTGAAGAGCATAGTACTTGAAGGTCACTCTGTTCTACCTGCCTCTGCCCAGCCACCTGCCTGTTGAGAGCCCAGGCACTTCCTTTTCTTTTTGCCTCTTCTTCTCTTGAGGAGAAGCTGGGCTTCCTAATTCTTTCTGCTTCTACCCTGTGGCCATGTGAAGTGTGGGGTATGGATGGACCTCAGAGTCTGTTGACAGAGGAAGCCCTGAAACCCTGCTTGGTTGTACATAACTAGGAAACCCTTCTGGTTGGCTTGGGTATTTGCAAAAGGGTGATGGCATCTCTGGTTCTGCCTTGATAGAGCTTGGGAAGAGAAAGTAGAGATGATGGTGGGACAGAGGGAGCCAGGAACAAATGTCTTGGAGTGAGGGTGGGGAGGTGGGGATTACTGAGGATGGATGGGGATACAGCGGGTAAGGGGATTAAGCAGTGAGGGGAACAGAACTGCAGGAACCACCCATCCCCTCATTTATTTGGAAACATTTATGAGCACCTATAGGATGATTTGTTCATAAATAGAGAGTTAGAGCTTCAGCAGGGTGCTGGGCCTGGCACACTTTTGCCCTAAGGCAGGGGATTGAATAGGGTGACTTGGGGAGGGCTCTCCCGGTCTGAGGAGCCTCCAGCTCAGCTTCCTGCAAGGAGGTGAGGGACAGAGGCAGTCAGCTGTACAGGTTGTGTTGAATGACATCATCTTCCCCATTCTAGCAACCAGGGAGCTGGGCTCAGACTTAGCCTTCCTTTGAAGGGTGAGAACAGCGAGGCTCTGGCAAGAAAAGCTCATTAAAGTGCAGTAAGAGATTTTAGAGAGACTCTGCAAACAACTTTTGGCAGGGTGACTCGACAGGGAAGCCAGGGAAGTTCCCAAATCCCTAAATAAATTATCACTGCACTCATCACCTCTGGGTGAGGAGGGAGGGAAGTTTCTGCTTCTAAGGTTTTGCTTCAGGGACACCTTGACCTTTTTTCATTTCTCCTGCATGAAACGTTGTCAGTGTTAGAGGAGAACATTTCTGGTGGTAAATGTTTACCAGTGCCTTTGGGAGCGAGGTTGAGGGTATAGGGGGCTGGGAAGCCCTGATGTGTATCATGTGCTATTTCCCTGAAGAAAATTCTCCGATCATGGCTGCTTTCAGGCTACCAGTGTGATGTCCTGGCGTGGAGTCGTGAGAAATGTGCAGTATCACACCATCCCTGCTGAAGTAAATAACCTCAAGAACTGAGACAATCATGAACTATAGAAACTAATTAGGAAGGGATGAATTTTGAGTACTTATCTCCTGTGTCTCAGTAGAATTCACTTAATTGTAAATTGATATAGTTTAAATTTTAATAATGGCTGTATTTAATGATTGGCTTGCAAAACTTAGGCAGACCACGTCCCCAGGCAGGCAGAAGGCTGTGTACACAAATGTTGCTTCAAGAGAGGGAATCTTGGGGCTTCCCTAGTGGCGCAGTGGTTAAGAATCCGCCTACCAATGCAGGGGACACGGGTTCGAGCCCTGGTCAGGGATCCCACATGCCGCGGAGCAACTAAGCCCGTACGCCACAATTACTGAGCCTGCGCTCTAGAGCCCACGAGCCACAACTACTGAGACCAAATGCCACAACTACTGAAGCCTGCACGCCTAGACCCCGTGCTCCGCAACGAGAGAAGCCACTGCAATGAGAAGCCCGCACACTGCAACAAAGAGTAGCCCCCGCTCACTGCAACTAGAGAAAGCCTACGCGCAGCAGCGAAGACCCAACGCAGCCAAAAATAAATAAATAAATAGAGAGGGAATCTTAAGTTCAGTCTTGATTTTTCTCGTTTTTCCAGAGAGACACAGACAGCACCAAGTCAGTTGTCTTCATCCCACTTCCTAGTTCTGCCTTTTTGTGTCCCAGCCTTGTGGAAACTGAATTCTAGTTCCTCTGGTTGATGAAAACTTATTCAGATAATTTATATGTCCTTGGTAACCATCAGAAACCTAACTTGGCATACACAGAATTTCCGTGAATGGGTCTCCCAGGGCATCCAACCCTGGAAAGTCTACTCAAGGGACATTCTGCATGCTTCCTGACTCAGTTCCTTCTCTAATCCTCTTGCTTAGGTTTTAGGAAGTAATTCTCTAGTCATCGTCTCTTAAACCCGAAATTCTCAACAGCATGACTGTATAGAATCCCAGTGATTTTTCTTCTGTGTTCCTAGTAGAATAACTATGCTTGCTGCCCTGTTACATTTCAGTGACTCTAGGCCCAGTCACACTGTGTGACTCTGGGGAGGGATTAATGTTTTTTTTTTTTTTTTCCATGCTTCACTGGAAACAAAGGAGTTTTGAGAATTAATTACCCAATCACAACTTAGGCAGCAACCTGTCTGGAGGTTTAGCCCTGTCGCCTCTGCTCCAAGGGAGCCTCAGGTGAGTCTCTGGAGTTTACGCTCTTTGTCTATCCAGCCCACCTGGAGGAATCATTTCATTTATTCCTGGTGTATGGAAACAAAATTGTTTCCATTCAGTTCCTTGCAGTTAGATCAGGAAAAACATGGCAAAGGGAAAGAGTGTTGAGAGATGTGGAACTGTACAGGCGGGGAGATGGTGACTGCTTTGGAGAATCTGGAAAAGCATGGGCATGGTCTTTGTGCCTGCCAGTGAGGAGAGGGCAAGATAGTCTTCTGCCACTCCTCTGTGGCCATTGCCCTCAGCAGCCTTCCCAGGTGTATTTTATTTGATTTATTTTTTTAAATTTAAATTTTTTTATTAATTTATTTTTTCCGGTTATGTTTTAGAAGGACAGCAGGATGGGACACTGTTAAGGAGGAGACTGAAGCCCTTGACAAAGGCAAGACATTGAGCAGAGGAGGATGGGGTGAAGCTGTCGAGCTCATTTTTATAGTGGCTGAGTTTGAGGTGATGGTGGGCCCATGCTGGGTGTCTTGGGGAGAAAAGAAGGAAAAGAGGGAGGAAGAAAACTTGTACTAAATATTTGTGATTTAGTCATGCCCACATGTGCAAAGGAAAAGTCCTCCGTTTTGGATTCAGACAAACCTAGATTCCTCGTTATTATTAAGCTCCCAAAGCCTTAATTTCTTCATCTTTAAAATGGAATAGTAATAGGGCTATTTTGTGTGACGTGCTTATTACAGAGCCTGGTATATAGTAGGGGCTCTGCAAATGGTTGATCCCAAGCCCCTAGTCTTCAATGTAATTTCATCTCCCAGAGGAGGGCAGGCCTGGAGGCAGAGATCTAACCACACAGGGGTGGGGGCGGGGGTGGAGGCTGAGGCAGTGGGAGATCCAAGGCAGGGAGGGAGTGAGGAGAATGAAGCCTTGGGATTGAATTCGGAGATGGGTCACCATCTGGGGGATGAGTCAAGCAGCCCAGGAAGCAGCAACTAGAAAAGTAGCAGAACCAGGCCTTGCCTCTGAAACCTGGGAGCCACGTGCATGTGTTAATACTGATGACAATCCTCCTTAGTAATAGTGATACTAATAATAACAGGAAGCACCTGAAACACAAGCTCGGCAGGGTCCGGAGCCAGGCCTGAGGATGAGCTGCGAGAATTCTCAAGACCACCTCCTTGGACCAGGGTGTGCCCTCTGTGCCCTTTCCCATCAATCTGCCTGCTTGCAGTTCCTGGGGCTCAGGCCACATCCACTGCCCACTGGGCCCAGTGCCCACCGCAGCACCCCGTGGAGCACTGACCTGACACCCCTCCAGCAGGGTCTCCACACAGCTCTCCCAAAGCTGAGGGGAGACCCTCCCAGCTGAGGGCACAGAGATTTTCTTCAACGTTTTTGGGAGAATCAGTTCCACCTTGGAACTGAGCTCCTTCACTGATGACAGGCCCCACTTGCTGCCTATCAGGCCCCACAGACACCCGTGGTCAGGGCACCCCCCCCTTCTTCTGCCTGGATGCCACCTGCAGCCTGTGGCGCCTCCCCTTCCTGCCCTGACTCACCTGAACTTGCTCACCTCCTTGGCTCTGCAGATGCTGGAATTCAATGCAGCTCCCAACCTCGACTCCAGACCCAGCTGCCAGCGGGACTCAGCCCTTTGGTCAAGGCTGTTTTCCTTGCCTGTAACTTTCTCTCTCTCTCCCCCTCTCACATCCTCTTTCTCACCCAGCACCCGTTCTTCAGAAAGGTGGCCTGGCCATATCCTGTTTTATGATTGCAGTCTCTACCCTGCTCCCAGATAAGGGGAAGTGGTGTTTACTTTGCTATCTTTGCCCTGTCCTGGGAATGTCCTGTCATCCTCTTATATCCATCAGACTAGGCTTCCACTGAGGGCAGGGCTGTGTCACCTCTTTTCTCAATCTACTCCCTTCAAGAGTTCAGAATCTCTTCATGAGCTGACCTTCCCTAAACTTAGAGTGATGGATACAGATTGGACTAAATACTCCTCTCCTAACTTAGGGTGACAATAGCCAATGCCCGTAATGACTTCAGTGGCACATGATGGACAAAGCCACACATATCCCCCCAGATCCTTCTCAAATGTACATGTGAAAACTGCCCTCCCTGAAAGGGCCTGGCAGCCAATGAGCAGAGTCATGCAGGACCTGGGAAAGCCCCCACTGACGCTCCAGGCCTCCCTGGACTGGGGCAAGTGGGCATGCCAGGCATGGCTCTACTGAGCAGGTCAAGGTGCCCCTGTTGCTTTGGCTAACAGGCTCCTTAGGAAGCTCTTTCCTGTACAGAATGCAGGCTTTCCATTCGGTATATTAAGGACTTGTGGAAATACTATCTTCTTTTTTTTTTTTTTTTTTTTTTTTTTTTTTTAAAGAAATTCACGTTCTTTTATTTATTTATTTATTTATGACTGTGTTGAGTCTTCGTTTCTGTGCGAGGGCTTTCTCTAGTTGCGGCACGTGGGGACCACTCTTCATCGCGGTGCGCGGGCCTCTCACCATCGCGGCCTCTCTTGTTGCGGAGCACAGGCTCCAGACGCGCAGGCTCAGCAATTGTGGCTCACGGGCCCAGTTGCTCCGTGGCATGTGGGATCCTCCCAGACCAGGGCTCGAACCCGTGTCCCCTGCATTGGCAGGCAGACTCTCAACCACTGCGCCACCAGGGAAGCCCGAAATACTATCTTCTGATTACTGCCATTAAAAAACTGAGCAACAGGTTCTCGGGCAGGAGCCTAATCTGCTATGATAACATGGTTCCTGTGGGGAAATCGGATTCCTTCCTTTCGATACCCATCAGCCTTTCCAGGAATGGAGTACTCAGTCGGAAAAAGTGAGGGATGAGGATGGGAATCATCTCCTACCTGGCCCCCCCACCTTTCTCTCTATCCATCCATCTGAAATCAATATGCCCAAGGACCTCTGTTTAGTCCTGAATGGCTGAGGTTTGTCCTTCAATTGTGCTCCTGAGTATATCAAGTTATATAGTTATACCACACCCTAGGTTGTCTCTAGTTGTTGACTACATTGTACCCTCAAAGCTGCCTGTCCATTTATCTCTATATCAAATCTGAACGTAGGGCCAGTATATGCTTGAGCTCATTGTTTGAAATTTAAATGTTAATGAAAAAAATAGTATACCCCCCAGTGAATAAATAAATAAATAAAATTGATGTGCGTACAAAACCCGAATTTCTGCACCCGGGCCAGGCCTCTCTCCCACACTGCACACTCCCTTACCTGCTTTGATGTGTGACAGAAACCTCAAACTCAGCATGCCCCAAACCCTGCCCCTGGTCTTCCCCAAAGCTACTGCCCCCACTGCCTTGCCCACCGCAGTTGATGGCCACTCTGTCCTTCCTTAATACCTTTCTTTCTCTCACCACTCTCCCCACAACATCCAATCTGTCAGGAAGTCCTGTTGGCTATACCTTCCGTAGATCCAGAATCTGACCGTCGTCTCCTCCGCCGCTGTCACCTGCCGCCTCCCAGCCACCGTCATCTCTTGCATGGGTTACGGCAGCAGTGTCTCAACGGATCTCCCTGTTTCCTCCCTAGTTCATCTACACTTTGTCTCAATGGAGAAACCGGGGTGATATAGAATCTCCCAACCGGAGACTTTTGGCTTCCTCACTGAGGGGATGTCTGAACCATGGTCACTCGTCTTCCACCTGTATGTCCCCAACTTCTGCATCAACCACTTAGTTCACAAGTATGTTTGGCGATGCATTTACTGCGTGTCTGTGGTAGGACTGGAGTATTAAACCTGATCCTTCCAGGAGCTCCCAGCCTCCCTAGGGAGACCATTAATCCATTTGGAAAAATTAAAGAGCGATGCGCATGATTGTTGATTCAGCTTCATGCAAGGCTGGGAGAGGTGATGTTATGAGATCCCTTGAGGGAAGTCTTCTGGGAGGAGGAGTGCCCAGGGCTGGGCTTTGAAAATCTGATTGGAGAACAAGGTGGATAAAGAGTATATTTTAGGCTGAGAGGTAGGGGAAGAGCCTGCAAAAAGGGGCAAAGTGCATGAGCTTGTTAGGTTCAGGGACAGACAAAATCTGGGCCTGTCTGGAATGGAGGGTGTGAGATGGGGCTGCGAATTGCTGAGCCATCTCCATCTTAAGGCCTCCCAGGGTGGGGTTGGGGGAGAGGGGAGGGGAGGTGTGTGTGTCACCTGGTATGCTCCCCACTAAGGGGTAGGGGTGAGCGTGGAGGGAGGTGTGTCCTCGTCCACGCTCCAGTCTGAGGGCCCTTATTTCTTTCACTGAAAGTGACCATGAAGCCTCATGTGTCCGGCACTCCAACTTCCTCTCCATCTTCCCCAGACTTACCTGACCCTCCTCTTCTCTTTAGCATAAGGGACTCAGATGACTCAGTCCTCCAGGAATGAGGCTGTGCTCTGATGGCAGCATTTAAGCTATGTTGGTCCCCGAGGAAAAGAGGGAACTTGGTGGTGGGATGTTTGGGTGTCCCTCAAACCGGGTGCTTGGACTGTCTCACAGGAGGCTGTGTGTCAGCGGAGAGGATCTTCACTGCGGTCAGTGATGGCTAGATGACCACAGCTTCAAGGGATGGGACACAGCAGACCACTAGTACCCTCCTCTGCTGGCCTGAGAACACCGCCACCCCAAGGCCCTGATTCATGCTGCCTCTGCCTCTCAGCCCTGCCCTCCCCTCCCCTAGGTACCCATTGGCCCTTTGGAAGAATGAGGAACATTCCCAGTCCAGAGCACTGAGTAGCCAGATAGTCTCTGCTTTAGTGCTACTCCAGCTCTGTGGCTGAGAGCCCCCTGCTGGCAGGCATTGGTTTCCATCCCAGGAAGCTGCACCCTCCTTACCCAGGGTCCCCCTTGCTCATTAAACTCTGGCCATGGGGACCTTCCTTCAGACGTTCGTATATGCCAAGGTCTTTCCAGGAGGGCTTCCCAGCACTCTCATCCTCAGCGTAGCAGGCCTCCCTACTTTGCTTTACTAACTACTGTCCCTGCTAGTCTCAGCGGGAACATCCCTCCTCAGAGGCGCCGTTGGGGTTGCCCTGCACCAGCTATATTCTGCTCCCTCATTATTCTTGCTCACAATTTTCAGTTCTTTTCCCCTCTAGAGCTTAGCACAATTTTAATTAAATAGTTGTGTGTATTTGTTTCATGTTGCTCTCTCCAACTAGATGGCAAGCTTCCTGGGTGCAGAGCCCCATCTGCCCTACTCACAGCTGTATTCCCTGTGTCTCTGGCCACGGTAGCTGCCTGCAAGAGACACGCTGAGTGATGAACGCTGGAGATGCACGGCTCAGTCCTGCAGGGAATCAGGGGCTGCTGTCCCCCGTTTGATTCCAGAACAGTTTGATTCTGGGCTGCAGTGTGAGCTGGGGGCTTGCTCTTCATCATGGGGCGGCAGGGGGGAGGGTCTCAGGTTCAGGAGGTGGATGGGAATCATGACAGAAAAAAGTCCAGGGTGAGGGGTCCCCATATTCAGGCCTGCCCTTGACTTTTGTAATGATAAATCAGGCTAACAAACTGTTACATAAAACATGTCCTGTCCTCCTACTTTGACACATATACCTTCAAAATGGCCTGGAAGTCTAGATTTGGATTCAGAAATTTTGGACTATTGGAGTTTCATACCAGAACTTGGTAGCATAGGAGGAACTGGCCCTTTGCCCCAGAGCCAAGGCCAGCTCAATCTTTTGTTGAGAGTTTTAATCTTCAGTGAGTAACATGGGAACAGAAAACAGAACAGATTTATCCCACAGTGGCCCCTAAGGAAGGGGCCTGAGGTCTGCATTCCCCAAGGCCACCTGGCTTTGTTCTTTCCAAGGCCTGGTTGGTCAGGGTTTTCTTTGGTTCTCTAAGTGCTATAGACTGAATGTTTATGTTCCCCAAAATTCATATGCTGAAACCTAATTCCCAGTGTGATGGTATATGGAGGTGAGATCTTTGGGAGGTGATTAGGTCCTGAGGATGGAGTCCTCAGGAATAGAATTAGTGCCCCTAAAAACAGACCCCAGAGAGCTCCCTTGCCCCTTCCGCCATGTGAGGACACAGCAAGAAGACAGCTGTCTATGAACCAGGAAGTCTGGCTCTCACCAGACACTGAATCTGCTGTTGCCTTGATCTTGGACTTCCCAGCCTCCAGAAACATAAGAAATCAATTTCTGGTGTTTATAAGCCACCTAGACTATCATATTCTTTTACAGCAGCTTAAGCTGACTACGACACTGAGCTACCCATGAATTTCTAATAAATTCTTTCTCCCACTTTAGTTAGAACCAGAGTTGGTTTCTGTTGCTTGCATCCAAAGATAGTCTCCCATTGTTCTTAAATATTTCGAAGAGTGTGATTTTTAAAAGGCTATATGTATTATATTCACTTATTTGGCTGATATCCTGTTGTTTTGTGCTTTCCTGCTAATAGCATTACCACTTTCGATCCATCTCTCCTTTTTTTCAGTTCTGATACATTTCCTAAGCACATACTGAGCAAAATGGCAGAAGCAAGCAAGCTAGAGAAAGTCTTCTTATAGGAAGCATGGCTTGTTTCTGACACCCTAGTGGAATCCTTTCACTGGCCAATTTTGTTCCACTGTTTCGTCATTCATTCTTTAATTTATAAGCCATTCTTAACGTTGGAAGGATCCTATGGATTGTCTAGGGCAGGAATGGCATCTTGGCATCCCGCTTCAATGAATTGGTCAGAGTTACTTGAGCGTTGTAAACTCAGTGGGAAAATTGTGTCATAATTAGTTCTCCACGTTTGACATGGTCATGGAAGGTGGAAGTCTGGATATATGTACCACATATTTGTCATTCCTGATCTAATGCAACTTCCCACCTAGTCTGAAAATTCTCTGATCTATAGTATTGCTCTGAGATGGTTTCTGATTAAGCACATTCATTGGAAGAGCTCACTTCATATTTGGATTTCTCCTTTTGTTATTAAGTTCTTCCCTGGGAGTATGGGGCAGAGTAAAGGGCTGGGTTGATTTAGATAACCTAAAGCTAATTCTGATTGACTGCCACTGACTAGTTATGTGATTCTAGGGAGTAACAGTCTCTTCCGGCCTCGGTCTTCCACCTGAGAAATGAAAAACTTGAACCGAGTAACCACAAAGTTTCCTTCCAGCTTGAAGATCCTATTATTCATATGAGTCAGTATTTGCCTCACAGAGACATATTCCATTGGCCTCACTTACACAGTAGGGCTTACGTGACAGCCCCTCAAATATTGGAGGACCAACGGCCTTCTGAGCTTTTTGTTATCAGCTAAACATGCCCAGTTTCTTTAATCATTTCTCATATGATGAGGTTTCCAGACTTTTCACCATCTGGTCATTCTTTTCTGGACACTTGAGTTTTCCAATGTCTCCCTGGAGGTGTGGCTCCCAGAACTGGACCTGGGCTAGTCGTGCAGTGGGGGTATCCCCACTCTTTTTTTTTTTTTTTTAACTTTTTTTTTTTTTTTTTGATGTGGACCACTTTTAAAGTCTTTATTGAATTTGTTACAATATTGTTTCTGTTTTATGTTTTGGTTTTTTGGCCGCGAGGCATGTGGGATCTTACCTCCCCGACCAGGGATCGAACCCACACCCCCTGCACTGGAAGGCGAAATCTTAACCACTGGACCACCAGGGAAGTCCCCTATCCCCACTCTTTACCCATGTGATCAGCCTGCCCCTCCTGGCCGATGGGACCCGTGCTGACCAGTGCACAGCCCACTAAAACTTTCCTGAATCTAGGGATATATTTTATAGTTTAGAGGCCCTCCTTCAAGCTGCATGCAGAACGGATGCAGGGAGCCATGGAGTCAAATCTGGAAGGAGGTGGTGCTTCCTCCGCAGACCAGTAAGTAACCAAGTACTGGTGAACTGAACAGGTGCTACTTCTTGATAAACATGGAAGGAAGATTTGCCAGAGATATCATTAATGTTTGCAGCAGTTTTTTTTTATTTATCAATTTTTAAAATTGAAGTATAGTTGATTTACAATGTTATATTAGTTTCAAGTGTACAAAATAGTAATTCAATATTTCATAGATTATACTCCATTTAAAGTTATTCTGAAATAATGGCTCTAATTCCCTGTGCCATACAATATGCCCTTATAGCTTATTTATTTTACGCACTGTAGTTTGTACTTCTTAATCCCCTACCCTTATCTTGCCCCACCCTCCTTTCCTCTCCCCAATGTTATTTTGTTTTTTGAAATGAGGCATTGGGTGCTCATAGCTCCACTCGTGAGAAAATGTGTCTCTAACCCTTCTCTCTTGCGATACCCTCCCCGCTCCATTCCCTCTGACATCGTGGCACATGAACCCTTTGCTCGAGCAGCTCTTGTATTTACACAGGACAGGTACAAAGGCTCTTGCTCAAAGGAGATATAATGAAAACAAGGAAAAGCGAACACAGATTTGGAGTGGATTCTGGTCTGACCGTGAGCCCACTGGAGTTAATGGTGCCAAGGTCATTATGGGAGGAATCTGACATTCAAACAGAAGGGGTCGCTCCTGGCTTCCCTAACTCCAGGGACGGGGTGTTCTGAAGACCACAAGGTTCCCGAGTGCTGTGGGCCCAGACCATCACTATGGTCCTCCCCTTTCCTTCCCCACCCTCTTTGTTTTGGCCCAGTTGCCCTGGTCTCCGCTCTCCTCTTCATAAACCCCAACTATGCTCCCCGTCAGGGCCTTTGCATCCTCTGCTCTCTGGAACGCTCTTTGCCCAGCCACTGCACGGCTCACTCCACTGCACTGGGCTTCTGTTCACATGTCACCTCGTCAGGAGGAGGTGTCCTCTGATCCCCTTATCTAAGACAGACCCCTTCTCCCCAACACACCATTCTCTTGCCATTTACTCCGCCTTAGCTTTCTTAGTAGAACGTATCCACCTGTGACATGTGCTTACTTGCTTATTTATATTACCTAGAATATAAACTCCATGAAGGAAGGACATTGCTTTATTCACTACTGAGTCCCCAGTGCCCTGAAGTCTACCCAGTGCATGCTGCACACTCAATCAATATTTGTTCCTGTGTGACTTTTAAAGCATCAATCCCAATGCTTTTCAACACAAACACTGTGGTGGGTTAATTAGTCCACTAGTGGACAAATGAGTCATTGGGGATGGGAACCTCAGTTGATTTGAGCAGCGTGAATATGTTCAAAAGGTCCTGGCGTATCACGCAACAAAACCGCCATCTACATGAAGTCACCAAGGGTTACCGCGTGAAGGAGAACTGTGGGTCCCACCCCATCCAGAACTGCTCTGATCTGAGGCAGGGCCCTGGAGATGAAGGCAAGAGAGAAGGGGAGTGGGGTGTGTGTGTGTGTGTGTGTGTGTGTGTGTGTGTGTGTTTCCCTCATTCAACCGCCATGGCTCATTGCTAGACCCTGGGCTTTCTCTTTCACATCAGTTTTAGAGACTAAGGCCAGTTTTGCCTGGTTCATTGACCAGGCCCGGGGAATGCCCCTGATGACAGGTGGCGGCAGCGCTAGCTGCTGTGGCCATGTGCACTGTTCAGGTGGACTTGGAAGAAGGTGATGGGAGAGAAGTGGATGCAGGAGAGGCATGAGGACTAGGCGAAGTCAGGTGGCCAGCAGGGGACCTCTGAGCAGAGCCAGCAGGCAGGAACATTCCAGGACTAGTCGTGTGGAGGAGTGGCCATATGAATCTGGAGGCCAGATGAGCTGACCATTTGTCCAAGGTGAAGTGACTGCCCAGGAACTGGGGAGAAGAGGGAAGACCCTTGCACAGGGCTGACATCCTGGGTGGAGGGACTGAAGCCGCCCTGGGAAAATACTTCAAAACCTACCCCTGTTTCTTCAATGCCTCCTTCCTCTATCATCAAGACTTGAGTGAAGTCCTAGAAAAAAATCCAGTTACACTTGGGAGGGAGTAATGCTGGACCATATCATCTACTAATTCTTAAGTGTAAGTTTAGCTCATCAATTATTTTTTCCAGTGGCAATATTCCAGAGCTTTTTAAGACAGAATCGCTCAGTGGCAGATTGTGTTTTGCAGAGATGGCCACAATAATACCTTCCATCCCACATGCTCTCCTTTCAAAGTGACTTTGAACACCTTCCCATTGAGTGGTGGGTCCCTTGAACTTGGGTGGATCTTCTGCACTTGCATCTGAAAATGAGTGTGGCAGATATTAGGATGCCTCAGCTCCTTTCCCTCCATAATTTCCCTTCTGTTTAGCTTTTCCTGGCTCCTCTCTCTCTCAGTCTCAGGCAGAGACCCTCATCCTGAGCTGAGCTCATTTTCCTGAAGTTGTGCAAGAACTTCCTGTTGGCTGAGGAATTTAATCTCTCTTTTTCTGGTCACTGTGCTAGACAGTGAGGAGAGAATCTCAAACCCAACTCCAGCTCCTGTGGGAGGCATGATGGTCAGTGCTGAGGGTGAAGATGTCAATTAAAAAGATGTTACCGGCAAAATGACACCCATCCCAACCATGAGATATCAACCATCCCTTGGTTGTCTAGAACTGTAAATTACCTTTGAGGACCATGAACTTGCAAGTCCTTCAAGCTGGAAAGAGAAACCCTTGACTCCCACGTCTCTTCTTCATCAAGTTCTAGACCTTTTCTTATAATTCCTTGGTTGTGGGAAACATCAGGGTCTCAAATGACAGGGGCTAGGGTTGGGGCTGAAAGTGGGTGATTGTCTAATGTCTTTTAGAGGCCAGGACCCAGGCTGGAAGTAATCCTTTGATGCTGGTTGGTTAATGGTTGTGTTAGTCTGCTAGGGCTGCCATAACAAGATATCACAGAATGGGTGGCTTAAACGACAGAAATTTATATTCTCAGTCTTGGAAACTGGAAGTCCAAGACCAAGAGGTTAGCAGGTTTGGTTTCTCCCAAGGCCTCTCTCCTTGGCTTGCAGAGGGCTTCCTTCTCTCTGTGTCCTTCCATGGCTTTTCCTCTCTGTGTGTGCATTCCTGGTGTGTCTCCCTCTTCTTATAAGGACACCAGTCATCGTGGATTAGGGCCATCTCAATGACCTCATTTAACCTCAATTATCTCTTTAAAGACCCTATCTCCAAACACAGTCATATCCTGAGATACTGGGGGTTAGGATTTCAACATGTGAATTTAAAGGGGATTGAATTCCATCCATAACAATACTTCACGAACAGTGGTGGAGGAGTGAGTGCCCTGGACAATCAATCTATGGATCCTGGAGAACTTCCAGTGTCCTTGAGGGGATGTCCTGCTGGGTCCATGCTGCCCAGAGCAGAGCCAGGACATGCAACCAGGGGAGAGGGAAGGGGGAAGGTGTGGAAGGTTGTGTCAGTGCTTCCTGCCCTCCCAGTGTGACGGCTGCCCAGGCTGTTCCTGAGAGGTGGTACAGGAGTCTCACAGGAGGCCCATGGTGGTTTCCAGGTACCAGCTACATCCCAGAGCATCATGTGGCTAGGCGGTGGGTTTCCTCACGATCCAGGCATTGCTCATGGCAGACCCTGCACGAGGGGGTTCTCTGTCTCTGGAGCCACTTCATCAGCACAGACATCCTTCTTCTTTTTCCCTGGCAAGGAGATCAGAACGAAGGTTACCCCTCCAATGTTTGTACCTAAGGCCTCTGAATTCTGACTGTCCTTGCGTATTCCTCAGGCAAGGAATAGCTCTCCTGGTTTCCTAAGACCCTGGAAAAGGAGATGCTTCAAGGACAGGAAGTTCTTCCTAATGTCTAGCCTTTCTCTGCAATTATGGCACGCGTTTAGCTGTAGAAGGTATAGAAACTTAGAGCTGGGATGGACCCAGTTAAATGACTAGGCCGAAGCCGTGTGGCAGAGGCAAGGGCCAGCCTCCAGATGCCCTGGGTAGAGCCTTTCCGCTATCCCAGGCAGTTGGATTCTCCCTACCCTTCTCAGTGTCCAAAGCTGCTCTTTTCTGAGCCTTGAAAACATTAGGAGAAGTGAAAGAAGTCAGTCACAAAGGATCACACAGTGCATGACTCCATTTACAGGATAGACTGTCCAGAAGAGACAGTCTAGAGACAGAAAGGAGATTAGTGATTGCCTGGGTCTGGAAGGGAAAGGGGGACTAGGGAGTGATGGCTAAGGGGCTTGGGAATTTCTTTTTGGGGTAATGAGAATGTTCTCAAATTGAGTGTGGTGATGGATGAACAACTCTGTGACTATAATAAAAGCCATTGAGTTTTACACTTGAAATGCATGAATTACATGGTATGTGAATTATAGTCCAATAAAGCTGTTAAAACAAAAAGCTGCTCGTTTCCTGGCTTCCACCTTCTTACCACAAATCCTGGGGGCTGTCTGAGGCAAAGGGCCACGTCAGACCCTCTCAGGAGCAGACAGGCCCCTAGGTGGAGTGTGACCTCAGCTGCTCCCTCCTCCCTCCCTTGCCTGTGGAAAGAATATACAGGAGCCAGCCAGCCAGCCGGCCCAGCTGCATGCTCAGTGGCTGCGCCAAGACTCTTGCCTTTTAGGACACATCCACTGAAGTCTTATGCCTCCTTCTCCTTGCTGACCCACTCTCTCCATCCTGGGATCAGCCAGACAGCCTAGGATGGACATGTCCGCGAAGCCCAGGTCAGCTGGGGTAGCTCTTTCAGGAGCTGGATGGAGAGCTCAGAACCCAGCTTGACCTCTGAGTGTCCCCTTCCTTCTTCTCCTGGGGGAAGGAGGCCCTATCAGTCCCTGACCAGAGAGGTGCTTCTCTCAGGGAGCCTTTCCTAGGATGGTTGGCAAGAAGGAGTTGGGATTCATCTAGATTTTCACTCAACACACCTTTATTGATACCAGCTATGTTCCAGGAACCCTTGCTAGGTGTCAGGGGGTGGTGACTCAGCTTTCGTCTTTCAAGACCTGAGAACTCCATGGGAGAGTGAGGGCAGTAAGTGCTGTGACTCAGATGAGCACTGGAGAGTCAAGGCAGGACACAAACCCAGCCTGGGTGTGGGAGAGAAGGTCGGGAAGGCTTCCTGGAGGGGGCACACCTTGAAGATGGTGGAGGTGACAGCCAAATGAAGAGGGCAAGTTGGGTGGGAAGTTATGGAGAATGTGTTCCAGACAGAAAGAGTAGAATGTGCAAATGCCTGCAGAGGCACACAAGAGAGTAGCTCTTTTGAAAACTGCTGAAGGAACTTCAAGTATTTCAGTCTGACTGGAGACCAGACTATTAGATGGAGAGGGCCAAGAGATGACATGGGAGAGGTAAGCCTAAATAGGAGGAGGTTCAGACTTGGCCCTCCTTCCCAGAAGACCTACCTCCTCCACCCACCCCCAGCCCCTGCAGGACTCCTACCTGAGCAGGGGCCCCAGTGCCAGGCAGAGAGACCAGCCAGGATCAGGAACAGCAAGACAGGCACCACCACCAGTAGCACATCTTTGTAGGAGGCCATCCCTGGAGCTGGACATGGAGGGGGCGGGGTCACAGGTGGACTGCATGCTTCACCATCCCTCAACCACTGGTCCCCAGCTCTTGGCATACCTGCCTGGCGATGGCAGCTCTCCCAGGGGGTGACTGTGGCCAAGTCCCAGCTGACAGGGTTTGAGACAATGCAGGAATAGGCCACACCTTTGTCACCTGGTCCCAGTGACACGCTCAGCACATGTCCGTCCATGAAGAGGCCACCTGGCTTGATATCAAGGTCAATGGTTCCCTCCCGTCGCCAGCTATAGGTTATGTCGCTGATGTTGGGAGCCCAACAGGACAGGAACACTTGGCAGGTCTTGGGGGGCTGAGCATCCCCTGATACAGCAATGAACACTTGTACCTCGGGCCTGGGCACTGCATCTGAGCAAGAACAGCAGAGCCAGTGTGGGTTATAGGGATGCTGAACGGGGCCCATAGCTCCAGCTCTGGGGTCCATGCAGGGCTAGATGCCACCTCTGACTAGACCACTCTGGCTCTAAAGCCTCATCAGGCTCCCATTGCCCACAGGACGGAAGCTGAATTTCTAAGTCTGGTATTCAAAATCCTTCATTAAATGGTTGATGTCAACCTCTCCAGCTGTACCTCCTGCTGATCTTCCCCACCCATCTTAATTAATTTCCTGTTCTCCCAAACGTGTCATGCTCTTCTTCATATCTTTCATATGGCTCAGCTGTACACATATGCTTTTCTTGTCTCACCCTCCTAGAAAACTCCTACTCATCCTCCAAGGCGCAGCTTGGACACACTGCTTACTGCTCTGATTATGAAGCCTTCTCTGATATTCCAGGTATGGCTCTGAGCCCTCCGAGAACTCTGTGTATCCCTTGTCATCAAATTTCCCTGATACATGATACATCAGTCAGAGAGACAATAAACGTTTATTAAGGTAGGCACAAAAACAAACACATTCCTGGACTTTTGGAGCTTTTGGAGTTTGGTGAGGAAGACATACTAACAAGTGATTATGAATAACTAAGAAAATTATTACAAGGATGCAAAATTCTGTGAAGGAGCAGACCAGGAGGTAGGGGCTCTGCCTTGTTATCTCCATAACCCTTGCTCTCAAGGTGCTCAGCTACCTGGTCCATTGGACAAATTGGTGTCCTGGCATCCCAGACCATGGCTGCCCTTTCCTACATCGGTTGATGAGTAGATCATGAGTCTCGTGGCAAAGTGGGTCAGCGGGAGAGCATTCTGGCAACAACGGGAGGGCTCAGTCTCTGAGAGCATTCCAAACTTAAGCTGAGTAAAACCTCATTAATGCCAGCTCAATCTGGTGGGATTTGTGATATGAAAAAAGAAAAGATTTGTTGGGTGCACTAATAGTATAAACAAAGATTACAGGGGAGGGAGATATTTACACTACTTAAGAGGACAAGCTGCTTCCAAACACCATCAGGCACAGTAGAAACACCCATTGACATTTCTAGTAACTGATCTGCTAATTCAAATCATTCTTATCTATTGTCAAAGCAGAGCTCCTAAGGACGGCTGCTTGGCAGCTTTGTGCAATTAGTTCTAATCACGCTACGTATTTGGAAGCAATAAAACAGCAATTTCCTTAAAATCTGTAATTCAGATGCTGAGAACAAGGCATTTTAGAGCTTAGTGGTGTGGGTGCTGCATGTATTATCACATTCAACGTCCTCATTTCACATATGTGGCAGCTGAGACTCAGAACGGGGGAGAGCCTCCCTAGCTGCCTGTGTGGTTGTGAAGGCTGTTCACTGTGCAAGGGCGCTGGGCTCAGGGGGTAACAGGTGAGGGGGCGGGGTGCTGAATTCCAGCCACCACTCTGCTTGCCAAGCCGTGCAACATGGACCAGGGTCGTGTGCGTCCAAAAGGACACACATTTAATTGTACACTGGCAGCCCGTGTGGCTCACCTAAGTGACGAGCCAGTTATCTCCCTCTAGGTGTGGGAGGGTCTCTCTCTTTCCGGTTTGCTACTGCCTTTCTCTCCCTCAGTGTTTTGCTCTGCCCAGCTATCACCCCTACTCTCCATTCTTAAATTTGCACCCTTTCCTCCCCCTTATTCTATCCCAATTTCTGAGGTTTTACTGAAATAGGAGTCACTGACATATCTTTTCCAAGCCACTAGATAGATGAATAGGAGCTCAAAGGCCATTTTATCTTTACCAGCAGAAATACGGTGGCAGTGGTAGAAGCATAGGTGGTGATGGTGGTGCAGGTGATGGTGGGGGTGGTGGAGGTGGAGGTGGTGGAAAGAAAGGCCCATCCAGCCTCCAGTGAATTCAGTCACCCCAGCTGTGGTGCTGAGAGCAGCTTTATGAATGACCCTAACAAACCTATGTAGAACAGAGGATCTGCTCAGCTGAGCCCTGCCAAGTCAGACTTGTGAGAAACAAAAATATCTGTTGTTTTTTAACCAGTAAGTTTGGGGATGGTTTATTTTGCAATAACAAATAACAGAGAACACCCATGAATGATGTAAATTTAAAATCTCTCAATACCTCTAAAAGAGCTCTTTTAAGAAATAGGACATAAAAATTCTATACTTTAGTTGCAATGAATTTTTAAATTAAAATCACTGTGTCATAGTTTATTTGCAATATTTATTTTTCTTTTTGGTGGTGCATAAAATAATGGCATGTCTTATAACCTGTTATCTTAGAATTGATGATGTCTAGGCCAGCCTCTATCCCAGATGCTTTCTCAAATGCCGCTGATTTTACCTCTATTGGCATTTGCATGGTAATATTACTATACAGGTTTTACAAGTGAGAAAGGTCAATGTCAGGGAGTAAGTATTGTGTCCAAGGCCACTGAGATAAGAAAAGACCAAGGTAGCGTTCAGACCAGGACTGTAGGGCGGAAAAGCCTGGCTGCCCCAGCCAGAAGCTCACCTGGGAGAACCCGAGGAGTTTTCTTACCTGTGGCTGTGGGGAAGCAGCTGTTCCCTGAATCAGCCATGAGGTCAGAGGCCACAGGTTTCTAGAGCCCAGCTCCTCCCCAGTTTCCAGGACGCAGGATGTCTTTCCGGAGCTTTGTGGGAGGAGGTGGGGCAGAGAGCCTGAGTCAGGCGCACTCACCATACACCTTGAGCTGCAGGGTCTGGGTCCAGGCTCGACCTTCCTTGTCCACCAGCAGCACGGAGAAGTTGCCGCTGTCTCCAGACTCCAGCGGCCGCAGCTCCAAGCTGAGGTTGCCGTGCAGCTGGGCTCGGCCCAGGAAGCGGGAGTGGTACAGCGTCTCCAGAGACCCCCGGAAAAACGTGGCCAGGAGCTCCTCTGAAGGCCAGAGGGATCTCCAGATGGCCTCTCGGATTTGGAAGCCGGGAGGGCGCTCTGCCACCAGCAGCGCCGAGCCCCCCACCTGGCCCTGAACTTGGGCACCGGTGACAACGAAGGGAAGTAGTGCTGAAAGGACAGAACCCCATCACTCTGCCTGCCCCAACCTCCTCATCTCTCTCCTGCATGCAGCTGAGCTGCTGCGGAGCAAGGGAGGCCCCTTCTCTCCACACTCCCTCCACCCAAGCTGAGAGTGCCCCGCGCCAGGGAATGGGAATAAAACAGTGAGGAAGGGAATCCAGTCCCTGCGCTCATGGAGCTCAGACTCTTAAGACAGCAATTTACCATGATGGCAACAAGGGGTGCCCTGGGAGAACACAGGTAGGCTGATAGGGTGACCTTGCCAGGCCTTGAGGGACTCAGAGAAGAAAAGGTTAAGCTGAGACCGGAAAGAGGAATGGAAATCAGCTAGGCCAAGCAGAGGGCGGCCTGGAGTGGGGATGGGGAAGTGTTAGAGACTGAGTGGGCAGCACACACAAAGGCCCGGACGGTGAGAGAGCTCGGTGCACCGTGGGGAACTGAAAGTAGTTCTCCGCAGAGGAGGTAAGAAATAGCACTGCAGAGTCTGTGGGAACCAGATCCTGCAGGGCCCTAAAAGCAACTTTGGAGTTTGGGCTTTATCCTTAGAGTGACGGGGGGGCCTTGGATAGTCTTTAAGTAAGAGAGTGACGTGATTACATCCGTGGTTAGAAAGACAGCTCCAGCAGAGGTGTGCAGGCTGCACGGGAGGTGGGGCAAGACTGAGGCTGCGTCTATTCACCCCAAGGAGAGTGGGATTGTACTTGTACTGGAAGTACAATGGGAACTTGTACCGAGGAAGGGAGCAGCTGAGACAGGCGGAAGTGGGAGGAATGGAGAGGCTACTGTGTGTAGTCAGTGGGATCTGGTAACAGATTAGATCTGGGGAGTGAGGGCGCGCGGAGTCAAGGATGGCTCCCAGGTCCTTGGGAGCCACTGGATGCCATTCTCTGTGATCCAGAACAGGAGGAGAAACAGAATGGGGGTGAGATGTCTGGAGGCTGTTTTGCTGGGAACATATTCAGTGTGACTTGTGTGGGTGACACTTCTGCTTGAAGTGCCCCTCTGACTCCTTTGCTGACTAACTTCTGCTCCTCCTTGAAGCATCACTGCCTCCTCTGGCCTCTGCCATCTGTCACTGCAGGTTACAAACTCTCTCTGTGTTCCCACAGCGGGCTGGGATCACCACTACAAATGCCCCTATCCCTCTATTGTGACCACTTGTTTATGAGTCCCATGAGACTATGAGCTCCTCTTTTCATGTTTGTACTCCCTGTGCCCAGCACAGTTTAGGAGCAGGATGTAGGAGAAACTCGGCAGATACACTTAATGCATGACAAAATTGGCTGAGGACTTCCCTTGTACCCAGCACAGTGGTGGGCACGGGGGTTCAGGGCAGAATAAAAGCAGATGGAGAACACACCCAAGTGCTGGGAGTTTGGTTAGGGAGCTGGGTTCTGGATGATCACTCAGCCAGCCGCTGGTAACTCCAGTCTCCTGTCCGTCTCACTGCCCTGCCAGCCCCAGTTATCTCAGTCCTAACTGGGGATGGCTTCAGGGTTAAGGCACCGTGGAGATGTAAAGAGAGCATAGCACTGGATGTCAATCAAGACTCCTGTTCTATCCTGCCCTGGCTCTGCCACGAACAAGCTGTGCAATCTTCAGCATACCTCTTCCCTCTAAACGCTTCCATTGTCCCATTTGCAAAGCAAGGGGGTGCATTCAACCAGTGGTACTCATCCCTTTTACCATTCAGAAAAATTATTTTTGCTTCCCATGTCCACAGATTTGAAAGATTTGTGAACCAAACAGACTCCCTCTTTTTGGCAGGATTTCCTTCACATGTTTAGAAATGTTGAAATCTGCAGACTTTTGGAGCCAGGAACTCAGGTGGGGACACCGGACAAAATCATCTTGAAGTCCCTATGAGTTTCTGACACAAACAAAAGTGTCTGAGTATTTGCCACACCCCATGGCTCCCATCCCCTGGCCTAGCAGCGCTGGCCCTTGTCATACTGACCACTTGCTAACCAAGGGAGGGAACTCAGGCATCGGACAGGATGGGGGGCGGGGTGTCGCCCAGTGTTGAAGAGACCTGATTTGTCTCTTCTGACATCACACCGCTATCGACCACCCCAAGTCCACAGGCAGTATATTAACTTGCTTTTGTCTCTCATCCCTCCTCAATGTCCACTTCCACAGACCTGCAGGGAGGAGTCTGAGCTCTCCCACAGGCTGTTGGAAAGACATCCTCAGATTGTAAGAGCCCTGCCCGCCCCTGCTCTCCCCAGACCACATTTAGAATTTGCATGTGTTAACACTGCCAGACCCTCACATTCTCACGACCATCTCTTTCAAAACCAATGGTACCACCAGCCTCAGTTTTAACCTCCCTGGGCCACAAAACAGCTTGTGTCTCAGGGGCATGGAGGATCCTCGTGCTGCCATCCTTTATCCAGGATCCTGCATCTCTTTGCCTCTGCCTAGCTTTTAAGGTTGCCCAAGAACTTGCTTCAGTCTTCCTTACCCCTCCACAGTTCCTGGGTCCTCACTTGGGTTGGGGAGAGGATCCTGCCCAGATGCCTGGGGAAGGGACTTCAGCTCTCTGAGGCCAGGCCACCTGCCTGCCCCACTTACCTTCCCAGAGAAGGAGACTCCACAGGCACCACACGGCCATACTTCGGAGAGGCAGGCAAAGTCGCTCGACAGCCAAATCCAGAACATCCCAGGTCAAGCGGATGCATGGAAGGAGCTGTGGTCCTTCTGGAAAGTCCCATGTTTAGAAGGAGGAATGTTGACTCAGAACAGGACGCCGTGAAAGTGAAAATATCCAGAGGAAAGTGGAAGTTGGCCTCGGGTCTGGCTGGGCTCTTTCAGGAGCTGATTCTTGTAAGTCAGCCTCTTTCAAATGCCTATGGTTGGCCAATGCAGATGGCAAGCACCCCCCACACAAGCCCACATCCTCCTCGCTGACTCCCGCCGGGCATCCCCACATCCCACTCTGCCCGGCTGCCCCCTGCCTTTCCTGTTGTCAACACAGAGAGCCCTCTAAACTGCGATTCCCATCATCACTTCTCTGCTTAAAATTCTTCTGCAGCCTCCCACTGCCCTCAGGATAAAGACTAAACTCTTGGCTTAGCATACAAGGTTCTCCTAAGTCCAACTCCAGCCTGCTTCTCCAGCCCGCTGTCCTACGTCCATTCTGCTCTCCAGCCACGCCAAGCCAGGACTGCCTCTTCTCAGAACTGCCAATTCCACACTTCCGTTCACTGTACTTGTTCCATTCATCCTTCTGGATGTGGCATGGCTATGCAGCTGGCCGGACTCCCATTCCAGGCTTCCTGACCACAGGCAGCATGAGGAACCTTCCTTTCTGCGTGCCCAGGGCGTGCCCGTTCCTCTGTCATAACTCTTAGCACACTGTTTCGCAACAGTTTTCTCATCTCCACAGACTGTTTGTTGCCAAGGTCTCATATTCATTTCTGTGTACCCCTCGGTGCTGGGCATGTCATGGATGCTTAATGAACATTTGTTAAACCAGGGTGTGAATTCTAGAGATTGCTGCATATTTTGCTTCCTGGAAGCCCTACAACTCTCCTCTGAGAGGATCTGATTATTACCCTGTTAGAGCTGGGGGAGTTTGGAAACCAGAGTGAGGTTAGCACCTTTCAGAGGTCACAGAGAAGCAGAGCTATGAGCTGAGCTTCAGTCTTCCGAGTGTGGTCCTTTTTGCCAGTCGCTCCATCCTAACTCCGTTTCTCTTCTCACTTGGTGGTAACTTGGTTTCTTTAGTCAGGGAAGGCTTTGCGAGAAGATAAGGAACATCTCCGAGCTTCCTGAGTGTGGCTTGTGGTGTCTAGTCCTGCAGAGCTTCTGACCTGTCAGTCAAGCTGAACGCTCTGCCCTGGACCCAGCTGGGAACGAGGCAGATGTGGTGGCAGGTGAGCAGGAGGCTTCCAGAAGAGGCTTCCTGCCCTCCAGTTACTCGCCACCAAATTGTAGGAACAAGATATGCCTGGGAAGGGAAGGCGCACAACAGACGGACACGGCTCTGTGCAAAAGAGCAGCACAGACGGTCCACGCTGCAGGAGGGCACGGGAAGAGGTCTCTGTGGATGTGGGCAGGGGACACTTCCTTAAAAGGTGGAATTTGAGCTGCATCTTGAAGA
This sequence comes from Balaenoptera acutorostrata, assembly GCF_949987535.1. Lineage (NCBI taxonomy): Eukaryota > Metazoa > Chordata > Mammalia > Artiodactyla > Balaenopteridae > Balaenoptera > Balaenoptera acutorostrata. The sequence goes on along the minus strand of NC_080064.1, from coordinate 117,543,616 downwards.
TGGACATGATTTGGATAGGCTGAGAAAACAGGGAGGGCCAGAGGTTGGGGGTGGGCTCTGAGCATGAGGGGAAAGCAGCGTAAAGCTTGGCAGTGGGGAGGTCCCGTGTGGGCTCCAGAGACAATGAAAGAGCAGAGGGAGGAATCCTTTAGGGCTGCCTTGGGTAAAATGGAAAGGGAGCCTGGGGGTCAGATTATGGGGTCCTTGAGTACTGGGTTAAGTTTAGGCTTTTACTCTGGAGGCCAGCAACTCTCACCCGTGCTGAAAACTTGGATTCTCAGGGATTCTGGTTCAGTGGGGCTGGGCTGGGGCTCAGGAACCTGTAGTTTTAACAAGCACTGCACTCCAGGTGATTCTGAGCTAGTGAATGGAGGGAGGGCTCTGAGAAGCACTGCTTGGAGGGAGGGGGCTGCTGTCCATTTTGGGCTAACTTGCTAGTGGGAGGACAGCGTGCAGGGCTGATTGGGAGAGAAAAAAGAGGCAGGGAGGTCTGGGTAGCAGCTATTGTGATTGTCCTGACTGGAGTAGAAAGGAACCCTCTAGAGAGAAAGGGGCAGAGCTGGAGTTGTGACAGAACTTGGACACCACCCACCTATGGGACACAGAGGCCAAGGGAGAGGACTGATCTATGACTCCACTGTCAATTCCATCATCCATGTGTCAGATATTTATTGATCATCTACTTACATATCAGGTGCTGGGGAAACAAAAGATGAAAGGCACAGCCTCTGCCCTCAAGGAATCTGCAGTTTAGATGAGAAGACAGACATGTAACCCAGTGATTACAATCAGTGCGGTCAGAGCAATGCCAGCTGCGTGCATGGGATGCTATGGGAGCCCGAGGGTGGATGGGTGGGAGCCAGCTGGGGGGCTAGGAGGCCAGGTGGGCCTCATGGAGGGGGTAGTGTTTGAGGTGAGCCTTAGGATATAAACAGATGAGGGTGAGGGTAGGACTTAAGAACTCAAGCTCTGGGGTCAAGCTTCTTGGGTTCAGGTCTTGGCTGTGAAACCTTGAGCAAAGTGGCTGCTCTGTGTTGGGCATCTTCATTCACGAAACGGAGATTAATAACAGTATCTACCTCTCCGTGGTGCCGTAAGGGTGAAACCACTTAAAATAGGGTCTGGTGCATAGTCAGGTAAAATAAAGAACGTGGCCCACTATCCAGTTCTACAAGTTATTGGCTACTGCAGTTGCTGACCTACAGTACACCCTGAAAGGAATTCAGGATGACGATCAGGATGAGGTCTTCTGTGCTCTGGGAAAACAGGCAGAACAGACCCTCAGATATTTTATGAACCCAATTTCTTGCATCTTCCCATACTTATAAAAGCACTAAAATCATTGACTAGGATAGCTGTGCCTTGTGACAAGCAGTAACCTTCTACCAAAATGTGTGCTTAATTGCATGGACTCTTTCTCCAAAATCACTGTATGCTGACCTCCCCCAACCTCTTCAGAGCAGTTCCTCAGAGCTATCTGAGAGGCTGTGTCCCAGGCTCTAGTCCTCTGTAAGTCCCCAAATAAAAAGGAAACTCACATTGTGCATTTTAATTTCAGTTGACAATCAGCACTCAAAAAAAGTAACCATTGTTACTAAGTGGCCAGAGAGAGGGAAGAAGGGAGAGCTGGGCAAATGCAGGTAAAGGAGTGTTGAGGTGCCAGCAACCCTGCTTCAACTCTCTTCTCCCAGTTCCTGAGGGCGGGGATCAGACCCCCTTCATTTCTGCACCCTGTATATCACCAAGGACAGGATTTCCATGAGGTGGTACCCTTCAAGCATGTGTTGAAGTGGATTGAATGATTCTGAAATGTCAAGGCCAGGTCTGGGGTGGCCATGGAATGCAGGAGTCTGGCTGGTGTGTGAATGCTGGGAATACGGATGCTGAATTCCTTTGGAGGAGACAATGGGCAGTCACACTGCCTCTCAGCAGAAAGGGTGGTCCATAGTGGTCCATCCAAGCAGGAAATGAGTTGCAATCTTCTATGCACCACCCCAGCCCTTTTCCTTTAGGGGAATTTCAGGGAGGCTGAGAAAGTGGGGAGGGGGAGGTTGGGTGAGGGCCTGAAAATATCCCACCCGCTTCCCCCAAAAGAAAAACTTCCAGCAGCCCTGTGACAGCTGGAGAAGAATGGACTGATGAAGGCACAGGAAGGGTTAAGTCTGTGGTGGCAGGTTCCCCCACCCCTCCCGGGGCTAATTACTGGTTCAGACCACATTAATTACCCAGCCACAGGGGGAGTGCATGGAGTAAATTAGCTAGTAAGTTCAAAGGGGCCACTCCGCACATTCCTTAATTAAGAGAGAAGCTGGCAGCCGGGGGCTGCGCTCAGCCTCCCTGGGGCCTTTCTGGGAAGCCCGGAGCCAAGGAGTCTGCCTCTGCCGCAGCCCTGGCAGGTGCAGTAGTAGCCCCATCTGCCAGGCAGAGTGGCCTGCACCTGCCATTAGCCCACCTTCCCTGCGGGCTGCGGTGGGGGTAGTGGCGAGCAGGTGTAAAATGTGGCCAAACCAGCATCTGAGCTCAACCCTTAGCCCTGAGAGCAGCGTGGTGCAGAGATTCAGGGCTGGGTGGAATTTGATGGGGTGTGAAGGGTGGTCGAAGTGATGCCCTGCGTCTGTCCACTCACACTCGTCCTTGTTCCTTGGACTGGCCTGAGGGCAGAATGGGGCCTTGTTTCTCCTGGGGTGGGGGGAAGTGGAGAAGGGAAAAGAAAAGGTGAGATGCCTGGGGAGAGAAGGGAGCTGGCAGAGAAGGAGGCAGAGGAAGAGCACCAGGCAGGAAGGAGGGGCCTTCAGCGGGCTTTTGGAAGGCAGGGGTGAGGGAAGAGGGCGGAGTGTTGCTGGAGGGTTGGTGGGCCTCTGGGCACCACTTCCAGGGGGCTGTGCAGGATGGGGCTGAGGGAGAACCCCAGGTAGAACCCCACCTGAGCCCCGTCTTGTGTCTACCTTCACCGGCACGGTTCCCATAGGGTGGACCAGCTGCCTGCACCATCTGCCAGCCGACACCATGCCAGCCCTAAAGGCTGCCCTGGGCGGGGGAGCCCATGTGCACCCCTCCCTTGGCAGCCAGCTTGGGCAGTGGTGCTGCCATGTGATGAAGACTGGGTTTGAGGCAGTGCCTGCATGTGTGAAATGGATGTACTTTAACCTGCCCCAGAGGACACTCTCATGCATGCACAGCCCCGAAGATAACTCCGTCTTCAATATTTGTGTCCGGGGCACTTCTCTTGCCTCACCCTCATCTTGGCCCTGCTGGGAGTAGGTAGAGGGAATGGAACCTTCGATGGACCAGGGGCATGGTGCTCACAGCTGGAAGGGGGGAAACTGAGGAGAGGGGAAAAAGAGGGAGCCTATGAGATAGCTTGTGGGAGACTGGGTGGGAGGCATCTGAGGCTTTGGTAGGGTCTGCTTTTGCGGCAAAGACATACCTTCCCAGAGAGTCAAACGAAGGCTGCACAAAAAAGAAACAGAGCCACAACTGTGTTGTGCTGAGGTAGAGAGCCGGAAGCTGGAAACTCATTTCTTCATTCCCTCACTTACCCAGCATTTGTTGGATTCCCATCTTGTGCACACTAATGTACTGAGCAAACGTTTATTGAACATCTAGCACGTGTAAGCCCCATGAGACCAGGAACACATGCTGATGATGACAGCGACCACGCTCCTGACCATGAAAGGAACAGTCACTCTTCGTCTGTACGTCACATGGGAGAGAATTCTGGAAACAAGCACAACATAGGTTCTTCACTCACAGAGAGTGGTGCGTGCTGAGTGAGCAGCCTTAGTGACGCTCCAGGTCTGCTGGGTGCAGCTTCTTCCGGCCGTGTAGACAGAGATATGACATGGGAAAGCCTGGGTCTTTCCCGTGTTGTGCACCTTGTCTGTACTTACCGTCATCACAGTTGATACGGAGATGAAGGACACAGAGTTGTTTAGTGGATGCTTATTTAAATAAAAAGGTAGGAGATCTATTTCCTAGCCAAATTTAAAATAACAAACCTGGAATTGAAAGAAATTCCAGTATGTGCAACCTGCCTGGTTCAGGAAAAGGCCATGCTCCATTTTTATTGTTCGTATCTAAATGGTGTAGCGACATACAAGACAAAGATGGGGTGTCTAATGATATCTTACAGAGAACCTGTCCAGTGAACGGATCAGACCACAGTGTAGGCGCTCATGTCCCTGACTACCCAAGAGGGCCACCAGAGGGCAGCCTTGAGGCTGCTGGCTGTCCTCTTACTCTCTACCTTAAGGGGGCAGCTCCAGGCTGCTTCTCCATCCTCATCCCAGCTAAGAAGTTCTTTCTTTTCTTCTTACTCTGTAAGTGATATGACCCCACAGAGCACAGGTCCCTAGATGAGGCACAGCCAACTCACCTCTGCTGGATATGTGTCTGCATTTAGCTCTGACTTGGAGAGAAAAATAAGGTCTCATAGCTCAGAGCCTTGATAAAGTGTGGAGGCAGCTTGTGTGCATTCCTGTGGGGAGAAGCACAGTGGCAGGCTGGGCACTGTGGCATCCTTTTTCTGTGCCTGCAGGGTCTGGCCCTGGAGAACTGTGAGGGTCCCATCCTCCCTTGGCAGTGGCCCTTCCTCCCCTGCCCACCAGCATCCTCTAGGAACAGAAGCAGCTGCCTGCTCTGAGGACTGGAGATGGGATTTGGGGCTGGTTGTGCTGATATCAGGCAAACCAGAGAGAGTCTGGGCTGAAAAGAGTGGGTTTCCTCTGAAAACTCTGTTTTCTCTATGTTCTTCTGGGGATTCTCTTTTCCTTTAATTTTCTTAGTAATTGTTCATTTTGGAAAATTCCAGCTCATTCTTTTATAAATTAAGGGTCTGAGGAGAGAGCAAAGTGTCTGAGAGATCAGGCCAGTGGTGTGTGAGTGAGAGAGTGTGTGTGTGTGTGTATATGTGTAAGATAGGACTTCTCACCTATGTGTGTTGAAGGACCTGTTTTTCTTTTTTATTTCCAATCCATTGTGGAGCTATACTTTGTAAAATATAATAAAAACACATTACCAAAAAAAAAAAAAATTAAAAGAGAGGTACCAAATACGAGCCTTAATTTTTATGATTATATTAAACAAACATAAAATTAACTCTGTCAGATTGCTATAAAAGTTCCTAAATTTTTGCTTGCAATTGTTCTATTATCTTGCCTGGACTGGTAAATCCAATTCACAGACAGCCCCCAGTCCACGGACCAGGCGTTGAGTGTCTCGGGTGTAGGGCAGGGAGGAGGGAGGTATGAAAGCTCAGAAGCAGGTGGTCTGTGGACGACTGGAGGGTTGGCTCTTTCCCAGTCCCCATCATCAGTGTTCTCTTCATGAGCTGTCTTGTCTATGTTTTTTTTTTTTTTAAGATTTTTTTTAAAAAATTAATTAATTAATTAATTTTTATTTATGGCTGTGTTGGGTCTTCGTTTCTGTGCGAGGGCTTTCTCCAGTTGTGGCAAGTGGGGGCCACTCTTCATCGTGGTGCGCGGGCCTCTCACTATCGCGGCCTCTCTTGTTGCGGAGCACAGGCTCCAGATGCGCAGGCTCAGTAGTTGTGGCTCACGGGCCTAGTTGCTCCGTGGCATGTGGGATCTTCCCAGACCAGGGCTCGAACCCATGTCCCCTGCATTGGCAGGCAGACTCTCAACCACTGCGCCACCAGGGAAGCCCCCTTGTCTATGTTTTGACTTTTTAGAAGGAGGCGACTCACTTACAGAGGGCGTGGCGAGGGCTTAGGGTCGGGGTGCTTCCTGATTGACCAGTGAAGACCCTGTGCTTCTAGATGGTGTGTGCCTCTCAGTCATCCTGGCAGAACCAAGGAGGCAAAGGGGAGGGGACCCTGGTGTATTCTGACTGTGGATTTTGACTGGTGATGACAGAGACAGGAGGATGACGAAGAGGAAGGGTTGGGATGGGAGGAGGGAAGGGAGAAAAGGGAGTAGAAGACAAGTGAGAAAAAAGGCTAGCATGGGTTACCTTATCCACTGTCTTTACCCAGAGCAGAACCACAGATAATTAAGCTCCCAAAGGCAAGTGGACTGATTTACTTCCATGACATAGCATTTTGGAGGTAGACCAGGCTTTTAAAACTTTCATGTACATGCATATCGCCTGGAGATCTTATTGAAATGCAGATTCTGATTCAGCAGATCTGGGCATCTGCATTTCTAATAAGCTCAAGGGGAAATGCTAGATGTTTGCAGCTCTGAGGGGCCAAGAGCGCTGTGAACGAGCAGACTTCTTGCTAGGGGAGGCAGGTACCAGAGTTGCTAACTCGGACTTCACTCTCCGTGATTCCAGTGCAGGGGCCTGCAAGCTGGGGCCAGGGCCTCACAGGAGCAAATATATAATCCTTCACTGAGCACTCTGGCTGTGGACTGGACTGGCACTCCCCTCCCTTCCCAGCCCCTGCCCCGGCAACCCTTCCTCTCCCTCGCCCTCTCATCTCTCTCATCACCAGTCAGGTCCACAGGGAGTTCATTCTCCTTGAATAAACCAGCCCAAATGATCAGGCAGCCCAAATGATTGCTACTGATGAACAATATGAAACAAATTGATACACCTTTATTAACAAATAGATTCTACAACCATGTATCTTTTTAAACATGTAAGGGGTAACAGAGTTTTCTGACGTGCTCCACAAACGGTGGGGGGGTTCTGGCTGCTGGGCTGGGGAACTGGAGGACCACAGAAGAGGCTGGGGTCCCCTGGCCTCCTGGGGAGCGCTGGGGGCTGCGGATGGGTGTGTGTGTTGGGGGGAGGAGATGCCATCACTAGCCGAGGACCTCCTCGCAGTCACCAATGGGATCTTGCTGGGTCCTGCTTCCTCTATTCAGCCCCTTGGCTGGAACCTCACTGAGCTGAGGGCGTCTCACCTCAGCGGAGATGACAGAAATGTCCCGTGGGAGAGTCAGGTCAGGGTGAGGGAGCAGATGTCACACAGAGAATGAGAAAAGAGCAGGGGTCCCATCTCACCTTTTCCCGCTGGGCTGACTGTGCAGGCCTGGCTGTGGGGAAGAGTAGCACTAAGGTTAGGGCACTGGGTTCACGGGGTGCCCCCTCCCCACCTCCTCGTGGCACCTTCCTACAGAGAGCACGGGCCGGCCAGGGTCGGGGGCTGCTCCCCCTTTTACACCTCAGGGCTCCTCACCCTCCATCTGAAAGCAGGTGGGCCTGGGAATCAGGAGACCCCAGCTGTGTGACCGGAGGCCAGTCACTTGGCCTCTGAGTCTCAGCTGCTTCAACCAGGAAAGGGTGGTGGTGTTGACAGTGACTGCCTTGCAGGATTACAGTGTGAAGCAAGAGACAAGAAGGTGCCCAAGATACTTCTAGAATAACTCCTCCATTAGACATCCACTCTGCACCAGGCAACCATTTAGGTGTGAAAATTATATAGCTGATCTATCTAGTATACAGCTAACAGCAGTATAATTCTGTATATCTAATCTCACATCAGTCTTGCCAAGTAGGGGGTATTGATTCCTTCTCACAGTGGGATGAAAAAACTGAGGCTCGGGCTTCCCTGGTGGCGCAGTGGTTGAGAGTCTGCCTGCCAATGCAGGGGACACGGGTTCGAGCCCTGGTCTGGGAGGATCCCACATGCCACGGAGCAACTGGGCCTGTGAGCCACAACTACTGAGCCTGCGCGTCTGGAGCCTGTGCTCCGCAACAAGAGAGGCCGCGATAGTGAGAGGCCCGCGCACCGCGATGAAGAGTGGCCCCCGCTTGCTGCAACTAGAGAAAGCCCTCGCACAGAAATGAAGACCCAACACAGCCAAAAATAAATAAATAAATAAATGAATTTTAAAAAAAAAAAAAGAAAGAAAGAAAACTGAGGCTCAGCGAGGTGAATAACTCTCCACAGTCACTTCCATAAGAAGTGGAACCGTAGGCAAACATTGAATCTTTGTGCATGTGAAGCATTCTCCCACTGATAAAAGATCCAGTATCCTCTCTTCTATGCATCTTGGAACATAACAGCTCTCCTTACTTTGGGTTTCAGATCCCTGCACCCACCCAACAGGGAAAGCCTGCTCAGAGCTTGAGCTGGAAGCAGACTGTCCCAGACCCCACCCCTGCCCCGAATCATGCCTTCACCCTGTTGCCTGCTAGGGTTAAAAGGATCACATTTTCTTATTTTCCTTATTTTGCTAATGAAAACCATAGAGTCTGAGGTTGGCTTCTTTTTTCCTTTCTTATGTTTAAGTCCTCATTGTAACCCTTCTCAGGAAGGAACTGGGCCCACGTGTGCTTTCCCATCTGCTTGGCAATGCTCTGGCCAGCTACCGGTCAGGTCCTGGGAGAACTGCCCTGAATCCAAGAGACTTCTTGGCCGTCCACTTTCCCTAGTGCCCTTTATGGGTGGGAGCGGAGTCCCTAGACTGACTCAAATCCATTTTACAGACCAGGAATTGAAATCTCAGCACAGGTGAGACATAAAACAAGCTCCCTATTTTTATTTTTATTTTCTTATTTATTTTTATTTTTTATTTTTTTAAATTTATTTATTTATTTATTTATTTATGGCTGTGTTGGGTCTTCATTTCTGTGCGAGGGCTTTCTCCAGTTGCGGCGAGCGGGGGCCACTCTTCATCGTGGTGCGCGGGCCTCTCACTGTCGCGGCCTCTCCCGTTGCGGAGCACAGGCTCCAGACGCGCAGGCTCAGTAGTTGTGGTTCACGGGCTTAGTTGCTCCGCAGCATGTGGGATCCTTCCAGACCAGGGCTCGAACCCGTGTCCCCTGCATTGGCAGGCAGATTCTCAACCACTGAGCCACCAGGGAAGCCCAAGCTCCCTATTTTTAAACACCTATTGCATACCAGACAATCCTTATTGTTTCTAGAACCCAGGTTCTATTCCTAGCCATTTATAATAATCTTACAAAGTAGGCATTATCTACACCTTATAGGTTAGGCTCAGAGAGCTTAAATAACTTGCCCACAGGCGCACAGTGAGTACATAGAATCAAGTTTTGAACTCAATTCTGACTGACTCAGAAACCCACACTCCTCCCATGATTCCACGTTGCCTGTTTGTCTGTTAGAGAGTGGACTAGCCTTCCCCATGCCTGCCATCTTGACTCTGGTATCTGTGGCCGGGGTTCATGGTCTTTATGGCTCCCTCTTAGAGCTGAAACTGTCCTGTTTAGACTTACACTCAGGGTCAAAGACAAACTGTATCATTCTTTTTCCTTTTTTCCTTTGTTGCTCCACAATGCTCAGAAAAGGGCAAAAAAAAAAAATTCCCTAGTTGGGATGGTAACAGTGGAGGTGTGGTGGAGATGATGTAGATGATGGTGATTATGGTGGACATAGTGGTGTTTGTGGTGATGGTGGTAGTGAAGGAGGAGATGATGGTGGTGGTGGTGAAGGTGGCTGTGGTCAGGGTGGTGATGGCGGTCATGGTGATGCTGGTGGTCAGGGTGATGATGGCAGTCAGGGTGATGATGGTGGTCAGGGTGATGACAGTTGTCATGGTGATGATGGCGGTAGTGATACCTCACCCTAGGCCCCAAACTTCCCCTTTACATTAGCAAAGATGTCAAGTTTGACCCGAGATCACTCACCTTCACTCTCCTTTGGGATCGTACGTACCACAGAGTAGATAACCCCTTCATCGTTCTCATTCTGGCAATGAACTGAAAGAAGGAATGCAGCTGCAGCTTGAATAGGACCCACCTGCTCTCCCACCTCAAGACCCAGAAGCACTTATGGGGGGAAGCTGATCAGGGGCTGTTATGGTGATAACTGGCAGTGGGAAGCAGTTATTAATGTGGGATATCCATCTTGGCAGGAGGTGCCTGACCCCTGCAGCAGATTCTAGCAGCTTCCCCAGCCCTGACATTGTTTAAACTAGAGGTTGGCACAATCTTTTTCTGTAAAAAAGGTAGTGAATATTTTAGGTTTTGCAAATACCTGGCTCTGTAGTGTGATAGCAGCCACACACGATACATACACAATGTTCTTTACAAAAATACTTGGTGGACCAGATTTGACCCATGGTCAAATTTGCTAACCCTTGGTCTAAACCTCCCTCTTGGGGGCTGGGATCCCTTCCTGCTTCCCTCTCCCACCACCAGCTCCATGCACTGGCTCCTTAAGCTCTCCCCAGAAGCCATCTGTTTCCTTCCCCAGATGACTCTGATTCCTGAGACTCGGGCTCATGAGGCCTTCTTTCTCATGACTCCCTTAAGAGGCCTTTCTCTGCCTTTATGGACAGACACTGGTGCTACTGCAAGTCCTTACCATTGACATACAGTGGGTGTTCCTCTCCACCTGGGGCGGGGGGCAGATTCCGGGGTGGAAGGGGCCCTAGGAGATGCAAAGGCACAATTCACTGAGCGCCCTCAGAGAGCAGACTGGACAGTGGGGACAGAGAGGCTGAGAGAAAGAATGTCAGTTACCTTTAAAAATTGTATAAAATTACCTTTAAAAACTGTATAAAAAATTAAAAAATTAAACTAAAAAAAAAAAAGAAAAGAATGCCAGCAGAGGTTGCTGGAGGTCTGAGGCTGGTTTGTTAATGAGGGTTAATTCACAGGTCTGGACATGGTTAACTTTTATGGGATGTTTCCTTTGAAAAATACCCCAGAGGGGAGGATGGCTCCACGGGAATCACAAACTGGGAAGAAGCAGGGTCAGAAAGGATGGGTCACATCTTTGCATCGAAAGGGTCCAGACCCACCAGTCAGGCTGCTTTTCAGAAGGAGGAAAAGCTAATAACTTTGACAACATACCATGTGCCAGAAACAGGGCCAGGGAATTCAAATACGGCATCTACTTAATAGCAAACCTCCTAACCCAGGGACAAGCACAGAGCTGGATGTCACAAAAGCCCACCTACCTAAACCTTCAGTGTCTGATGTTCTTCACAACCACCTTACAAAGGTTGATACTGTGATTTCCGTTTTTTAGATGAGGTGACTGAAAAACGGTTGGGAGAGGTGACTTTTTCAAGGTCACACAGAAAGTGGTGGAGACAGAATCTTAATCCAGTGTGTACACTTTTTCTCCACTAGCATGCTGCCTCTGTGAAAGCAGGCGTTTCCAGAACTTTAAAAATTAGCTCTTGGGATAGGAATTGGGTCACAGGTGGATGTTAGAACACCTGGTTCATGCCTGGTGTCCAAGAAATATTCATTAGCTCTAACACCAAGAAAGCATCAGAGTCGTCAGGTAGCACCTTTGGACATGGCTCCTCCTGTAAAACCAAGAGGGCATTTGTGGAGACTCAGAGAGGCCTCTAATGCTCATTTGTCAAGGCTGTGTTTCTGAGTCTCCATTCATGAAGAGCTCTGTGAGTTTGATGGAACTGTGTTTTATGGGAGGTGTGACAGTGGGAAGTGAAATGAACACTTTTAAGCAAACAACCAGAACTTGCACACTTAGGTAACTGCTACTTTGAAGTAGACCTCCTGTATGACCACATCCTAGTCCTAGTGATTCCATGATTGGTCAAAATGTTTTGAACATTGCCTTCAGAGATACAGTCTGTGGAATATCTTCAGTGGTGGCATATTTTTGTTTGTTGAGGAATGGATATGCTGTCTGGAAATGGTTAAGGGTCTTCTGAAGCTGGGCATGAAGAAAAAAGCTGTTGGACTGTGTTTCTTGTGTGGCTACGGAATTGGGCCTGAAGGTGGTTTTCTGAGCGACATTCTAAGGAAGGTTTTGTGCCCCTGAGCTTCTGAGATGCTAGGACCACCACCAGGAGTCTTATTTTCATGAGAGACAGGTTCCTTAACAAAATGGAGCTCAGGTGCTCCCAGGCTGGCAGTGGGGGTGGGGTAGGGGAGTGGGAATGGGTGGGGAGGCAAAATCGCCACATGAAGAGGGATGCTCCTTCGTTCCCTGTGAAAGGCATCTTCCTCTTGAAGATCTTTCACCAGTGACTGTTCCTTAACCATCTTGTTTGGACCTGGGAGGGAGATGGCTGTACTGTGTTGCTTTGCCTTTAACTCTCTGACCCAGATGTGAGTGGGCAGAAACACCCATGTTATTGAGACCAGGCTGGCTTTATGACAGGTGCAGAGATGGTAGAACTCACAGATCTTCAGTTCGTGGTCCCCTACTCCAGCTGCTTCCTCGTCTAACTCTGGGCCTGGCTCCATCTTTCTCCCACTGCACAGGTATACCTTAAAGCAACTCTGGCCTGCCTTCATGAAATCTAGACTCAAGACTAAAGGAAAGGAGAGATGAGAAGTTAGATGGACAAAGGCTGCTAAATCAAAAAGGGGAGAGGAAGTCGGAGCCTGGCTCAAGCCCTAACTGGGGTGCCTGGTGAGGTAGTGGGTCTAGGGCTGGGGAGAGATGCTTTCAGGTATCCCAGCTGATGGTCAGGGAAGATTGGATTGGATTGCAGGACTGGGTGGTCTTCCTCACAGAACAGTCCGGCTTAGCTCTCAGAACTCATCATGAATTCCTTAACTGAGGGAGCTGCAAACTTGAATAAGCAAATCTAGCTGGAGGTCTCTGAGAACAATTACTTTTGCCCTTGGCAAGTGGAAAATAAAAATGTTGCCCCCAGGGAGGAAGAAGTAGGTTGATTTGAACTTCTGTAGGTGGATTTGAAGCCCTAGGAATAAACTGGCACCAAATAGCTTTGGCACTGGGAGCCATTCCCTTCAACATGGCCCCAGGCAAACAAGGGTTAGAGTTGGAATAAACGTGTAGCCACCCAAGGTGATTGCTCTGAAAGCCAACATTCATACTTAATTATCATGACCATGACAGGAAGAAGAGGAGAGTCTGGAATTTCAAAACCAATAGATGACCTAGAAATGCCATTTATCTGATTATTTTCACTTATTTCTCCCTATAGAATTCTCTCCCTATAGAATTTCTCTCATCTGAATTTTAGAGAAACTTCTTATGACTCTGATCAGAGGAATTACAGAATGGATAACAGGAGCAAAGGCAGTTTGGGAACCTGCCGGGGTGATGTGCTCAGACCAGAATGAGAATGTGCTGAGCACCCACTCAGCGCCAGGCTAATACATCAGGTATGAGACAGATGTCACCTCATTAACTCAGACCTTACAACATCCCAAGAGGGAGACATTTAGTGAAACTTAAAAGGAACTGGCCCAAGGTTACTGAACTAGTAAATAGCAGTGCTGGGACCGGGCTATTCCCCAGTGCTCTCCACCACACTTCCCTCCTGATGAGTCAACAGCCACGGACTCTCACCCAGGGCACAGCATAGCACAGACGTGTGTATGCGTGAGCATGCATGTGCACTGGAGTTCTCATGTCTTCTTTCTCCTCCACTAAGCAGACCAGGGCTCTGCTGACTTTAAGGAGAGAATTGGAGGCCTTGGGTTTGTTCAGTCATATTCACAGCCACAGACTGTCTTTCAAATGGGAAGGACACTGACCTACACCTCGTTTGGCTTGTAAGAATTCCTGTTTGTGCCTTTATTCATGCCCCAGTGTGCAGTAGTGTGTTTGTGTGCTCTCTGGGTGATTGGGTGTGCGAGACACTGTGTCTGTGTGTGTGAGTTCTGGAAGCTGTAAGTGTCCCTCCTGGGGCCCCTTTGTATGACGTGTGAAGAAAAGTCCCTCCTCCTCCCAATACCCAGAAGTAAGGAGTTGGTTCTGTCAGGCTCTGGCTTTCCAATGGCTGGGCTGTGCCTGGCATAGAGATTCGGCAATCAAGAAAGCCCAAAAGAGTTACTGACCGGTTTTTCTCCAGGGTCTGAAATACCCTAGAAGTGCAGCAGCAATGACCGTCATGCCAAGCAGGCTCGCAGGCAGCCAAGGAACCAGCCAGTTGATGCTAGTGGGGGCAGATAAGACCCGAGGCCCTGGGGGGTGAGTAGGGGTGACCATGAGCGTTGAGGATGAAATTCACAAATGCACCCCAGACTGGCACAGGAGAGGCAGAGTGGTTGGCATTAGTGGGAACCACCTGGCCTGAAGGAGCCTTGCCAGTGGGAATGAGGGACGGATCAAAGGATGTCAACATGGATGGGCAATTCCACGGATGACCATGTGGCCCTCCCTCCACGGCGCCCCTCACTCTCTGTGGACTTCATTGTTTCCCTGCCAGGTTCAGTGGACAGATGGTCCAAGCGGGGTCCATGCTCAGTCAGTCATGCCGTGCCTGCTCTGGGCCCAGCATTGTGGGAGGCATGGCGGGAGGAACACAGAGGAGTGAGATCTGACCCTGGCCAGCTTGCTGGGGCTCACAGCCCAGTTGGGAGACAAGACCTACCCTCCACGGAGAGAGTCTCAGGCTTGCTTGTCTCTTTGGAGACACTGTTCTCAGCCTCGCAGGCGTGGTTCCCAGCATCCTGCTCTGACGTCACCGGGAAGAGGAAGGAGACGGCTCCACCAAGGGGAGTCACGTGGTTCCGCAGGGTGTCCCCACTGAGGTAGAACGAGGATCGGAGGGGAGGAGCTCCACAACTCGGCTGGTGGGTCTCAAGGTGAGCAGAGGACAGGACGCAGGAACCGGGGCAGCACACAGCTGGAAGGGTCAGCGGGACCCCCCAGGCTCCTCCCTTAGGGACCCCTCCCCACATTCCCAGGGGGCCCCACTGCCCACTGCCCAGGCCCCTGGGGAGTGTCTGCCCGTCCTCCCCTTACCCCACACCCTGACCTCCAGCTGGGGACTCTGCTTCTGGACCCAGCCACCCCCAAGGGTCGCCTCGCACCAGTAAAGCCCGGAGTCTCCCTCCTCGGCTGCTGGGATGCAGAGTTCTGGATGCAGGCCCCTGTCTTGCAGGGTGTGGCCCTCCGTGTGGAAGGAGAAGAGGAGCTGAGGGGCTGACCTCTGGCTCCCCCCACGGAGCTCACGAGAGGGGTGGGCTCTCAGCACAGGAGGCAGGACGGCTCTGGGAAGAGGCAGCCCGGGGCTCAGGAGGGGAGTGCTGGGCAGCGAGGCCCCTGGAGTCTGAGGTGAGGTCTGAGCTTCGGCACATCCCAGGCCCTGCCCCGCGCCCTGTGGGAAGTGCGGTCACTGTCTCCCAGCACCTGGCCTCTCATCCCACACACCAGCTCGGAACTGACTCCCACAGCCCCGAGCCCCTCTGGGGTCCCAGAAGGCCAGAGACAGAAGGGCCTTAGAGGTCACCTAGTGCCCAGAGGAGAAGGGTCTGGCTCAGGGTCTCAAGGGGGGCAGCAGCAGGGCTGGTTCTTCCCTTCCCCCACAGGGCATCTTTCCCCCCCTTCCCTGGCTCCAGACATGCCCCATTGGGGGGCAGGGCATGTGGACAGCATCCTGGACGTCTCAGGGCCCTGCAGATTGGCCCAGCATCAGGGGAAGCCAGAGAGAGGGGCGCTGCCCAGAGCGCTGCTGACCCGTAAGACCAGACCCCTGAGCAGCACCCTCCCTGCTCCCCCCAGTCCCCCAAGTTGTGACTCACCTTGGACTTGAGCCATGACAGTCCTTGAGGTTCATCTGCCCACATATGGGATGTATGTCACCTGTCCAGTGCAGCTGTACCGGCCACTGCTGTTCACTGTTGCTGTTCCCATGGACAGAGGCTGGTTGTCCTTAGAGAGAAGGAGGAATTTTCTGTCTCTGTAGAATCTCACCTGGGACAGTGCTGCGTTCCTCCTTCCCCAGCATCGCAGAGTCAGGATATCCCCTTCAAACGCGGGGTCTGGCTGGACTTGGAGGCTCAGCCAGGCTGTGAGACACAGGAACAGGGTCACCCTGGAGCTGCAGGTCCCTCATCCATTTTCCCCCTCTGTCCCCCAGCCTAATGCCTCCCCCGCAGCCCTCCCCCCGACCCCTCCCCGGGATGGAGGCTCCTGGTCAGCTCCTTCACAGCTGTCACTGGCCCCCGGTCCTTCACGCCAGACCAGGGCAGGGCTTCTGCTTTCCTGCACCCTTCCTTCCTCTCTCCTTCCTCTGCCCTTCTCCTCTATTCCCCCCTCCCCTCCCCTCCCCTCCCCTCCCTTCCCCTCCCTGTGCCTTCTCTCTGGCCTCCTTCCCTCCTACCCTCCTTGTCTCCTTTTTTTTTTTTTTGGCTGTGACCAGGGATCTAACCCGTGCCCCCTGCAGTGGAAGTGCAGAGTCTTAACCGCTGGACCTCCAGGGAAGTCCCCCTTCTTGTCTCCTTTTATTCTGCATTTTCCTCCGCCACCTTGACAAGCCTGAGTCAAGTTGGATTCCTTCCATCTATTGTTCTGCTTCGTTCCTCCTTATTAGATTCTCACTCCCCTAGATTGGTTTCTTTTCCTCTGGTGACTCCAGTGCAGCTCTTTCTTCAGCGTCCACCTCTGATGGTAGCTACACCCCTCTCCACCAGAGAGGAGCTGGAGGGGTGGGTGTGGGAGGTGCCACGGCCTGGGCTCGCTCCCTCCTGCTTCCCTCATCAGGCTTCCCCAGGACCAGCTTCCATCCGCACTCCCAGCAGTGAGGTTCATTTCCACCACAGTCATGGTGCAGGATCTGTCATTTCTGTCCTCATTTCTAAAATGCATTTTATGTCTTGACATGGACAAGAAAAGAGCTCCTGGGGACCCAGCATCACCTGCAGGGCAATCCCAGGCTGGCCTGGCCCCAGGACATACTTCTTTGATCCCAGACAGCCTCAGGAGCCTGGGAGTAATGATGAGTAATCAGATAGGGAGCCCTGAGGAGAGCCCCAGAACATCCTGCCTTTGCCTGGATCCACCTGGATCCCCAGAACCCATTCCCCTCCCCCTAGACTAGGTAACGATGCTCACAGCATAGCTGAATAACGGGTCTTTCTTCCTTGGCTGCTCTTTCTAGCATCACTAAGTATTGGTTTAGATTTCCCTCCCTGGCATCACAGAACATGTCCTTGGAGGTCAAGATGTTCCTAGGCCAGAGTTTTCACCTACTTGACAGACGCTCCATGGAGTTCAGTGGAACAGGATGGGCAAAGGTAGCCAAGGGAGAAAGAAGGCATATCCACACAGGAGTTCAGTGGAACAGGATGGGCAAAGGTAGCCAAGGGAGAAAGAAGGCATATCCACACAGGAGTTCAGTGGAACAGGATGGGCAAAGGTAGCCAAGGGAGAAAGAAGGCATATCCACACAGAAAGATGCCTGCTTCTTTGAACATTAGAGGGATGGAAGGGAGTCCAGAGCCTTGATGAACGGAGATGACAGGAGCTCCAGAGCCACACTGAGAGGAGGAGACTGAAGCCATTGCTACTTGTAAGGGACCCGGATGGTGTCCTAGAGCCATTCTTCTGGGCCTTGAGTCACCCTATAACTATCCTCAGCCTGAGAGAGTAGAGTGCTGGGTTTCTCCTCTTCTTGGGCATTAGTGAGGACTCCTGAGGAAGAGGCCTAGGCAGGTGTTGCTCTGAAGATGTTTCTGGGGGACCCAATGGCCCTGACTTTTCCCTGTCCATTAAGTTTTGGCCCAGAGACACACTTGGAGATGAAAGAGACATAGACAAGACTCACCAGTTTTCCCAACACAGGGAACTGCAAGAGAACAAAGTGATAGAATTCGATTAAGTAGCAGAAAAAACTTTCTGACAAGGAGGAGGACTGTCACCTTATAAATGGGTGCTAACATCCATTCAACCAGTCAACCACGCAGCTCCCTAAGCACATAACTATCTAAGCCACCCAACTGCTCAGTCACCCAGCCACCCAACACCCAGCCACCCAACTAGCTAACCACCTAAACACCCAGTCACCCAGACATCCAGCCACCCAGCCACTCAGCCACTCAACTTGTACGGTGGACCTGCTGCCTAGAATCCTTTACCCTATCTCAGTTCAAATGCCACCTCCTTAAACAGGTCTTGCTGGGGGCCCCCAGTCAAAAGAATTCTCCTCCATCACTATCACAATACCCTGTTGTATTATCATCAGAGCACTTATCACCGTTTGAAATTATCTTATCATTAAATTGCCTACTTGTTATCACCTGTCTCCCTCTGTCTAGAATGTAAGCCCCATGGGAGCAGGTACTCTGCCTGTCTTGTTCACTGCCGTGTTACCTATGCCTAGTGCCTGTGCCTGGATCATGGTCTGTGTTTAATAAGCATATACTGAATAGATGCATGAATGCTTTCCTTTGTGTCCACTCATGCGGGGCAGGGAACAAAAATAGAAAACATAGGACTAGATTCTTACACTAAGGTGCTGAGGGTCCAATTTACACCTACAGAAGAACTCAGACAGCAAAGGCAGGACCTGATTCCTGTGGTCCATCTGCCCACAGAGCTCTGGGGAATAGAGCATGGGAGTGATCAGAGGCAGGAGGTGAGGTTTCCTTGGAGGAGTAATCATTAAAACGTCGTGGGACACGGACGGGCAGCTCGGACGGATGAGAGAACTACCAGCAGGCCAGCGCATCACACACCGGTGTTGCACTTGGTATGCATTGCACTAATGCTTCTAGATGAACCAATGTTTGAGGAGAATAGGTGGCCAGGAAAGAGAGGCCAAAGCACTAAATGATGACAGATGAGGTGAGGCAGGTGTGATCAGCCCAAGGGCTGGAGGACCCTAAACTGAGGGGCACAGTTGGATATAAAGCAGTGGAGCGTATTCTGGGCTTTGGGGCAAGGGGTGAAATGATGAATGGTGTAGGGCTGAGTACAGTCAGTCCAGCCGGTCCCCAGGCATTTACCTGTGCCCTTCATTGTTGGGTGCTGTGCAGAACCCTGAGAAATGCAAGAATGGCCTTGGAGGGGGTGGGTGAAGACCTCCCTCAGCAGATGTTTGGCATGTTCATTCATAGGCTGTCACCCTTGCTGTCCACATGACCTGGGACACATTCTCTACCTACTCAGGTCAGGGTCAGCTCACCTGCAGGTTCTCAGTGTGTGCAGAGTCTCTTTCTTACCATCCCTCCATCCTTCCATCTTCCCCCACCCTCCATGTCTAAACACACCTTCTTCTATGAGCTTGGTGTAGTGGAGAGCATGCAGGCTTTGGAACCAGATGACCTGGACTAGACTCATGAATCCATCTCTTTCTATGTGACCTTGGACAAGTTGCTTAAAGTTCAAGAGCCTCCAGTTCCTGGTTCTGTCTGTATAACAGAAATGATAATAGTCATTTTTCCCTTACAGAGTAGTTACATAGATTGTATCAACCCTCTGCCTGGGAAGGTGGTTACTACATTAACTGAAAGCAGAAAGAAGGCCTGACCTCAGAGTGACTAAGTAAGACCTTACTGGGTAGTGATGCCTCCCTTTCCTTTCTCTTCTCCCCTGGAAAACGATTTTGCAGCTACAAAGCAATGAACAGGCAGGGTTGAGGGGGCTGACACCTATAACAAGAGAGAAGGCATCCAGGGAGCATAGGCACTTCAGATGAGCTTGTGTCCCCAGATCCTGATGACTTGCTGTCCAGGGCACTTGCTGTCCAGGGCACAGGGGTTGTGACTGCCGGACCACTGTGTATAATCAAGACAGCCGCCAACTGCGGACAGAGTGGGCGACACCTGCCTACAGCAGTTCCTATAAAGAGGACCCGAGGGCCTCAGTGAGCTGCAGGCTGAAGATGAGGTGACAGTGTGATGAGATAGCTGAGAGCTATTGTCACGCTAAGTCGCACAACAGAGTCGCGAACGATGCAGGGAGCAGCCCCACTGAACTCAGCACTCAGGCCACGATGGGGGAACGAGAAAGCCCAGCTCCTGGCCCACTGACAAAGCCCATCAAGACCAAGCAGACTAAGACAATGAACAGAGTCTAGAAACCATTTCCTATTAGAGGGGTTGGGAGACATTTATCTGAGAAAGACAAGAGAGAGTACACAGGGATACACAGTGGTCTTCAAATACTTGATGGGCTAAGCTTAAAAGAAGGGAGAGACTTGTTACTCCATGGGGCAGAAGTGGAACTAATTCACGGAAGTTAGGTCAGAGAAGCAGGTTTCAGTTCAACATGAGGAACTATGTCACGGTCAAGTTCTACCACATTGGAACACGCTGCTTTGCCAAGCTGTGGTTGCCATGCAGCTGGGAGGGTTGTGTGTCACAGATGCTGTGTTTGCACATGGGGGGTGGGTTCCAGTATTGAGAGTGAAACTGGCTAATGCTCAGCTGAGAGGAAGATCAAGGTTCATCTCCTAAACTTTAAATACATCTTTAGTGTACAGCCATGTACCAGCATGTTCAATGTCAGGGCTTCTAGCCTCTTGAATCCCTGATAGCCAATACTAATAATAGGTACCATTTATTGTGTGACCATGTCCTGCCAGGCACTTTAAATGAATTTGACTTTCTACTCTTACCTGATTAGAATCCAACTATACCCAGACTAGAGGTAGTGAGGTAGAATGGAGAAAGCACGGGGTTTGACATCATATGAACTTGGGTTTGCATTGTTAGCAGGGTAATTTTGCTCTTGTTAGCAGCGTAATTCTAGGCAAGTTTCTTAAACGTTTTTGAACCTCAGTTTCCTCAACTGTTTAATAAGGATAAAAAACCCCTGCCCTATAACGTCCTGAAGGTTAGATGAGATAATGTATGTACTACAAAGTAGGTATTCAGTGTTGTTTTTTTTTTTCTCTGTCTCTCTGGCCACATCTGAAAGGAAATAGCAGCTCTACCTTTATGGTAACTCCGTTCCCACACATTTAGCCGTGGGGTCTGAATCTTAGGCTGGCTTTCTGGGGTCCTGAGCATCAGGTGTGACTCAGTCCTGCCTGGGTTCCCCATACGCTGTCCACTAGTCAGCCAGTCACTGACTCTCCCTCCCTCTTCCTTTGCTCTCTCCCATCCAGATCCTGGGGTACACGCTGGGAAGCTCTTAGACTTTATCTAGTCAAGTCCAAGGGCTGTTCCTTTCACGAGGAAGTGATTGGCCCTTGGCAACCTCTCCTCTGGAGTGTATCCAGGCAGGAGGCCATCCTGTCCCTGAACTAACGTGAGCACTGACCTTCTCACTTGTCCAAACGGCCATTCATAGAACACACAGGGCAACACAGTGATGTCGGGGAAGGAAGAGCCCTGAGTGGAAAAGGTATTTTCTTCCCAGGGGATAAACGCCCACAAACTCTGTCTAGGAAGCGAGTGTATTTAGGAATGGTTTTGCTTTTCTGGTTCAATGAAAACAAACAAACTTCTGGGACCAAGTTTAAAACAAAAAGTTAGTCAACTCAGAAACTGTAAAGTACTATGTGCCCAGACTTGTTCCTTTTAAGTGTAGCAGGGCACAGTAGCTGAGCCTGAGCCGAGCCTGGGCTGAGCCTGAGCTGAGCCTGAGCTGAGCCTGGGCTGAGCCTGAGCTGAGCCTGAGCTGAGCCTGAGCTAAGCCTGAGCTGAGCCTGGGCTGAGCCTGGGGGAGCAGAGTAACCCATCCCACAACAATCCTCTGCCTGGAGACCGGTCCCTGCAGTCACTGGCAGGGGTGACTGGCCCCGGGGTGCTCAGAGCAAGGAGAGAGGTATAGATTCAGAAGAATGGATTTGAACCTTCATATCGGTCCCCATGGACCAGTCAGACCCAAACCAGAACACCCCCGCCACCCTCCGCAATAGAGAGAGGATGTAGGCAGAAGAGGAATGGTCAGTTTGAAGGGGGCTTTGGATGCTTAGAGCGTAAACCTCTTGACCAGGTGTGAAGCCCAGTCACTGCTGACTGGTTCAAAGAAGAAGCTGAGGCTTCATAGAAACATATCTCCCTGTAAAACCCCATGTTTTGCTCCTGTTGCTGAGAGAAAAGCACAGAACTGCTTTTTTCCCATTTCCCCGATCTCTTCTCTTACATTCTGGCAGCCTCCTTCCCTTCTATAATATCGTTTTTCTTTCAAGATAGCCCTGATGGATATTTTAACCCGATTTCACAGGGTAAAAGTGTCATTGGGTCTCAGCATGTGATTTTCTGCCTCCTTAAATTAGCTCTGATACATCGAAGGGTTGCCCTTCCAAGGACCCGGGAAAATGGGATAGGAAACGCCGAGACTCCCCTACGTCCCCATGCCCATCACCCTCATCCCCATCACTCTCAAGCATGCCCATGTGCACGCACTTGTCTCAAGCTCCAGCCATAAACCCACTTGAACTAGGAAAGGTGAAATAAGGAACTTTGCGTCTTAGAAACGACTTACAGTCTTTGGTGCCCAGAAGAGGATGCTGGCGCTTGGTGACTTACCAAAGAGCAGTGCAACTGTCCAGAGCAGCATGGGGCCTGGCCTGGCGTGGAGGAGGGAACCCGGGGCAGACTGAAGGCAGGGGTGAGACTGGGAGGGACAGCATCTAGGCTACAGGCACAGGGGTGGGTGGGTGACCCCCTCTGACATGGGTGGTGTTAGTGCTTGATAATCTAAATACGGGAAGTGGGGAAGAAACTTCAAAAGCTCAAATTGGTATTTCTTCTTTGGTAGAAGGAGTGTTACACGAATGAATTTTCTTGACCGTAAAGCATAAAGGAGTCAGGTAAGCCACTAGCAAGCACTTTTGGATGCTCTCTCTGTGGTTTGAAAAAGCTCATGCTAGGAACTGGGGTGGGACAGGGCTATGGAAAGACCCAGAGACTTCCAGAATTTGCTTGGCCTCAGCATCTCTTAGTCTGGAAGGTAGCACAGCTCTAGAAACACTAAGATCATCCACTCCCCACCCTGAGTGACCTCTAGTTCTCCAAGGTACCCTCTTCTTCAAGGATAAATGTGTCTGGACACTGCAATGAGGCAGAGAAGTGGAATCCTGAAAAGAGTCCACAGGACTGTCAGCTCAGGAGAGAATCAGGGATTGATGAGGTTGGGGTAGAATGGGGCTGGAGGTTCTGAATCTGAGGCTTTAAGACTGTCAGGTTATTATTTTGAGAAGAACCATTCATTAAAAAGACACCATTAGGAGAGTGAACAGGCAAGCCACAGGGTGGCAAGGTATTTTCAATACATATGGCTGACAAAGGACTCGTATCCAGAATATAAGAATTTCTACAAGTCAATTAGAGAAAGACAGACCACCCACTAGAAAAATGGGCAATATTTTGGATAGGTACTTTACAAAAGCAGATATCCAAGCGCCCAATAAACACAGGATAAGGAACTTGACTTCATAAATCACCGTGGAAATGCAAACTTAAACTGAAATGAGATACCACCACAGCCCCCATAAGAATGGCCAAAACTATAGACAACCAAGTGCTGGTGAGGATGTGAAGCAACTAGAACTCGCGTACACTTCCACAGGGAATATAAATTGGTACAACCACTTTGGAGAACTGTGTGGCAGAATCTACTAAAACTGAACATATAGATGCCTGATGACCGAGCATTTTCACTCCTACGTATATGCACGTGGGTGGGCACCAAAAGACAGGTGCAAGAATGTTCATAGCAGCATCACTTGTAACAGGTTAAAAACTGGAAACTACTGGTCTCTCAACAGAGAAGGAAGCCATCTCCCCCACCCACACATCCTCTGAGGACTGAACATGTGAGTTTAAGGTGAAGCATGCAGAGGTGGGTAACATACCAGGAAGCACTTTCTGACAGTAAGGTTGCTCCTGGACGTCTTTGGGTGAGAAGTTTCATATACTGTAGTCTGGAATTTGCTGTGCTTACTGCTGAAAGCAGGAACGGACAGGGTGAATTTTCTAAGTTTTCTTGCCCGAGATTCTCTGATTCAGTGGAAATGGGAAACCAATCTGGCACTGCCAGGCAATTCTTTTGAGACTCAGCTGATTGGGAGAGAGGTAAAAGGAGTGAGGAAGTAAAGTAGGAATCGAATATCTTGTTGGCTCAGCTCAAGATGTTAACATTTATACATTTTCCTCTATTGTTCTCTTTCCAACAGACCTCCTGACTTGAGTTGTCTTTAACTTTGTTCAGCTGCAAGTCTAGGGGGTAACGTGGACTACAGCTAAGGTAGGAGACGGGGCAACCACAAACGGTCCAGCTTGCAAGCACTCGAGGTGCTTTGCAGGCAGAACCCTTGAAGCCTCGGCCCCTGGCTCCTTCCACTTTCACTGGGTTCCGGCAGCTTGAGTGCGTGAAGCCTCCCCCACTTCTCGCTCTACCCCTGCAGAGTAAGATTTGGTTGCACCTTCAGAGGTGTTAGTGAAGTTGGCTCTCTGAGCTGAACTGACCGCACATCGTTTCTTGGGGACGAAGGTCACCCGAGGGAAGTAGGGCTGCTCCCAGGTTAGGATTCTTCCCAGACCCAGGCTCACCTTGAATCAAGACTGGGATGGGCTGGCGGGATTAAAACCCATCATACTAATACTTTAAGGGAAATAAGGGGCTAAAAGGAGGTGGGGAGGGTTCTCAGCCAGAAGGGGCTTGAAGCCCAGGGGCCCTCATTCCTCAGGGTGAGCTGGCAGGGGAGCAGTGGTAAGGGACAATGGCTTCTGGGGAATGGGAAGATTCAGCCCCACCCCTAGGAGGTAAGAGGGAAGGGCGGGGTAGAGAGCAGGGGTTAGGGGCAGCTCTGGGCGTGGAGACAGCATGGTGGGCCCCAGAGCCACCCACCTGAGCTTAAATCCTTGCTCTGGGTACTCATCTGCTGAGAGCTTGGTGAAGTTTTTAACCTCTCTGTACCGCAGAATCCTTAGTTCTAAAGTGGACAAACGATTACTCCTGCGTCATAGGGGTGTTAGGAAGTTTAAAGGAGATAAAACCTTGAGAGACACTTAGACAATGCTGTCTAGAACTTTCTGCGATGGCAGCGATGTTCTCTGGGCTGTCCACTTCAGTAGTTACTAGCCACGTGTAGCTACTTGTGGTTGGCTAGTGAGACTGAGGAACTGAAATTTTGTCTTTAATTTTACTTAATTGAAATTTAAATAGCTAGTAAATCAACTATACTCCAATATAAAATAAAAATTAAATTAAAAAATAAAAATCAATTTAAATAGCTACATGTGGCTAGTGGATGCCTTGTTGAATATTGCAAGCTTAGCATAATGACTGGCAAGTGGGAAGTGCTTGTTGATTGGCTACTGTTGTAAGGAAAAGAGTGCGGAAGCCTTGAGCTACCAGAGCCCTCCTCTCAACCTTAGTTTGTACTGGAAAGGCCCAAAGAGGTGAAGTAAATTGTGTAAAGGTACTCAGCCATGAAGCCTGCTGGGACTGGAGGCCCAAGGAAAGACTTGACATCATTTCTCTGAGTTAGGTTCGAAAGAGAGAACTGAGGAAATTTATCAAAAGCCTAGAATTTAGGACAGGAGCTGTACAGACCAGGAGTCCAGTGAAGATGGAGCCAGACTGGGAATGAAGCTCTGGGCCTGGCTGCACTATGAGGCATCTGGTCAACCTCTTTCCCTCTCCCTCCTAGAGACCTGGAGAGAAGTTGGAAGGGCCAATGGGAAAGTCTGTGTCAGGTCTGCAGCGATCCCCTGTGGCTACATGGACAATTGCCCTAACGAGAGCGTCTTTATTAATACCGAAAGGTCATTCTCTGTCCGCCTACCCACTTATCCATCAAGCTTTATTTTTTATTTTCTAGCTCTTGCTCAATGCCCAGTCCATCTGTGCCCCTGGGAGCTTAGGAGGAGACAGGCATACACTCAGTATGGTCTTTGTGCTTTTTAAACCATTTTTTTCCATGCCTCCATTATCCTATTTCATCACACTGTATTGTATTTGTTTTATTGTCTTTCTCTAATTCCAGTTTGTGATCTCCCCAAAGCCAAGAGCCAAGTCTAATTTATCTTTGTGTCTCCAGGCCTAGCATAGTAAGAGCTTCAAGGTACGGCAAAGTATAATTGGAGTTCTGGAGTCAAAGAGTTGGGTTCTAATTCTGGCTCTGCTGTCTACTAAGTGGAGGATGGGGGGTGGGAGGGGTGGCATAATCTCAGATTTTAAATCTCTAACAAGGTAGTAATGACCTTGATTTCTAGTATTGTGGAGAGGATTACACTTTTGTGCACACAATATCTTGTACATTCATCCTTCCACCTGAACTTGGGGTCTACACTTATATCTTCTTAGGAGCCTTGTACCACCAATGCTACATGAACTTTTCTCTCCCATGAGTATGGTCACACCATCTCAACTGGATCTTTCTGAAAGATGCTCAAGTCTCTTTTGTCTTCAAACCAAACCAAACCAAACCAAGCCAAACCATTCCAGCAGCCCTTCTCTTGACTCCACACTCACCATAAGCCCCATTTACAGTCACTCTACTTCAAAGAGTAGAATATGGCAGTGCTTCCCAGCTGGTGTTCTGAGACTCACTGGTGTATCTCAATGGTTACAGGTGTTATAAGAAATTGATCTTCTCAGCCCTCAGGGCAGCTGGGTGGGGCCACACTTCCAGCGGGGAGCAGCCTTGCTCAATTACCCAAAGTTTCATTTAAATATAATTTTCTAGGGATTTCCTGGTGGCGCAGTGGTTAAGAATCTGCCTGCCAATGCAGGGGACACGGGTTCAAGCCCTGGTCCGGGAAGATCCCACATGCTGCAGAGCAGCTAAGCCTGTGCGCCACAACTACTGAGCCTACGCACCACAACTACTGAAGCCCGCGTGCCTAGAGCCCGTGCTCCGCAACAAGAGAAGCCACCGCAATGAGAAGCCCACGCACCACAACGAAGAGTAGCCCCTGCTCGCTGCTACTAGAGAAAGCCCTCGCGCAGCAACGAAGACCCAACACAGCCAAAAATAAATAAATAAAATAAATTTTCAAAAAAAATTAAAAAAAAAATTTTCTATATGTGCCACAAAGTGAAAGGGTTTGGGAAGCGCCAACGTGCATTCTGCCATCCCCCAGTCTCCATTTGCTCCCCTCTCAATCACCCCTCAACCTGCTCCAGTTTGGCTTCTGCCTCCTTCATGTCTCCAGAATATCCAGTGGGTGGGGTTTTGTCCACACTCTGTTTGATTTCATGCTCACGTTGTTACTGCTGATTACTCCCTCCTTCCCTAAACACCGGGACAGCAGGAAACCTCTCCTGGTTTTCCTCCCCACTCTCAGCAGACTCTGCTCCCTCCTCCAGGGTCTTTGAAGAAGTTCTTCCGACCCCAGTCCCGGGCCCTTTTCTCTGTTCACTTTACAGTCTCTCACTCAATAGTCTCATCTGTGCCCATGGTTTAAATGATCACTTCTAACGCAGACTCCCATATCTGTCATTCTAATGCAGGTCATAACCTTGCATTTAAGATATGAAACTGCAGGGGGAGGGATACACTGGGAGATTGGGATGGACATATACACACTACTATATATAAAATAGATAACCAATAAGGACCTACTGTATAGCATAGGGAACTGTACTCAATACTCTGTAATGGCCTATGTGGGAAAAGAAGCTAAAAAGAGGGGATATATGTATACGTATAATTGATTCACTTTGCTGTACGCCTGAAACTAACACAACATTGTAAATCAACTATACGCCAATAAAATTTTTTTTAAAAAGATATGAAACTGCTTACCAGAGAGCTCTGCGTGGAGGTCTCAGAGGCTTCATAAGCTCAACTGTCGAGACTGAACCCAGGCCCTGCCTTCGAACCTGGTCCTCTTCTGGTGTTTCCTGTGTTAGCTGGCATCACCACTCACCACCTGCTGTGCAAGTCAAAAACCTGGGTGTCACGACTCTGATTTGCCCCAAACTTTCCCATACTTTGACCCTTTTGGATAACTGGTATCGTGCATGTGTGCATGCTTTGTATTTCTGTTGTTTATCATTTCCCCACTGCCAGTCTGCCTGAATCCCAGTCGTGTCTTAGATTTCAGTTTACATAACCATTCCTATGGAAGCTCTTTCCTGACCACCCCCCATCCCCCAGCCCAGGCTGGCTGAGGGGCACACACATCTGTCTCAGCATTTAGCACACCCATCCGGCAGGCATTGTAATCGCCTCTTGTGTGCATTCCCGCCACAGGACTGCAAGCTCTCAGAGAGCATGGGGCTAGTTCGTCTTGTTCTTTGCTGTGCATTCAATGCCTGGTTCAACAGACATGTGTGGGATGGAGACTGAGATACAGCAGAGGCTCCCCTCTTACTGGTCCTGCTTATGCCCAGTAACAGCCAGCTGGAGGGCTGCTGAATTGTCACCTGATCTGCCCTTCTTCAGGTCCTCTCACTCCCCTTCCATTCTGTTATTCATAAATAAGTGGGTCTTAGGGTGGGATTGCCCTACCTAAGGTGCTTGGTTGTCTCTGAGTTAGCGTAGTATCCAAATAATTCAGTACCTCTATTCCTTCCTTCCTGGCAATGGGAGATTGTCAATTTCTTTGGGGGGGGGGGCTTCCATTTAATCTATGTTTCTTTGAATCACAGCTGCACCCCATCTGTATTTCCTTGCTTTTGATTGTATACATACCCATGACATTCCTCCTTGCATATATTTTCCTAAGTAGCATGTTACGGTTTTTTTCAGTTGTGTTTCAGATAGGGCAGCCTAGAAGCCTGTGGTCACCAAAAGCGGTCTTAGAACTGAGGAATGTCTCCATAGAAGCGGCTGAAAATGGATGGAGGCATATTCTTCCCTGGAGATTGAGGAAGAAAAGCATATATAATTAAAGCAATAAATTGGGTTTTTGAGGTTGTCTGTTTACCATTGTCAAATATAATCTATTTCATGCATTTATCCAGAATGCATAAAATAGGTCAGATTTCATTTTCTTCAGTTTGCTTATTTTCTCCTCCAGTTCCCTGCGTAGACACAGAACTCAGATGGAAATGGGAAGACTGTTGACTTGTGTACTTAGAGAAGGTGGTGGTAAAGGATTCAGTGCGCTGGACCCTGGAAATTGGATGCCCGCGAGCAAATAAAAACTAAAAAGAGGCAATGAAGTATCTGGGAAATAGCATGGTGTTTGGAGTCAGACAGATCTGAGTTAGAATCCTGGCTCAGCTGCATTCACTGTGCAGCTTGGATTTCACTCTCGTTCCTGTCTTCCCTGCATTCACTCCGTGCGGTCCTCCCACCACCAATTTCTCTCTCCACTGGGTTCTTTTCATCTGCATGTGGACATGCGCAAATATCATCTCAAAACAAACAAACCTTGCCCTCTGCCTTCTTCATCTCCTTCAGCTTCCACCCAGGCTTCTCTTCCCTTTACTGCCAAGCTTCTCAAAAGAGTCGCCCACACTCCCCGTCTCCTCTTCTGCAATCCCTACCCACTCCTCAGTCTCTGATGACCTGGCTTCGGCCCCCACTTCACCACTGACCTGCTTCTGTCACAGTCACAATGACTCCTGTATGGCCAGCCCCAAAGACCGTTCCTTGCCCTCAGATCATCTGGCTACTCAGCAGCATTTCCAACAGTCGAGCTGTTTCCCTCTTGAAGCAACTTTTCTTTCTTGGCATCCATCTCATCCCCCTCTCCTGGATCATCCTCCTACCTCTCTGGCCTCTCCTTCTTAGTCTGTTTGCTGGATCCTCCTCTTCAACCTGACATTGAACGTAGGGGTCCTCAGAGTTCAGTCCTTGGGTCCCCTCCCCTCCCCTTCCCATCACTTCTCTTCACGGGTTACACTGTCTCCCTAGTCCTACGGCTTTAAATAGTGGACAGCAACACCAAATCCTGACCTGACCCCACCTCTCTGGTAGACTTCGACCCGGAATATACAGCTGTTGGCTCTCCTCCTCCACTGGGGTAATTCACAAATATCTCAGACTTAACTTATCCAAAATAAAATCCTTCATCCTTCTCCTTGCTGGGAACAAGCTACCCTTCCACTGTCCCTGCCCTCCTTCCTATGTTTTCTCATCTCAGTAAGCACCACCACTAGCTACTCAGATAGAAACTTCAGAGTCATTCCTCACAGCTAATCTATTACCCAGTTCTATTGGTTCCTCTCCAAAATATATCTCGAATCCACCTGATTCTCCCCAGCTTTACTGCCACCATTATAGTGGATCTCCTGATATCTTTTGCCTTCATTACTGTGAAAGCCTCTTAATTCTTTTCCCCACCTCTGCTCTTGCCCTCCCATGCATTTCACACAGAGATATGACCTACACAGAAGATAAACAGACCCGGTGTAAACACTCCTTGGCTTAAAACTTCCAATGTCTCTCTCCATTGCACTGAGAATAAAACAAACCCCTTTTTATAACGCCCAGCAGGGGAGCCCTACCTCTCTTTGTGGCTTCCTTTGAAACCACCCACTTCTCTCACCTTGCTGGGGATGATCCTTCAGTTCTGCTAAGGACCACAGCTCCTCCCTCCATGCAGCCTTCCTCTGCTGTTCCCTTTGCCTCAGAGGCTCTGACCCCACCTCACCTGTGCCTTCACTCTCTGTGGTGTGTGTGTGTGTGTGTGTGTATAATATTAAACATTCAGAAAAGTAAAATTTTATTGTATGTAAATTATACCTCAGTACACCTGATTATCAAAAGAAAGAAAGAGAAGGAAAGAAAGAAAGAAAGAAAGAAAGAAAGAAAGAAAGAAAGAAGGAAAGAAAGAAAGGAATAACAGATAACATAAGAAACATCTGGGTACCCACCACTCAGCTCTATTTAATTCTAAAATGTCATATTTGTTTCAGATATTTGTCGCTCTTTAAGGAATAAAATAGTACACAATGAAGACACCCCACCTCTGGATTCCTTCCCGATTCTATTTTCCTCCCTTCTTTCCCAGAAGTAACTCCTGAATTTGGTGTTTATCATTCCCATGTTGTTTTTATACTTTCCTTACGTGTGTGTGTATCCATCAACAATACATAGCGTTGTCTGCATAGTTAAATTTTATGTGAGTAGTTTTATTGCGGGAGGATTCTGTAACTCACCCAGGTCCTCAGCATGGTTTGTGAGATGGATCCACACTCACACAGGTGGCTCTAGCTGTCATTTTCACGGTGGCATAGTATTTCATTGGATACATACATCTAACTTGACTTATTCTGCTCAAGATCGATAACGGTGCCATTTTCAATTTTTGACCATCATAAACACTGCTGCAAAGAACATCTGTACACGTCTCCTTGGGCACATATTTGAGAGTTTCTCTAAGGTAAAAGCTTAAAATCGGAATTTCTGAATAATAGCGTACTTGCCTCTCCAACTTTACTAGATAGTCCCAGATTGCTCTTCAAAGCGGTTGAAGAGTTTCCACTCCCACCGCAGAGGGGGCATTTCCGGAGCTCCTTATTCTCACCTACAGAGGTGCCGAGCTCGGTCAGGCCTCCAGGGGGCGCCGCGCAGCTCGTTGTGATTCTGGGCGGCCGCGCCAAGAGCGGCTGGACGCAGTTCTTTTCGCTAGTTCGTGGTCCCTTGGCTCCGCAGGTAGTCATTGTTGAGGATGAGATCCCAGAGGTGCATTTAGGGCAGGCTCCAGCCCCTGGATCGCTGGGAGAGGGGGCCTTAATCCTCCTCTCCTCCAAATCTTTTCCAAAATTTGAAAGCGGTACAAAACAAAAACTTCTCCATCTTGAATTAAAACCAAAAAAGGACCTAGGTTGCTAAAAGAAACATCTGTATGCTTAACATGCAAAATATAGACTGCTAACATTTTAACCTATATGTTTGCTTCAGATGTTTTCTTTTCAAGAAACAAAACGTTCCAGTTACACTCGAAATTCTCCTATTTCACCTCCCTGCCTTCCAGGTGGCAGTTAAGATCCTGAGTTTCGGGGCTTCCCTGGTGGCGCAGTGGTTGAGAATCTGCCTGCCAATGCAGGGGACACGGGTTCGAGCCCTGGTCTGGGAAGATCCCACATGTCACGGAGCAACTAAGCCCGTGTGCCACAACTACTGAGCCTGCGCGTCTGGAGCCTGTGCTCCGCAACAAGAGAGGCCGCGATAGTGAGAGACCCGCGCACCACGATGAAGAGTGGCCCCCCGCTTGCCACAACTAGAGAAAGCCCTCGCACAGAAACCAAGACCCAACGCGGCCAAAAAAATAAATTAAAAACAAAAAAAACAAAAAAACCCCCCCAGATGCTCCATCTCTTAAAAAAAAAAAAAAAAAAGATCCTGAGTTTGGTGGATATCCAAACCATTTATTTGTATAACGTATGTATCCATAAACAATGTACAGTATTGTTTGTTTTTATTTACACAAATGCTATTCTGCACCTAATACTCCTGCAGGTTTCTTTCCTATGCACACAACATTGTTTCCAAGATAAACCTACGTTGAGGGCTTCCCTGGTGGCGCAGTGGTTGAGAATCTGCCTGCTAATGCAGGGGACACGGGTTCGAGCCCTGGTCTGGGAGGATCCCACATGCCGCGGAGCGGCTGGGCCCGTGAGCCACGGCTACTGAGCCTGCGCGTCTGGAGCCTGTGCCCTGCAGCGGGAGGGGCCGCGATAGTGAAAGGCCCGCGCACCGCGATGAAGAGCGGTCCCCGCACCGCGATGAAGAGTGGCCCCCACTTGCCGTAACCAGAGAAAGCCCTCGCACGAACTGAAGACCCAACACAGCCAAAAATAAATAAATAAATAAATAAAGTAGCTATAAAAAAAAAAAAAAAAAAAAAAAAAACCTACGTTGATGCCTGTATATCTGGTTCAGTGTTTATCAGTTCTCCTAACAATATATTTTTAGGTTGTTTTCAGGTTTTGGCTATTTAAGCAATGCTGCATACACACTTCACAAGAGATTTTTGTTTTGTTCATGCTTACCTTTGAGTCTCTAGGAGTGTGCCTGGCACAAAGAAGGTGCTCAGTAAACTTGTGTTGAGTTAATGAATAAACGAACAGCCTCATACATGTTTCTAGGTTGCTCACATGCAGACTTTGCCCAGAATATACATATAAAAGTGAAGTGGCTGAATTTTCAGGTGAGCTTGGCATATTACTCTCCAAGGCTATTGTTCCATTTCATACATCCCCCAGCAAATTTGAGAGTTTTCATTTCCCCTTAGCTTCGTCAACCTTGGTATCTTGAGATTTGGTGTATATGTGCGTCCAACCTGATGTATATCAAATCATATCTTCTTGTGCTAATTTGCATTTCCCTAATTCCTTTCTGACTATCCCCCCACCTCCCGCCACCAATTGACTTCCTTTGTGGCTTCCAGGTTATCAGATTAGCAGAAGTAGGTTGGGGTGGGTTGAGGGTCACTCTTAAGCTCTCAAGGGGGCAGCCTGACTCCTGAATGGGTCTGGACCTCTCCATGTATTTCCAGCCTCCTTACTGTCCTGGAAGGTTTTGAATACATGTGCCAGATCCAGGACCTCGGGACTGAAGAGCAAAGTTGGAGACCCAGGGCACCCTCCCCACCCAGTCCCACCTTGAGCTCTGAAGCCTCCTGTGAGGGGTGGGAGAGGGCTCTCTGGGCGCCCATGCTGGTCTGTTATTCTCCAGGTCTCCAGCTGGAGAGTGCCAGCCAGGAGAGCCTGGGACCCAGAGTGCTCTGGCATTTGTAGCAGCCTTGACGCCTCTGAGGACCCTGCATGTTCCCGTGGTGGGAGCTGTCTTTGGCGTCCCTGGCACTACCCCTCCTTCACACACACCATGCCCTCCACTTACAGGAGAATATGCCATTTGGTCTGTTTGGCTCCTCTGTATTTGACAAATTGACCACTATTTGGAGAAAAGAAGACAAGTTCAAAGGTAAGGGGAGAGAGGGCTGGGGAGCAGGGGTGCAACTGAGGAGGAAAGTTTGAACTCACAGGGTACCCCTTGGCCTTGGGACAGTAGGGAAAAATACTGGGCCGCTGGGCTGAATGTAGCACCGGGGGTCACCACCCCTGTAGGCCTTTGAATAGGGTCAACAGCCCAAGACGTAAAATGTGACACCAGTGGATCAGCCAGAACAGTGGGTGTGCAGGAGCCACTGCCAGCTGCCCTTGGAAAGGCCCACATTTTTAGCATGTACGGATGACACGCACTTGAGATCCTTTCCCATTTGAAAAGCATTAAAAAGTCATAACCTGCAAGCCCAGAGGATGAGCACTCTGATTTAACAACCCTTTTACTTTCTTTTGCAAAGCATTAAAGTCATTAACTTCCAGCAAGCAGGGACAGGTTCTTACTTAACTCCTCTCTTCTGAAAAGTCTTAAAAATCAGCCGCGGTGAGAGCTTGTCTCTCATTGGCAATGTTAAACCATAAAGCACTGTACTGCTGCTAAGTAATGGGGCCATTCTGTCACTGTGTGACTTAAGAAAAATGGAATCTAGTGACACGTCTTCTGCTCAGAAGCCAGTGGTGACCCCACACTTTGGACCAGATACGATCCAATTGGTGTTCTGCTGCCCTTTCACTGCCTTAATCTAACCATGTGTTTTCTGCTACCCACTGGATGAGGTTTTGCCCTCATCCATGCCAGTTGACTCCCTACATCTTTCCCTCTCCCTCACTGCCACCCATTCATCTTGCCCGTCTCTCTCTCTAAGCCTCCTTATGTGGACCTGACGTATAACATTCGTATTTTTAATAACATCCAAATTTGTATATCCTTTTAGGCTATCTGACCACACCCTCCACATCTCATGGAAGGTTCAACTTCGTGAATTCTACCAGATGCACTCCTTTTATCTCTTTAATCACTCCATCATTAAGTATTTATACATTGCATCTTTTCTAATTGTATGTGTCCACCTTTGCATGCACACTTAGGGGTGTACACGTGTAATGTATTCCACACTATATTATACAACTCCAAAGTTTATTCTTTTCTTCCCATTTCTGCATCTATGTGCAGATACCCACGCAGGTGACAGCATGTCAGTTAGTCAGTTGCCACATGCTTATTGAGCACCCAGGTGCCAAGCATTGTGCTGGATGCTATGGGTATGGGCACAGTCCTTAGACTCTAGTAGGAAAGAGAGAAATTAAACAACTGAGTGAATCATTATAAGTGAGCAGAGAGCTGCAAAGTAGAAGGACAGATGCTTTGGTAATATGTATGAGTGTATGTGGAGGTGGTTGGATGCCATTCCCCAGGAAATGATGTTAAACTGAGACCAATAGTAGGGGTAGAAGTTGGGAGCTAGGCAGAGCTGGGGAACAAATCATTTCAGGCAAAGGGAATAGTATGGGCCCAGACTGTCATGCAGAGAGAGCTTAAAGCATCTGGTAACATGCAGGAAAGGGTTAATTCAGCTGGCGTGGGTTGCCCCAACCTTATACATTCCAAAGGTCTTCAGGACTGCCCCTGGACCAGCTCTTGCAAGATGACCTCTGAGCTCCTGGAATATCCTGCCTGATAAGAATGCCTTTGTATATCTGAGACCTTGGGCCAGGTCAGATAGTCTATGCTAACTAAGGGACATGGTGAATCCTTGTTTTTATATGCTGAGGCTGTTTGGGGCCTTCCATATCAATTTGACCTCTGTTGGGGCTGGAGACTGAGGAGATAAGGTCAGTTACACAGGTGTTGATTACATGATACATGATGACCCTCAACAAAAACCCTGGACACCACAGCCCGGGTGAACTACCCTGGTTGGCAATATTTCTTATGTGTTGTCACACATTGCTGCTGGGAGAATTAAGCACTGTCCTTGCAACTCCACTCAGAGAACGTAACTGGAAGCTCCCACCTGGTTTCTCCTGGACTCTGCCCCATGTGCCTTTCTCCTTTGCTGACTGTAATTTGTATCCTTTCACTGCATTAAACCATAATGGAGAGGATACCAGCTTTTCTCTGAGCCCCTCTAGCAAATCATCACAACCAAGGGTGGTCCTGGGGACTCCCAACACAGGTAGAGCAGAGAGAACAAGGGCTGTGGGGGGAGGGGAATGACTGAGGTGAGGAGAGAGATGGAGAAAGAGACTGGATTCCTCAGAGCCTTACAGGTCATGATCGAGAATGACATGGTTCTGCCTGTGGGCTTGATTCCAGCGTGGTTACTTTATTTCATTCTATTCCATGGCCCTAGGTTGCATCCAGCCCTGACTAGATCTCACAAAATGTACCTACAGAAAACATGCCAATCAGTGAATTTGCTTGGTGTGGGGTTGGGGGGAGTCCAAGGGCACATAAAACCTACTGGAGGAGATGAGCAGTGTCACCTGTCCGGATGGCTGCACCCATTATTTCCTGTATGGCCCACCTTGGGTTTGGAGCAGTTACTACTCAATATATATTGGTAAAGAAGAAACAGTGGTGTGTTTATTATAACAGCTTGGGGGAAAAAAAATCCCAGAACTGTTTTCCATACTGAATCCCACATAATGAAAACTCAGAGGTGACATCACCAATCTGTTTCATGATCACATATCCATGGTGACAGAATAAGTCAAGGGAAAAATAGGGTGAGAGAGTGGTTGAAGCGATTTAAGCAATTTGTTGGCACAAAGGACTCAGTTATCAAGGTTGCAAATAAGTCATCAACTTCAGGCATGGACGGGCACCAAAGTGTTTCTCAAATTTCTGCTTGCTTGGACAAGCATGCTGCCTTCTCAAGAGTATGCCTTGAATCCTTAATAGCCGGAGAAAAATTTTAAAGTAATGGAAGAAGTACTTATGTAACTCATTTCTAAATCAACAGGGGACTATATTTTTGATGGTGCAGGAGGCTTGAGGCAGAAGCCTGTTAGGGATGATGGCTGTGCCTGCGGCCCAACACTCCCAAGTCAGATAGGTGCTCCCGAGGCCTGGGGCAGCAGCACAGGGTGGGGTAGCCGTGTGATCTCAGAGCCACACTGATGGCCCCGTCAGCCAAGTGCCTTGATTCTGGAGAACACAAGATGCTGTTAGGCAATTTCTAATTACAACGAACTCTCTTCTTTCTGTTCCCAAGAGGGAAGGCAGTTTATACTTAAACACAAACCCAAGTTTGAACCCTGTTCTAGCTATGTAACTTTGGGTGTGTTATTTAAACTCTCTGGGCCTCGGTTTACTCATCTGTGCACTGGTCATTATAAGACCTTGTTCATAGGGTTGAAGACTCGATGAGGTAATGCCTATAAAGCACTTGGCACAGTGCCTGGCATGCATTAAGGGCTCAAACAACAACAACACAACCAGAAAGGACGTTAAGGTGTTTAGTAAGTCCTCAGACATAAAAAGACATTTTCGAGGGCTCGATGCCAGTCACATGTGCCTCAAGATTGTCATGCTGGGTGAGGACATCCACATGCTCTGAATGAGATACTAGTGGATGTGACAGACGTGCCCTAAGGAATCAGCTTTACTATTTTGGCCGTCAAAGCTTGGGCGGCATTTTAAACAGCAGCCCGTAACTCAGGTGCTGCTGGCTTCAGGGTCAGATGCAGGGTTGTTCTTTGGCTTCCTAAAACGATGAAGAGAATGGATGTCGGAGGCTGTGCTGATAAAATGGCCCTCGAGGTAAAGTTCTGATCATGAAGACAGACCCCCGTGTAACTGGAACTAGGGGGAGGTCTTGGCAGGTGCGATGTCTGGTGGAAGGAACATGAGTCTGGACTTACCACTTGGGTTTGATCCCAGCTCCTTTACTACAAGTGTATGAAGCTCCTACACTGCAAGTATGAGGTGTTGGGCAAGTTACTGGTCTCTAAACCTCAGTCCCTTCATCTGCACAAAGGGGAAAATACTTGACTTGCAGAGTGACTTTAAGGATAAATTGATACAGTGCAATGTATGTAAAACACCTGCTATATGGTAGGCACTTCATAAATGATGCTATAAGTAAGCCAAGTACAGTCACAGCAAAGCATGAAATGCATTAGTGGTAACTGATATTGTTTTGTGACAAAGCAATCCTGTGAGACCAAATTAGTTTCTTAGAAAGAACGGCAAGATACAGACAGCAGGTTTGATGTAAAGCTTGGCAGATGAGGGCAGTTCATTCTGGGAAATGGCTTATGGTTTGGATCAAATCCCTGCCCCGGGTGACATGTTCATCACTGCCCTGGGAAGACCTGATCTGGGGGATCATGGGGGACACGTGGAGAGGGTCTGCATGAGGACCAGACCTCTTAACCAGTGACGAGCCGCCCTATAAGGGTGATGACAAAGCACAGCTCCAAGAGAGGTGGGGGGAGCCGCAGTGAG
This sequence comes from Balaenoptera acutorostrata, assembly GCF_949987535.1. NCBI lineage: Eukaryota > Metazoa > Chordata > Mammalia > Artiodactyla > Balaenopteridae > Balaenoptera > Balaenoptera acutorostrata. Next base: position 117,505,901 of record NC_080064.1, on the reverse strand, counting down.
TGCGCAGGATGTAGCCCTGTCTCTGCAGCGGGAAGCTGTGTGCTGGGACACGTGGCCTGGGAGGCAGTCATGGAGCTTGCAGCCCAGAGAGCAAGCGGACCCCAGTCCAGGCGTGCTGCCGGTGAAGTGGAGGTGGGGAACCAGGCCAGGGAGGAATGGTCTCAAAGAAGGGCTCCTCCTGTCCTGACTCCAGTTGCTTCTGCATCAGAACAGTTTTCTGGGAGAGGGACCCAAGAGGTGACGAGGGCAGAACCCAAGTGATAAGGGGGATGTTTTCTACACAGAAAAGCCTCCATTCAGCAGGGAACTCAGATCACATGTCAGAGAATAAACATGAATGAAACTTTAAAAACATGGGGGTGGAAGCTGACATTACAGCTATGCCCACCAGCAACTCACTGAGAATAAAGCCCTCCTGCATGTAGAAAGTTAATGGTGTCTATCAATCACCCTCTTGGAAACCCAGCCTGGGGAGATGAGAGGGACTGGGGACAGGTACCAGACACTGCTTGAAAAGGTAACGGTGTGTGATGGGGTTCGATTGGCCCTTTCTCCCCTATGAGGATGTGGGCGTCCACAGGAGAAATCCCCACGTATGCTCCCACCTCTACTCCCATAGGAAATGAAAGCCTATGGTCGCATGTGGCGCTTGTTGGTCTGATGAAGTGGTTTTCAACGGAGGCCGATTTTGTCCTCCCGGGGGATGTTTGGCAATGTCCGGGGACACTTTTGGTTGTCACAGTTTTTTGGGAGGGCATGCTACTGGCATCTAATGGGTAGATGTCAGGGATCCTGCTAACTACCTTACAGAGCACAGAATGGTCCCCACAGCAAAGAGCTGCCCAGACCCTAGTGTCAGTAGTGCTGGCGTTGAGCAAGCCTGGTCTGATGCGACGCGGAGGTTCTTTGTCAATGGCAGCAGCTTGTTCCTCTCACCTGTCATCTCAGTGTGGGGTAGAATGGGGAAGGGTCACAGCTAGTCTGCAATCCCTCTTTGGTGGCCATATACAGAAGAGGGTGTGGTGCGAAGGCAAAAAATTGGGGGGTGTGTGTGGGAATGAGCCAAAAGAGAGACTCAGGCTAACCTCTCAAGGTAGATGGAAGGCCAAGGGCAGAGTTTTTCATTTCAAGTCAACTCTTACTTATTTAAAAAGTGATTTCCTTAAGCACATAATTGTATGTTTATTTCCCTGAGGAACTCTTGAAGCAGAGGAGACCTGCTGAAATTATGGGGATGCAGGCTGCACACAGGGTTTTAATGGGGTTAGAAAAATTTTTCCTCTCCTTTGAAAGAGGCTTGGGAGAAAGAGAAGGGCAGGTTCCTCTCCTGCAGGGCAGAGGATGTGGGGGGATGGAGTTAAGATGGGAACGGAAGGGCAGACAACGTGAGGAATGGTTGTGTGACCCCAGAGGGTTGGAATCAGAGACAGAACTCTGGGGTACAGCTTCAAGCCTGCTTCTTCTCTCCCCCCATCCTGGTAATTGGAGGGAAGGGATCCAGGAAGTGGGCTGTTCATACCCTTCCTGCCCCACCACCTTCGCGTGTACACGCACACACGCACACACACACACACACAATCAAAATACTCCTTTGGAAGATGCTCTGGTTTGCATCAGGACAGAATGGGTCATGCTGCTGTGGGAGGAGTGGGTGCGTGGGCAGGGCAGAGGGGACTTTGATGAGCAGAGGGTAAGGGTTTCAGTGCTTCCCCTCTTCTGCTACTTCTCACTCCTCTGTTTTAGCCTGAATGCTTGGAACTGTAGGTTCTTCTCTTTGAGAGAAGTCCTCACCTGGGTGAGCTGGGTGGGGACCAAGGGAACAGAATGAAGGAACTGATTATCCAGATTCGACACACAGAGGAAAGGAGGCGGGGGGCGGCGAGGGCACTTTACAGTCTTTCTCTCACTGCTAGATTGGCAAGACTCTAGCTAATACTCCTTTTGTCTAAGAGGGTTGGAGGGGGGTCGAGTTGGGTGGGCGGCAGAGTAAGGAAGATGCAGTGAGGAGTGGGTGGCCTGGAGCTGGTGGTGGCCTAGGCCAAAAAGGCTGGGGTCTGCAGGGGAACCCTTGCCTCCTCCCTCCATGTCTCCATTGGATGTGGAATGCATGTCTGCCATAATACCTATTCCATGTGGTTGGAATCTGTCGTGCTCCCCTCCTCCAGCAGGCTGTGAATCATGTCCCCTTCAGCTGGAGGGCCTCTGCATCTAACAAAGCCTGGTATACAGGCACTCAGTACGCATTTCATGATGAATTCCTACCTTATCCAACCTGGCCTGCCATTACAGAAGAGAGGACAGGAATTCAGGCAGGAGTTATAGCAAAAAGAGTCCACCTGGCTAGTCTATCCCATTCATCCTATCTCTCGAAGCTGCAGGTGTGGTGGTGGTGCTGGTAGGATGGCATCCAATGGGGAAGTGAAGGTAACATCTGAGAAACACAGCCAACATTCGCAGCCCTGAATGTCTTCATTTAATCATCAAATATCCTCTGCATACCTGCCCAGAGAGGCTGGGTTCTGGCATTCCTCAGCCTCAGGCCGTGGGGCAGCATAATGGGCTGGAGGTCACAGGTGAGCGGAGCAGCCTGAGGCTGGGGAGAGGCACCCAGCCCCTGGGAGATGGAGACAGTGATTATCTGTGAGCACAGCATCCAGGCCTTCTCTGTCTTAAGAGGGCTAAAGGGATGACACACGTGGGGCATGCGGGCCTGGACTGAGGGGCTGTGTCCACAGGGGCCCTCCTGGCCTGCGAGCATCAGAGACCTTGGGCTGCCAGGGATTTGTTTCCTTTTCATTGACCAGCTCCCCAGATGACACATCAAATATTATTATTAGAGGGCAGATACATAAGAGTTTCAGCCTCTTTAAAAGGCTGAAAATGTGTGCTGTAGTCCTGGCACATACTTCCACTTTCCAGAAGTGTAACTGTGCGCCTTTCTGAGCCTTGGCCACCTCATCCAAAGAAGGGATGGCCCTTCTGCCTTCCCTTTATTATGGGGCTATTGTGAGGCGCAAAAAAAGTCGCAAAGTGTGGGAGCACTTTGTAAACTTAAAGTGCTATGCAATGTGAGCTGGTTCTTTATTTATTCAAGGCAGCGGCAGAGGGACACCCCACGTTGGTGCTGCTGCAGCCATCCTCCTACCAGGACCTGCCTGCAGGGAAGGGCTACTTCTGTCTTTTGAGCCAGCCGAGCGAGCGCTGGAGGGCTTAGCACTTCTAGTTCACTTCCGCGTCTCTGGCCCCATCTAACACACAGGTCAGAGCCGCGGGGGACCTGGCAGAAGCGTGCTGAGGTCCCTTATTTCCTTCGCTGGTAGAACTGGAAGACCGCCTTCTCTTGCTCGTAAGTCTCGATGGAGCCGGGTCGAAGGCGCCGGATCTCAGCGATGGCGTCCCCTGCAGCCAGGCCCCGCTCCTTCACCAGGTAACAAGCCAGCATGGTACCCGTGCGGCCAAAGCCCAGGGCACAGTGCACTCCCACCGCCTGCGAAGGGGGAGCTGGGTGGGGTGGAGCTCAACGCCCTCCCAACACTCTCCTGACCCTCACTTGTAAAATACAACCAGGTTTTAAAGATGTAGGACAATGAAGAATGAAAATATCTGGTTAAGAATTTATTTTATATTGCTTATATGTTGAAATAATATTTTGGAGTTACTGGGTGAAATTATATTATCAAGATGAATATCTCCTGCTTCTTGTTTACCTTTTAAAAATGTGGCTCCTTTACATTTGGACAGAACCTTACTCCGGAGACTGCTCAATACCCCCTGACTTCAACCCCCATCTCTCCCAAGTCTGTTCACCCTTTCTCCTTCACAACTCACACATCAGCTGGTTCTTCGTTGCTTCTCCTCGAGCCCAATTCACACTGCTGGGCCCTCTTTATACTCCTCCCCCTTGCCGCCCCGCCCCCTCCCCCCGCCTCCGCTCCCCCCCCCCCCGCCTCCGCCCCCGCCCCGCTTTGGCTTTCTGTTCTGGTTGCGATGGTCTCCTGTCCCCACCGTCTTCCTCCAGTCTCTCTCCCGGAACTCAGCTAAGTTATTCCTGGCCCTGACCTCCCCAGCTCCGCGTGTCCCCGCTGACCCCTCCCAAGTCCCTCCCTTCCGGCGCTAACCCCGCTCACTAACCTCTCCCCGGGCGTTGGCCTCGTCGACAATCTTCACGAAGCGGTCGATCTGCTCTGGGCCCGGCGAGCAGAAGTCTGGGATGCGCAGTCGGTGCAGGGTGAGGCCGGGGCAGCTGTCGCTGTGCGGGGGCCCGCGCTCCGTCAGTGACACCAGGTGCCGCACACCCTGGTCCAGCAGGAACTGGTAGTGGGCGGGGAGCCGGGGCAGGGCCAGCCCCGCCAGCCGGCCGGGGAGCACCCAAGAGAAGTTGGGGGGCTGCACGCCCATGGCTGAGGGAGGGCACAGAACAGCGGGTCACCGGGGGCGAGGCCGGCGAGGCCGGCGCGTCCCGCTCCGCCCACCCGCCCCCGGGCCGGGTAACCTTCCACCTACCTAGCACTGGCGTCTCCTGGGGCCACGTGGTCTTCTGGACACAGCCTGGGTGTCGTCCTGCTTCGCCTCAGGGGATTGGCCGAGCCGCCTGGGGGACGGGGCTAAAACACCCAACTCCGGGCTCCCAGTGACCGCCGGAGCATTCTGGCCCGGCCCCAAGCAGAACACTCGTTGATTGGTTGGATAGTCAATAATGGGCGGGATTACTGCAACTGTGTGCACGGGGATTGGTGGACCACGCAAACAGCCAAGAAGGAACACCTAGAAGGAATTAAGAATTGTTTTCTGTGGATGAAGCAACCCCGGGTCGAGCTCTGCTGCTCCCTGGCGGTCGGTGGGAATTATTGCATCACTGGCCAACTGCCCCTGCTGCCCAAGGGCCTGGCCTTGTCTTAACTTTCTTCACAATGGATGCCCAAGGCAAGAGATGGCAAATCTACATACGCCTGGTGGGAGGAATCGTCTCTACAATAATTCTAAGTCATTATCAGTGACTTTTTGAACTCGTCCAGTAAGCGGGAATCACCACTGTACAGGGAACTATTCTTGTTTTTCCACTGCTGGAATTATTAAAAAAAAAAAACAGTGTTTCTGCCATCTGGTGCCCTGAAATCGAACCCGGGAGAGTAATTATGTAATAATAATAACAACAACAAAAACAGCAACAACAACAATATAAGAATTAACAAATTGAGCATTTACTATGTGCCAGGCATTTTTCAAACTGATTTAATTGCCACAATACTCTTACGAGGTGGGTAATCTATTTAACTCTCTTACAGATGAGAAAACTGAAGCTCTGGAGAGGTTCAGGAACTTGACCAAGAGATGACTGATGGCAGGGGATTTGAAACCAAGCAGCCTGGCTCCAGAATCTTTAACAAAACAGTATTGTATTCTAAAGTTAAATAGAAGGTTACTGCCTCTTTACCTAACCATCCTCATGCCCCTCAGCTGGGTTAAACAGTTGCAGGATTTGTTAATTTTTCGTCATATTTCCTGATTCTCAGGTTCTGTGAGTCACTCTTCCCTGGGGAGGCTAAGGTTTCTCTGTGTCATTCATAGCAGGTGGGGAACTAGAGCTGAAGACAGTGTCTTAACTGTGATCTGACTGGTTCATATCCTCATTTGAACAATGTGCTTCTAGTGATCAGACTAATTATAATTATGAAAATAGTTAACCCTTATTGAATTTGCTTATGTACCAGGCCCTGTGCCAGGTGCTTTCTGGAAGAGCCACATTGGGAAGGTATTTTTATATCTCTTTTGCACATGAGTAATCTGAGGCTTAAAGAAGTTGGTTAACTTAGCCAAGCACACACAGCTAGTAAGTAGCTGGGCTGGTTGAGCCAAGGTCTTTCTCATTCCAAGCCCAGGGTACCTAGTCTTGAAGATGTACTTCCCTCCTTCTGTCCCCATCTACCCCTGACACACACATTTGGTTCCAGCAAAATGAAAAGGAATTTTTCTTCCTCCGAAGATCAAAGCCTGCTCTGACCCTGTGGAAAATGCACTTACTGTTTACCCCGGTAACTCTGAAGCATCGCCTCTGCCTACTCTTCCCAGGTTCCAGGAGCTGCCAAATCTACCCTTTCCCTTTCTTCTGTATAATCACAGCCCTGATTAAGCCCTTCCTGTTTGCACTCCCATTTCCCACACAACTCCCTATGACTCTTTCTAGCCCATCCCAATTTATTCCTACTGTGCCTTTCAGCCACCAGTCACCCCTTCTCCCCTCCCAGCAACTCATCTCAATCCCTTGCTCAGAATTTCTGGCTGCACTGCCTCTGGAGACAAGACTCCAGCGCTTGCACCTTTCAGGTTGAACTTTTCTCAGTCCCTTTTCCTTGCTGTCCTTTCTTTGCTCCCTCACTCATAAGGGGAAAACTTCCCACATCTCTCTCCACCACTCTATGCCCCTTCCTTGCCTCCTTGAGATCCAGCTCAAAGCCCATCTTGTTCAGAAAGAAGACATTTCTGGGGGGGAGACAGAGATTCCCGTGTGGGTCTCTGCAGGGGTTGAAGTGCATCCATCAACCCACCTGGGCTTCCTTTGTAGGAATTCCTCCATCTTTACTACTCTGCCTCTGGCTTCCAACAGACCCCAGGTGAAGGGGTCCTTGCCTTGGTCTGTGTCCCATTGTCAAGAATATTATTTAATTTTCTGTCTTGGGCCCAGGGGGCCTCACACTGAAAGAAAAACTCCTTTCTGATGGTTTCCTGGCTAGGATCCCTGCAACTAAACAATGTCAGCTCCCTGCACGTAGCCCCAACCTCATGCAATACTGAGCTTCTTTTCCTTTCTCTTCTGTGAGTGCTACCTGACCTTCAGTAAGATTTAATCTCCATACTCCCATCTCATTTTATATAAATATGTACTCCTAGTATAGCAGTTAGTTTATTGGATTGCAGTTATCTGTGTCAGAGCCAAGAAGGCATCATTCCAGCTTCAAATATTTCACACATCTAATACAGAGCCTGATACACAGTGCTCAGAATTGTTAAATGAATGAAAAAATAAGTAGAATGCATAGGCAAGACTGTGAAGGTACATTTCTGGGAGTGTAGGTGAGTCTCCAGGACTATGTGACAATGTGTGTTTATGTGTCTTTTTTGGTTTTTTTTCCACCAGCAAAGTGAGTTTATTCAGGAATAGTAGAGAATTGCAATTCAGGACAAGCAAACTATGGCAAACCATAAACAGGTTCCGGGAACAGAGGAGAGGGGCTTGCTTTTATAGAGGAAAGGAAGAATTGAGGAGGGGTGTGATGGTTCTTCATTGGCTGCAGCCGGTGGGCAGCTTGTTGTTGATGGGCCAGAAGGAAATCTTTCTTCCTGCTGTGGTGTTTGTGCGTCTTTTTAATTGCATGAGTTTGAGGACTATTTGAGTGCTGTGTAGCACCTTCTTGAGATGTACTTTGTACATGTGTGTGCTTTTAAGGAGAGAATGACTGTCAGTATGATCCTGGCTAAGTCTAATTACTATTTTGTAAAAAGGGAAAAATAAGCCTTGCTCTTTGCAGAACCCTGCTCCTGTTGTGTGCATGTGTTTGATCTTGTGTGTATGTAAGTGTGTCGAGGGAGATATTTTCCTGGAGAACAATCTGTTGACACTGACGGTGGGCTGAGTGATAAGCTTAATTTCCCTGACTTCAAGGAATTTACAACATGCTGGGGGGGATTTAGACTCAAAAGTAATTGTTCTCATAACATAATAAAGTACTAAATTACTCATCAAAGACAATCAGATCATATATATTGAAAAGTTAATTGTGCAGTAAACATAAGCACAAGAGTAGTCAGTGGGGGAAAGATAAGCTTGGGTTGGAACCACCAGAAAAGTCTTATGAGGACAGCGGTCTTCGTTCCCTTTTGTTCTCTGCCCATTGTGAAATACTGGAAGTAACATTATTTGAAAGCTCAGCAGAACAGTTTTAGAGCATCCTAGCTCCCCCTTCCCCAGCTGATAACACTGTTTTGACCTAGTTCTCTTTGATGTTGAGGCCCCAGTTCCTTGAGGGCTTGATGCCAGTGGCAGTTGGAGGTGAAACCAGAGACAGAGATTCCTTCCTCCCAGTAGGTCCCTGTGTCCCACCAAGGCAGAGGATTGCTTGGGTTTGGGTTCCTGTGGCCCTTGGACTGTAGTTAGAGCCCTCAGTGTCTTAATTGTTATGATCTTTTGTCTAAACACATTTCACACCTGGGACCCAATGATCTGGAAATTGAGTTACAGAAGGGATGGTGTGGTAGCCAACCTCAAAGACCATCTCAGGTCTTTTCCACATTGATAGGGCTGGTTTGAGTAACAAGTAGAATATTGTGGACATGATGGTGTGTGACTTCTTAGGTTAACTCATAAAAGACAGCATGGTTTTGACTTGCTCTTTTGTGGGAGAAGCCAGCTGCCATATTAGGAGGACACTCAAGGAGTCTAATGAGAGATCCGTGTGGGGAGGCTTCATACCAACATCACGTACGAGAACTTGCTATTTTGGAAGTGGATCCTCTGGCCCCATCAAGACTTTAGATGACCTGCCCAACATCTTGACAATAACCTCACAGATTCCCTGAGCCAGAATCACCCAGCTAATCCTCCCTGGAATTTCTTACCCACGGAAACTATGAGATAATAAATATTGATTATTTTAAGCCATCAAATTTCGGGGTAATTTCTTATGCAGCAAATAGGCAACCAATACAGATGGGAATATTCAGATAAAAGGAAAGAAGAGAAATAATTTCTAATCAACTTAAGCAAAATAAAATTTAATAACTGGCCATGGCACAGGAGGCAAGCAACCAGAATGGACCCTCTACCAATCAGCACCATTGCCTACAAACTAATGGTGATGCGGTCCTGCTGTCTACTGGATGCACATTGATGTCGAGTGTAGAGGCTTTGACATGATCTGGGGTGTGGTCAGGTTACCTTGGACATTTTAATATAGGTCTTTCCACAAGATGGCACTGACAGCCTGATAGCTTTTCCTTGTTTCACTCTCTCTCTCTCTCTCTTTTTTTTTCTTTGGATTTGTGATTTGTATACTGTTACAGAACATACCATGACTGATAGCTCACAATTTACTAGTTGATTTCTTGTACTTCTGACAATTCTATCACCTTCATGGCACTTAAAATTATGTTTTTTCTTTAGACCATTCCAGGGGCACATTGAGACTTCCCATTGGGATGTTAGGGAGTGGTGCCTTATACTGGAAGCTATGATTAGGGGAGCTGGAGCTGGAGATGGACTTGGGGGCTTTGGTTTCAGTTAGGTAAGAGACACCTTTGCGATGAGAACAGTTTTGGTGAACTATCTCACTCCTAACATTCATGCTGCTACAAACTTTCCTTTGCCTTGGATCCGAAAGGAAGAAGTTACTGAAAATCTTGGCATTGCAATTTTCACTGCATAATTGTAAAAATTGGAAAGGACCTCAGAGATCTTCGGGTTTAACCTCTCCATTTCTGGGTGAGGAAACTCACCTCACTGAGTTACTCAGCTGGTCCAGACTAAGACTCAGTCCACACTATCAAATATCACTGGGTCACTAAACTGTGTGACCTGGACCAAGTTACTTTAAATTTCTAAGTCTCCGTTTCAGATGTCTGTAATGATATAGATTATTAAGGATTATTGATAGGGTTAAATAAGCTAGGAATATGTAAAGTGCGTAGCAAAGTGCTGGCACATAATTGGTGCTCACAAATGGAAGCTACTTCTGCTATCACCATCATCATAGGATGATTTAGAGCCAGATGGGAATAAATGAAGGAATTATACTTATGTTGATATATCTCTAATGTGAAGTGTTATCATAGGATGCTGCGGTTAGTGGAATTTTTTTTTTTAGTTCTCCCTTTGAATTTTTTTTTTTCACATCTTTATTGGAGTATAATCGCTTTACAATGTTGTGTTAGTTTCTGCTGTACAACAAAGTGAACCAGCTATATGTATACATATATCCCCATATCTCCTCCCTCTTGCGTCTCCCTCCCTCCCACCCTCCCTATCCCACCCCTCTAGGTGGTCACAAAGCACCGAGCTGATCTCCCTGTGCTATGCGGCTGCTTCCCACTAGCCATCCATTCTACATTTGGTAGTTTGTATATGTCAATTCTACTCTCTCACTTCATCCCAGCTTCCCCTTCCCCTCCTGTGTCCTCAAGTCCATTCTCTACATCTGCGTCTTTATTCCTGCCCTGCCACTAGGTTCATCAGTACCGTTTTTTTAGATTCCACGTATGTGCATTAGTATACGGTATTTGTTTCTCTCTTTCGACTTACTTCACTCTTAGTGGAATTCTAAGATGGGCCCAAATGACCTATACCCTTCGATGAGGGGATATCACTCCCATGATTATGTCATGTTACATGGCAAAAGGGGGCCACTCAGTAAGGTGGCCCTGGGAGCGGAGAGTGATTCCCAGTTGACAGCTACTAAGAAAGCAGAGGCTTCAGTCCTACAACTGCAAGGAAGTGAATTCTGCCAAATGAATGCGCTTGGAGGAGGACCCGGGGCCTCCGATGAGAGTTGCAGCCTAGCTGGCATCTTCATTTCAGCCTGATGAGACCCTGAGCAGAGGATCTGGCTAACCTGTAACTGGACTTCTGACCTACAGAACTGTGAGATAATAAATGGGTATTTTTGTAGCCACTAAGTTTGTGGCAATTGGTTACACAGTAATACACAGGCATAAAAAACTAATACAGATGCCTTATTTACTTGCTTTATTTTCTTATTTTTAATATGCTGGTTGCAATACTAGACCTTTGAGCTTTCTAAAAGGCGGTCTTATTTCTTGTCTCTTTTCCCCTTTAAGTCTTCCAGGCTTCAAAACTCTAGACCACATAGGTCCGTTTTCCAGGGCAGGTGCAACAAATACAGTGAATCAGTGGAGCGCAGGAATTGTCACTATCTCATTCCCTCTAGGCACCTCCCCAACCTCCTGGCTTATCCTCCAACCACCTTTAAACCAGTGCTTCTCAAAGTGTGATCCACAGTCGAGTGGCATCGCATCACCTGGGAGCTTGTGAGAAATGCAGAATCTCAGACCCCATCCCAGACCTGTGAGATCCCAGGTGGTTCACATGCACACCTATGCCTGAGAAGTCCTGCTGTAAAAACTTCGTCCTGCAGCTCTGTTTTCCCTTTGCTGGACAGTCAGTGGTAGCACCTAAAACACAGCCTGGTCACAAGAGGTGGTGCCTGATATCGCCAGGTGTCTTTGGCTGAGCAGGGCTGTAGGCAGAGGAGCCAATTAGCACAGTGAGAAGCCTCAAAGAGACCTAACTGGCCTGGGTAAAAGCCTGAGGTCAATTACAAACACCCGACTGTCCCTGGTTGGAACAATCTACTGCTTTACCTACTGGTTAGGAAGCTATCCAAGAAAAATATGCTTACATGTACGTTGTGAATTTCCTGTTTTTGTTCCAAGGAAGGGCTTGGCTCCCAGATTTCCTTTCTGGAGGAACTCTTGAAACATCACTTTCTACTCTCTCCACCTTTAAAGTACGTTCCAACCATGACTGAAATTACCTGATTTATCATCCTTGCATTTAAGTGTGCCAGCCTCCCTCCAGTTTTGGGAAGCGGAGAAGGAGCCATTGGACCACCTCCTGTCACATCCCCTCAACCCCCCACCAGAAACTCCTCCCACCCAGATCCCATCCTTCTGCAATCTCCTTAGGACCCATCACCTTTGTGGCTCTGTGGACTGGCCCCCATTATTCCTGCCTTTACACATTAACCATCTGTGCAGCTACGGTGCCTTTCATAGAACACAGACCTTACTTTCCCAGCTCTTCCTTATTGCCTTCAAGAAAAAATAAAATCCCAACATTTGTAGACTGGCATAAAAAGCCCTCCAGGATGAGGCCTCTTGCTTCTCTCTTCAGCCTCATCTTAACCTCATTCCTCTGCAACAATGTGTGTCTCCATCACACAAAGCAAAGAGCAGAAACCTCTCTCATGCCTTTGCCCATGCTATTCCCTCTACCTGTCCTGTTCTTACCTTTACCTGCAGCAACTCCTCACCTCCCTCAAGATTCAGTTTGGAATACAGCACTCTCTCTAGGAAGCCTTTCCTGTGCCCTTACAATTTATGTTTTGTATCCTGCTTCTGTAGCATCTCTATGAAAACATTTACTACATTAGATATTGAAAATATTTGAAAGCATTTATTGCTTTATTTTACAAATATCATATTTTTATTTTAAAAGCATTAACATATATACACACAAAAAGAAAAAAATGATTACCTATTACCTACTTATATTAGTGTTCAAAGAGAAGACACTCTTATGTTTTTCAAGTATGAAGGGAAGTGATACAAGCAATTAGAGGCTTACACACCTTTTAGATGGACTGTTATAGCAAAGGTCCCAGGGGATTTTAGCCTATGACATCTAAGTGACAGACTCTCAAAGACCTTGCCTGGAAGCCACTCCACTATACAGCTCAAGAACTTCTGGAAAATTCCCACCAATTATCTCAGTCTGCAGCACTAATGTGTGGAATCCCAAGAGATTCACTAATGTGGGGAGTCCCAAGGCTGTTCTGAACCTCTCATCTGCTTATGCATTTGTTACCTCTGGAAAAGAATGGCTTCTCTGTTTTGGAAATATTGTTCCCAGCATCTCCTCTGTGGTACAGAGGTCTTAATAATGAGGGGCATTGATGCTAAGTTTACAACAGACAATTCACCTAAAGATAACTACATTTGGTGCACCACCTTTCATACGTATTTGTGTGTGTGTGTGTGTAAGTGAATAATATACATATAAAACTCTCTCTTTACTATGCGCTCTCTATCTTTATATCTATATACATTTCTCCCCTCTGGCTCCTTGAAGCTCCTTGCTTCTCTACTTTTTAGAGCAAGGATTCCCAACACTGGTTTGATGACACCCTGGAGTGTCTTCATTTATCTCAGGGGGTGCCTTGAAATTCACAAAACAAGATTAATTTAAATTCATTTTCATTTAAAAAAGTAAACAGACATTATATAGTAATTACAGGTACAAGTGTGTGTGTTGAAATCAAACTAATAAATGCTTGCCTTAGAGAGACATCAAGAAGATGAGGGTGGGGTTGGAAGGGACCAGAAAGGTGGTTTAGTTAGAATCTTTCTAAAACATCCCCTCTAATTACTTCCAGGTTGGTATTTCCCCCAAATTAATCATGTTTCGCAAATTGGAAGTCAGGGCTAAGGGGGCTGAAAGCTCCCTGTATGCAGGTCTATATTCGGTGCCTACCATGGAACCTGGCATATGGTAGGTCCTCAGGAAACAGATTTTGATTGACTGTGTGTCCTCAGGGCATAGTCTTGGTGGCTGAGGAGGGTGCACGGCTCATGAGAGTTCCAGCTCTGTGGGATTGGAGGCCGTGAGATATCTTCAGAGACAGTGGTCTGGGTACCAACCCCATTCAAGTTCCAGGAGAATGTAGATGCCCAGACAGTGAAGGATAAAAGAACCTAGGCTGAGATTCAGTGACCTTATATGACTGGCCAGAGGCTTCTATAATTGCCTTTCTGTTAACAGCTTGTGCGAATCATCAGAAAGATAGATCAACTAACATCATACGTGTATAAATGTCAGTGACTTGGTGCTGAAGGTACAGTCCCAAGGTCATAGATACAGGAAGGAGTTTTGAGCTCTGCATGAGACCAGATTCTTTGAAGCAATAGAATTGATGGTGGGTTCAAATCCTGACTCAGCCATTTAAAGCTATATAACTCCGAATAAATTGCTTTACACCTCAGTGCCCTCCTCTATAAAGAGATAATCATAACACCTACCTCATAGGGTTGTGAGGATTAAATGAGTTAATCCATGTAAAGTGCTTTGAACAATGCTTGGCACAGTGAGAGATCAATAAATGCTGGCTCTTGCTGTCATCATCACAGTAGGCTCTATGTGCTTATCAGGACTAATTGGTAGTAGGTGTTTCAGTTGGAGACTAACAAGGATATCTATTCCTCTCTGCCCTCAGCTTGGAATGCTTTAGTGACCCCATCTGGTCCCAAAGAATAGGCTAAAGAATTCCTCCCGTCTTGCCCTAGATTGGGGTAGGAACATCATTTGCAGTGCTAGGACCGGAAACTTAGGCAGAGGGTTAAATAGTGTAACAAGCCAGCCAGCAAACAAATGAAACAGAACAGAAAACCACCACATGCAAATAAAAGTCTCAGTGAATCCTCTTGTCATACTTTGATGGGATATTCTGCTTCATGGGGGAAAAAAAGAGCAAACATATCTGGATTCTTAGAATCACAATTGGTAGCAAGGGAAGAATGTGTCTTTTAGCACAGAGTGTTATGGCCTATCAATCCTTGAAGGCAAGGAATCATTAATCAAGAGAGTTTCAAAATGTGTTCGTCATTACCCACTACTATTGATGAAAAACCCCAAACTCTTCTGGAGAAAATGATTGATGGGAAGAGAACTTTTGAGGCCATTAAAACACGTTCCTGATTCTCTTTATTTTAGTAAAAAACTAAATATACCTATATCCCCCCAGATGAGAAAGACGAATCAAGTTTCATGTCTGATCTAAGCAAAATTCAAATACTGGGTTTGTAATGCCAATAATTCTATTCAATTCCTTTTCTCTTGTGCAAATACTGAGGAATATACACTATGTGATTATTCTGATGTTCACACAGTTGTTTAGGATCAGAAAATTTTCAAATACATATATAATTTATTTCTGGGATTGCTTATGACCATAATAGAAACAAGATTAATGAGTGAGGGTTATTTATTTGAAATTCATGACACTCTAAAGACCATCTTTGGGCAGAAATATATTTGATTCACAAGAATATGGAAAGATGGTGGGAAGAAATTTCTTTTAGTGGTTAGCTTTGTTTTATAGTATTTTGATCTCCAAGGATATAGTAGTCTTAGCCTTTCTGGTCCTTTTGTTTCCAAAACTGTGCCTCTTCAATTCAGTCAAACAAATATATACCAGATATGCCTAGGTACACAAAATATATTGGGCTATACGCTTGAATGAAGATACAGAGAAAAACCCAAAACTTACATTTTAGTGCTGTAGAAGATTGTTATAACCATGACCCCAATGAATCATACCTACCAGTATCCACACCCTTATACATTCTTCTGTCACATTGACATTGGGCTCAGCCACGTGACTTGCGTTGGCCAATGGACATAAACAAATGTGATGGAGGCAGAGATTTGATAAGCACTTGCACATTGAGGCTTGTCCTCCTAGAACCCTGAGACCACCATGTAATGAAGAAGCCCAGAATTAAATACTATGTGGTAGGAGAGGCCAGTTAAGTCCAGTAACCAGGGGCAACCCTCCCAGCTAAATGCAGTTGCATCAGTGACCCAAGACATGACCGGCAGAAGAATGATCCAGCTAACTCATGGAATAGTGATAATCATGAGGTCAGTAAGTTTTGGAAGAGTTTGCTATAGAGATGGAAAACTGATATAAAAATTGATACGCAGAAGTGGCACGTTGCTGTATTAAAAACCTAAACTATGTAGCATTGGCTTTGGGACTGAGGGTCTGGCAGAGGTTATAGGGACAGCAAGTAGAGTGCTGGTGGAGACCGGAAGACCTGAGAGGAAACTGTTACTGGAGGCTGATAAAGGGCACCCCATAGTATATAATAGTGACACAACTGGCAACACTGTCACCTTCAGTAATTGGAAGATAGAAAATGTACTTAAGTTGTGGATGTGGCTTAAGATTTCCACTTAGAATGCTGAGGGGGTCAATTAACCTTTTAAAAGTTATATATAATAGGATATGAGAAGAGAGAGAGAAACTAAAGAAAGAACTGCTCCATTTGTAAGCAGAATTTAAAGTACATATGGAGGGTCCAGAATATGCTGAGCTGGGAAATAAAACCATTTCACATTTCCAGTCTCTTTAACCTGCAAAAAATTCTCAAAATAAGAAATGACCTCAGGATACAGATCAAATCAAGAGTGTGGCTATAAGACTTTGTGAAGACCACAGTAAGATTTTAAATGGTGTCTACCAGACTCTCTTAACTATATAAAAGGGCTTCCAAGAATCTTAAGGGCATTTTTCCCATAGCACCTTGACATGCTGACCAAAGTAGAGACCCATCTTAGAAATAATTGTTAGTATAGCTTTTGTCTAATGAAATGAACTATAACCTGGTGTGTGGAAAGTCCACAAAGTTTATAAGGGAACTGGGCCAGTTTAGACCAAAGCATGCAGGAAGCAAGCTGAGAAAGTTACTCAGCTGCAAACAAAGGCTATTTCTTATTGAAAAAGAAGACCGTTTCAGAGGGCAGAGCTAACCACTTCCAGGGAATAGAACTAGGCTATAGCAAAGAACCATTTCCCATACTCAGAGTAGGAGGCTCTGCAACATTTGCCTGGCTGGATTTCAGAATTGCTATGGACCAGTGGCTGCTATGTGGCTCCCTGTTCCTCCCCCTTATACATGGGAGTGCCTATTGGGTATTCCATTCTCACAGTTGTGTGCTGGGTATGTGTAGAGCAAAGAAGTTGTTTTTTCTGTCCATGAGTCCCTGAATGATGAGAAACCACACCTGAGAAGCTGCATGAGGAATTGCCCTTGAGGAGCCTCAACCACATCTGGACCTGAGCCAGATCAGGAGATCCTGGACTTGTAGTTTGATGCCATGATTGGTGAGCTCTTGATGGTTTCAAATAAGAGGGATGTGAATCACTAGGGCCAGGGGGAAGACTGTAGTATCTCGTTATAGTAATAACCCTCAATATATTATGCCTTATGGTATCCATGCCCCTGGGTATAAAATGACTCTATGCTTGGCCATAAGATTTGCTTTGGTCAATGGGACATCAGCACATGTGATACAAGTAGAGGCTTGAAAAGTGCTTTTGCACTGGGCCTTGTCCGCTTGGAAGCTGCCCTGAGATCACCATGCTGTGAAGAAGTCTGATGAAAGACCACATGGAGAGTGTGGCCTTGTCACCTCCAATTGTCCCCAATTTAACCCTGTACCCAACCAATCCATCAGCTAAACGTGGCTTCATCAGTGGGCCCAGGCAAGACCAATAAAGAATGGTCCCAATATTCACAGAATCATGTGATATAATAAATTGTTGTTTTAAGCCACTAATTTTGGGATGGTTTATTATGCAGCAATAGATGGCCAGTACAGGTGTCTGTTACTAAGCATCCAGTTATATCTAGTAAATTGTAGAAAGGGAGGATGACATTGTGTTACATGGATTTCTGAAAGTCATTGATGCTCTCTCGACAGCTTTGTGTACAAGTTGAAGAACTGATGATGGAATGAAGATAATGTGTTATAGGTATGTAACACATTATCTTCTCACCTGTATGTAAAGATCCTGAATAATGGATGAAGTCCTTGATGAACATGTGGTAGAATAGAAGAATGAGAATGGGTTCTGAAACAGGGAGATTTGGTGCAATTGCAGTTCTAAAACTGAACTTTGGGCAAGTTACCTAACGTCTCAGGGTCTTTGTTTCTGTACCTGTGAAATAGGATTATATTGTCTATTTTATGCTATCACTATCAGAATTAACTGAGATAATACGTATAAAAATATGCTATGCAATGCCTGGCACATGGTAGGTGTTCATTATATGTTGATTCCTTTCTACTTGAGTTCACTCTCTGTTCACCATGCAGCATTTCACTGAGGAATTCACTGGGACCTTGGCCTTGGGATCATGGAACAGCAACTCCAGGGTTAGGAAAACTGGGAAAATTGGGTCTATGATTGCAGGGTTAAGGATCTGTAAACCAACTCCAGTGATAGGACAGAATTTCTGAATTGATCTGTCTTCAGAGTTCTTTCATATGTGCTTTCATTGATTTTTGTAACACATTGTGCACTGGCTCAGTCTTTGGAATACTCTTCCTCTCTCACTTGTCAAAATAATCTGTTCTTACTCCCATTTCCTAGGATCCTGCTGAAGTACCTCTTTGTCTTACAAATTGCTCTTAAAATATGAATTCCGTCCAGAAGTAGAGTCAGTAACCTGTCTCTGACATAACCCAAGACATACAAAGGAAGATATCCCTTTTGTGAGAAAATGATGATCTTGCTTTTGGGTCAAGGATGTTGTCAACCCAGGCAAAGGCAATGTTTCCTCACTCAGATGGTATGGTCTCAAAAAATGAAGAAGAGAACCCAGTTGGGCGCTACATTTAGGACATTTCTAAAACAAGGTACCAGAGGAACTCCTGGGCAATTGGAAGGGCACCACAGCTACCAGTGAGTTGCCTACTTCAGTCTAGTACCCATTTGAAATCTGCTGGCCTCCAGGATAGTTTGTGATAGCAAGAAATGATCACGATGGTACACTGGGAAGAAAAAGTTAGTTAACCTCAAAACATAAAATGGTGGAAGAAGAAAACAGGTAGAAGCTCTTTCAGGACAGGGAATGAGAATAATCCTTAGGTGACTGACTATTCCCTACAGTCCCTTTGAGAAGAGAATTCATCCATTACAAAGGTCCTCAAAATATTCATGATACACAGGAGACTGGGGGTGGGTGGGTGGATACATTATCAACAACCTATTTCTTCCCATTAAAAATTTTTTTTTCCTGATCCACTTGCTGATTTTCAGGCTGATCTTGGGTTATCCGTCTTTGATTTCCTTTTGTTGGTTTTGTTTTTGAATTTCCATTTGTTGAGCAACTTTAATGCATCAGACACTGTGCTAAGTATTTAATATCTATTTTTCTATATGATCCTCACAACTACCCTACAATGGAGATATTGTTTTCCCTACTTTATAAATGATTTGACTTGGAAAGATTTGAAAGCAGTTCTGCCTGACTGTGAGGATTTTGTTCATTCACTGCACCATGGTGGTGGTGGGTAGGGCAGCTGCAAGGCCTTTAACTCAAGAATGATTGCACTAATCTTTGGGAGAACAAGTCTCTTCACCAATTAGATTCTGGTTATACTTCCTTATGTAGTACTTTAATTACAAAGTGGTTTCTGAAGACTTTTCACTACCAGAACTGCTCAAATTCTGCTCTGATTGGGAGCTAACTTGTTTACTCTCATTAATTTTATCTGGTTGAAGTCTTCCTTCCCTTGCTTTTTTAAAAAAGACAGTATTTCTCTATCAAATCATAGAGCAATTATTTTGGTGGGCTTTTCATATAAATGTTGTGCTCATTTTGTCTTTCATAAATTATAGTTCTGGATTTTTTTCTGACTAATATTTTCTATAAAGAACAGGTTGGGCTTAGGTAAAATATTCCATCATTAACCATGCTATCATGTGTTGGAAAAATCTGTCAAGAATAGATTTAAGATGGCTTATAAATGTAATTGATCTTGTTTTGGTCTTTGTCCATAAAAACTAGTAATGGACTAGTGTATCAGCCAGGGCTTGTAAGGAAAGAGATGTCCATACAAACTGAATAACTAAAGAGAAGTTAAGAAAGGAACTATATACAAAGGTATGGGCAAGGTTGAGGAAAACCTACAAAGGTTGGTATAGTACCTTGGAAACATTGCAGCTCACAAGTCTGAATGATCAAAGGAAGTGAGGGCTTACTGGAATTCGAAGAGTACAGCTATATGGAGAGGGGTGCCTGACATTAGATATAGCCTTTGTTTAGGGAATGAAACCAACCCGTGGTGGCCAGGCAGGGAAGAAACTAGGGGGACAGATAGTCTAACCTTTCTATCTTCTCATCCTCTCATCTCCTGCTAGTGCCTCCCATTGGCTGAACTCCTCTAGAAGTGAGAGGGAAAGGGAGCTTGTTGATGCAGCCCATACAGTTCAGCCTTCTGGCAGCACAGAGCAGTGGGGAGAAGTGTGGAGAGGGGATGAAGAAGGCCAAACAGAAGACATTTAACACAGGTGGGATGCAAGATCTGATAACTAATGTTTACGTTCAACCTGAACTTTCGCCCACAGCAAACAGTCATGAGAACAGTCTCCTAACAGATCAGATAATAATTCCAGTCTTTAAAAAATGAGACTGTGTTCTGCCTCTGCTTCCTCCAACCTTTCTTTTTAATTTGTTTCTTAACGATTTGAAACAATTTATGCATGTTCTAGCTGCATATACCCCTATTACGAAAAGTATAAAAATAACTATTCTCTATGCTGGTGATATAATTTTATTGTTGCTAACCAGAAATGGCCTATCTTACTGGAAAACAGAGTGGCTTGAATTCAACTTTTCTAAATCCCAAATCATCACTTTTGGCAGATAGTATATTCAATCTAAATGCCTTATATCTAATGTTTGTATATCGCCAGCCAACTTTCTCAGCTACTTAAGGGTCATTTTGCAACCATTTTTCTCTGGTGGTTTCACTAGAAAATTATGCTACTTAAAAGTAGATATTTCTTGGCTGCATTACTGATATTTGTTTCTGGGGCCCAGGAGATTGGCGAAATCTATTTTGAAAATGTTTTCAGATACAAGGTGTAGCATCCATGCCTGTTCAGTAAATTCTGGTTGAATGAAAGAGTGAGGGAATTAACTTTGTAACTTTGATTTTTATCTTTCTTTCCCTCAACTGTTTTTAGGAAACAGTTTTTAGAAACCATCTTGAGGAAAATTTTAGTCTTGCTGGTAGATCCTTCACTGAAAATCCCCACATGGAGGTTGGGGTAGCCAGCTATTTGGGTCTTGGTTAGGAGTCTTCATTTACTTTAAAGGAAGTGAAATATCTCCTGCCCTGTTGATTGTTAAGGTGTATGGGACTCTCCTTCATTAGCATTACAGATTTCATGCAGCTCATACTCTTGTCAAATGTTAAAATTTGGACATTTCTGTTGCCCAGTGCCTACCAAGAGCTTAATTAGATGGGTGAGCAATTCTGATCAACAGCTAAAGAATATACAGTTCTTTCATTATTCTAGATCAACACTGTCCAATAGAACTTTCTGCAATGATGGAAATGTTCTATCATTGTGCTGTACAATGTAATAATCACTAGCCATGTGTGGCTATTAAAATTTAAATACGGCTGTCAAGACTGAAGAATGGCATTTAAAATTTTTAATTTAATTTCAATTAATTTAAATTTAAAATCAACTATACTTTGGGAATTCCCTGGCAGTCCATTGGTTAGGACTCTGCGTGCTTTCACTGCTGAGGGTGTGGGTTCAATCCCTGGTTGGGGAACTAAATTCCTGCAAATCGTGCGGTGTGGTCAAAATAAATAAATAAATAAATAAATAAATAAATAAATAAGTAAGTAAGTAAGTAAACAAACAAATAAATAAATAAAAGAAAATAAACTATACTTCGATTTTAAAAAATACCCTAAGAGGAACAACATAAAATTAAAACTGAAAAAAAAAAAAAGAATTTACAATGTGCCAGGCTCTGCTCTATCTCAATTAATCCTCATAATAATCCTCTGAAAGAAGTACTACAATCAGCATTTACAAATAATTTTTCACTAATCATGGCTAAAATTGACAAGAGTAAAATTACACCAAATGTTTTGAGTAACTGATTTCAGAAATGATTTTAGCACTTCTTAAACGCTTTGCTGCTCAGTTTTTGCTTTCTTTCTATTTCAACTTCCAGATGTATTTTTTGAGAAAATCAAAAAATTCAAAATAAACTTAATGACCCACTAAAATAAATAAATAAATAAATAAATAAATAAATAATTCAATCTATTTATTTATTTATTTATTTAAATAGCCATTTAGGCCAGGGGCTACCATCTTGGGCAGCACAACTCTACATAATCTAGATTTTATCCCCAGGTCAAGTCTGACTATCCTTTGGCTTTAAAAAGAATAGCATTTATCGAATTACAAATTTCTATTTGTCATTCATGGTGGTTTTGAAGCATGTTTTCATATTCCTGGACATTCCTCCAAGAACATGGGTACGAATTACCCTTCCCTTGAATGTGGGCCAGCTTTGGTGACTTGCTTCTGGCAAATAGAATGTGGAAGAACTGATACTACGTGACTTTTGAGGCTGGTTTATGATAGGTTATACACCCTGCCTGGCTCTCTCCTTCTCAGCCTGAGCTCCCACATAAGGATTCTGGCTGCTCTCATGCTACCATCCTGAAGTCACATGGAGAGACCACCTACAGACATCTGAAGAGGACCAGCTATTCCAGCCCCCAGCTTAGAGAACTGCTTAGCCGACTCCAGTTCGTCTCCAGTGAGATAGTAATAAATGATCACTATCGTTTTAAGTCACTATTTTGAGGTTGTTGTGCAGCAAGAGATAACTGGAACAGTCTTGGTAGGAAACAGTGCAACAGAAAACAGTTCTATTAAACTCCTTACACAATTCATTGTTGGGTTGTTTTGAGGACAAAGTCTATGACATCAATTTCTCATGGATTTTTTTTTTTCTCATGGATCTTAATATCAGGAAGAGCTGCACTTTCTTGAACAACTAAAATCTTTTACTTTAATACCTTTTTGCTCTGGTTGCTAGGAAACTCAATGCTGAATTCATGTCCCACCTTTGTAACTAAATAGGACTGTACTTTTCCTTTGGCCTCATCCTACTATTCCTTTACCTTTTTTTCTTTTTAAAACCCCAATGCAGTATATACATTATCAAACCACTTCAAAAAAATGAGTGTTAGTAATGTTGGGCCTTTGCTGAATCAATGTGAGCTACAAGATCATCCAGTAGATTGATAATGATGGCTGGGAGAGTGCTGGAATTGTGTGACTCTCAAATGGCCTTATTTTCAGGAAGGAAATAAGGCCCTGAGAAGTAAAGTAACTTCTAGCTCTGAGGGATACAGATCTAGTGAGTAGCAAAATTTCAGCCCAGGTGAAGGTGCATCTTACCATCCATTCTCCCACTTGGCACCCATTGGTCAGATGTTGGTTCTTTACTCTGGGGATGGGATAGTGGCACAAAGATAAGTAAGACCTTGCTCAGGGATTGACTCTCAAGATACGCCTGGTGGGGATAGTACATGTGTTTAAACATAAAGTGATATACAGTTGGGGACTTCCCTGGTGGTACAGTGGTTAGGACTCTGCACTTCCACTGCAGGTGGCACAGGTTCAATCTCTGATTGGGGAATTAAGATCCTGCAAGCCACGTGGTACAGCCAAAATAAATAAATAAAGTAAAAAACAGTTGATCCTTGAACAACTGGGGATTAGAGTTGCAGGCTCTCTGCGCAGCAAAAAAAATCCACTTATAATCTATAGTCAGCCCTCCACATACACAGTCCCTTATATCCACGGTTCGACATTCATGTATTCAACCAACTGTGGATCGTGTAGTACTGTAGTATTTACTATTGAAAAAATTTCACATACAAGTGGATCCATGCAGTTCAAACCCATGTTGTTCAAGGGTCCGCTGTACATCATAAAAGAGGCACAAATTAAACTTTGTAAATGTTCAGAGGAATGAGACATCACTTCCAAGTGGAGGTTCATAGAAGGTGTCACAAAAGAGTGATGCTGAGCTAGGCCTGGAGAGACGGATGTGATTCATATGTGCAGACATTGGAGCAAGGATGGGGTGGAAGATGGAGCAGTCTAGCAGCAGTGAGTTCAACGCTGGGAATTCTAGTCTCTGTGACATTTGGTGGGGAAGATATTTTTGGAAGGGGGCTGTGACACATCTCAAATTATACTATGTGAGTACTTGCTTACTCTTCTGTTTGTGGTACCAGCTCTGTCCAGGGGCATGTGACCTGCACGTGTGGATGGGATCAACTCAGGAAGAGAGACTGATGCTGATGTAAGTTTCCACATAGCTGACTGCTTAGAAAACTCAACACTTGGGACTATGTTCTGAGGTAACTGCTTAAAAACCTTTTAACAAATTGCTTTTAGATTTCAGTATGGAAGAGAAAATACTGGAAGAGATTCTACAGCATTGCTCAGCCCTGCAAACAGGGGCATTTCAGGACACTTGTCAGGAACCCAGAAACATGCTCAGCTTCTTCTTAGACTGCCTTACATTTCTTGCAGCCTTGTATGATCATAGGAACCTGGTATTCTGTGGACAGTAAGCCCTGAAAAGCTACAGAGTGGATCTCTGTAGGGACAGAGCTGCAGTTCTTCCCAGAGTTTGATTTGTTACAATTAGTAACAGGCGGCTCTCCTGAAATTCCACAATTGCCTCTTGAAATAGGAAAATCCCAGGTGACATGGGTAGGAAATTGCTAATGAGGTGAAAACTTTTCCAAACCATTAAAACAAGATCCTGCCACTTGCCTGTAAGTGAAAGTTTAAACAAACCTCTTTTCTTTTCTTTTTTTTTTAAATTTATTTATTTATTTTTGGCTGCGTTGGGTCTTCATTGCTGTGCACGGGCTTTCTCTAGTTGCGGCGAGCGAGGGCTACTCTTTGTTGTTTCAGTGGCTTCTCTTGTTGTGGAACATGGGAACTAGGCATGCGGGATCCAGTAGTTGTGGCATGCGGGCTCAGTAGTTATGGCTCGTGGGCTCTAGAGCACAGGCTCAGTAGTTGTGGCTCATGGGCCTAGTTGCTCCGCGGCATGTGGGATCTTCCTGGGCCAGGGCTTGAACCCGTGTCCCCTGCATTGGCAGACGGATTCTTAACCACTGCGCCACCAGGGAAGCCCCAAACCTCTTTTCTTGATTAGGAAAACCACAGTCAATATCTGATTACAGCAAAATTCAATGCCATTCTGCTGGATTCTTCCGGGTCTATAAAACCTCAAAAGGACAGCAGCCCAGGTGGATGACTCACAAATGTTCTGACTCAGATTCCAGGTTCTTGGGGTGCTTTCCATAAAAAGCTTCCAAAGGTGTTAAACCACCAATAATCATAGTTGCCGTATTGACTTTGCACAAAACTGTACAGCCTATAAATCATTTTCATATACGGTATCTCATCTAATCTTCCCCAAAACTCGATGAGGTGTATATCACTTCTACTTTTGCAGAAGAGAAAACTGAGGCCCAGGTAACTTAAGCAAATTATCCTAAACCTCAGGGTGAACATGTATCAGTGGAAAGGTTTACATCTGGTCTTAGGAATCTAAGTCTATTTGTGCGTTTGAGCAAAAAGGTCCAAGGATGAGAGACAAGGTTGGGAAGTGTAGTTGGAAGAGTGGATGCAGAGGTCCCTTGGGCCAACATCTGATCATCTAGGGATATGCTGTCCCCAGACAGGGACAAACTTTTGCCAGCCTTCTCTCTGCCTGAGAAGGTAATCAGTTAGTGTTAGAGACCCCCTAGATCTGGAAGTGACCAAAGTTATGATGTAGTTCAAATCCCTCACCCAGAGAAGTTCAGTGTCTTGCAAAGACTTACACAGATAACTGGTGACAAAGCTGGGATTGGTGCCCAGTTTTCTGGATCTTACAGGAATTTCTCCTGCTACAACTGAATGCTTTTCCTCCTACATGCTCTCTCCTTTTCACTAGGTAGAAATGTGTTTACAATGAAAGATGATTGGGCACTCCTTAGATAACTGAGCTAATATTAACAATTGCTACTATTCATCCAACACCAGCGGTGTGCCAGGTTCTGTGCTAGATCTTTCACATACATTATTTTGAATCTTCATGAGAATGCTGCAGAGCATATATTATTATCTCTGTGAGGAGACGGAGACCAGGGTTGAGGATGGATTTGCCAAGACAATACTGAGGTGATGCTCTTTCCACTGTGCAGTGCACAGAGTAAGAGTTTCTCTCTTGTCCTAAAAAACAGAAATGTCTGAACTTTTTAATACGGTCAAGTATTGTTTTTGGAAAATCATTAAAATTCAAATTGTGTTTATTCCTAGAACGATATCTGATTAAAAAGTGAGATAAGGGAGGTGACTCAGTTATCACTTTTAAACAGAGTTCTTAGAAGTCTTGATTAATAAGGTTTTTTTTATTGTGAAGGAAAACCAACATTTTAAAAAAGCTGTAATTCAAGTCATACGCTTAAGCAATTTTTTAAGAAGAGAGGCGGGGTCTCGTTAAACCCCTATTCATCTAGAGTGCTAGGGACAGAGCTGTAGAGGTTCTTTTGTATTAATTAGTTCTTCCCTCAAATTATCATACCTTTAGGAGTGCTAAGCATATTCATGATTTGTACCTCAGTTAGAGTTACTTTGATACACCTGCTTTCCTCTTAGCCTCTGCGATACGCCTTCCAAATTTTGTTTTAAAAAAGCATTTTTTTTTTTAAAACTTGGAACACTTTGAGGAAATGGAGAAATCTGAGTGCCATACCTCCCAGGAAGGATTTGGACCACAGATGGGCAGGGTGGAATTGCTTGGTACTTGAAAACCAGCAGGGGAGGTCGCCTGCTTTAAAATGGGAAAACAGAACTGACCGGGAGTTGGGAAAGTGTCAATGTGAAATTTCTCAATTTCCACTTTTTCCCTGACCCCTAATGGCTATTCCTGGCCAGTATGCTGCTAAATCCTGATACAACATAGGTGGCTAATTACTGCCTTAAAGTTCTGACCTTCATCAGGCAATGCACAGAGGTGTCATGATGTGTCTTTCAGTATGATTCCAAACACTATATACTTCTGTCATTTGACTCCGTTCCTTTTCACATGGATCCTCTGCTTCTACCTATACAACCCAGAATGGTCACATCTTGGATTGCTCTCACAGAACTGGGGTAAGAGCCTTTTTCCCTGAAATAGCAGGTGCCGCAGCTTCAGGGCCATTGTGCTGGTGCCCCTTAGTCTGCTGTCACAACTTTTTACTTGGTTTCTGGTCCTTTGATTTGTATTGCCCGACCCTGGTGCCTGTGGGTTTCCAGATTCCTAACTGCTGGCTTGGTTTTTAACCTACATACTTAATCTTGACTCCTGATATGCATCTGATTCCCGACTGTTCATTTGGCTTGAGTCCTATTGGCTTTTCCCATCCCAAGCCCCTACCTATGATTCTTAGATTTGTTTTCTGCCTGGCTTCCCACCCTGGCTCTGTGATCTGATAATCCTCATCAGCACCAGTTCTGACTCAGTAGGGAGATTCAATCTCATTGAACAGCCAGGTAAACAAGTGGATGGTGGAAGGAGTTGATAATCTCGCATCATCATCCAGCATCTGGCACAAATCTCATGGTCTTTTTGATCATGGAGTGGCTTTTACATGTTATAAGAGTTCAAAGAATGCTTGAACAGAAGAAATCTTTTGTAATCAAGGGGCAATAATTGTTATTCTTTCCAGTTATTGAGTTAGCTATGCCTCTATAAATTGTAACATACTGTTCCAAGTTTTACTGAGTTCCTGCGGTGTCCTGAAATTGGGGTCAGTCCACATCTCCAAGGAAGACCAGATCCATTCCTGTGATGCAGGATACTTGATAGAGTTCATGCGTGATAATTTCTACTGCTCCTCCCTCATTCTAAAAGTGAACAAAAGTCAGTTTCCCCACAGAGCCTAGATTTTTGAAATAACTTTACCTGTGTAAAATCCCAACTTATCTCAATAGGATATTATTAAAGGAAGGAGAATTTCCCATCCAAGATAACTAACCCAAATCAAGGTCCTTGGGTGGGAAACAAAACTTAATATCTGATCCCAACAAAGCTCTGGTATTTTGTCTTGCAGGTTTATTGAGAGTATATAACCATGGGTAATTTCTTGGACAAATGAACCCAAGATTAATTTCTCACCATTTTCTGGAAATACATTGAAACATTTGCAAATGAAGGTATGATGGGCTCTCAAATAGGAATTCTTTTAGATCACTGTTCTTAAGAATTCACATTAAGCTTATTTCTAAAATTATAACTGACTATGACAGATAAGTTGATGAGTCAATGTCATCTCTTAGAGTTCATGATAATTTTAAGGGCATGTTATCAACCACATTTCTAACCAAAATCAAGCAATTTTGGGTGTGGCTCTTAAAGTAGTTTTCCACAATTTCATACTTTACCCTGTACTTGTAGCTGCTTTTTGAGCTGTAGGGTTTGGTGGGGCCAGGAATGCTGACCTCAGGAAGGATTTGGGACAGTGCTTGGCAATCCCATGACACATCAGTTGTCCTTTCCCGTCATCTATCTGGCATTGACTGGATCAAAAACAGAGCACTGTTCCTGGTTTATGTTGAAATTCTCTGTTGTCCTTTGAAATCCCAAGTAAAGATTTCCTCCTATTGTGTAACTCAAGAGGTTTGATAAAGTATTATGTTTGGCATTCTGTTTCTGGAAATCTTTCTTTACAGAGGCCACCTACAGGTGTTCTAGAGTTGCTTGGATGACAATTAGTGCTGGATGATGCAATAGAGGCCACAAGCCAAGTCCGTGTAGCGATAAAACACATCCTATAGGACAGAGACAGAGATAAGCAGGGGCCATTCTAAGAGGGATGCAGCAACAACTCAAAGGCTCTATCACTCAGACAACCAAGGTAGTGGAGAGCAGAACAGGAACACCAAGAAAACAGTCTCTGATAAACCAGTGCAGTAATTGGAAGTGTTTCTGGCGATGTGAAGGGGGACTCTGGAGGCCTCCAGGGTGAGATAAGTCAAGCAATCAACGTGTCAAGGTAATTTGTTAGCAGTTCAGGCTTTGGGTCAAGGTGTGTAAACCTGCCCGCTATGATGTATGAAGCCCGCTAACCTGAGGAGACTTGGCAGTAGAAAGACAATAGAAAAGTGGAGCCTGCTTGGAACTGACAGGAGGGGCCACTTGTACCTGTTAATGTAACTTCTGTCCCAGTGAAGGCAGACCCTGATTACAAACCACTGATATAGTTAGAGGGATAGGCATGGCCTCCATAAGGACAGCAGGGTTCCCACATTTTCCTGATCTTGCTGAGTAGCTTTTATGGACTGATGCTCTCAAAAAGCTGCAAAATGGGAATAAAGACTTTAGTGATGGTTCCTCAATATAGGCCAAACAGACGCTAACTATAACTGTTGGAACTCACACCAACTGTACACAGCCCTCACCGTCTCGCTGAGCCCACACAGAGTATATACTGCTTACCCCATTGTTAATCTCACACCTGACTCTGTACGTTTCTCACTGACCTACTAAGCTCACACCAACCACACACACCCTTCACCATCTCAGCGATTTGACATCCACCCTACACTGCGCTCACGTGAGATCACACAAACAGCTTGCTGACTTCACACGGATTATACATTGCTGTGAAAGGTCTTCCTATTTGCCCACTCAACACCTATTTTCCCATTTTTTCCGAGAAATAAACCCTGGTTTTATTCAAGGTGGTGCTGTGTGCAGCTAGGAGACCACATTTCTCAGCCTCCCTTGCAGTTACATTTGATTACAAAACTGAGTCTGACCAGGGAGACTTAAACGAAACTTGTTGGGTAGGACTCCTGGGAAGGTTTCTTGAAAGGGGACCGAATGCTGGGTCATAATCTTTTGCCCTTAGTCTTTATATTTTTTCCCCCAGTTTTGAAAACAGATATGATGCTCAGATCTCATCAGTTGTCTTGTGACTTTGAGAATAGAAGCCACCTAATGAGAATGGTTTGTTTGTAAGTTAGAGGATACCTGGGTCCTTGATAACTTTGTGAAACTACAGTATCATCTCTGAGCCTTTTATCTTTTAATTTCTTTTATGTGAGCAAGTGAACCCTTAGTTTCGCATAAGCCACTGTATCTGGGTCTCTGTTACTTCGGCTGAAGGCGGTTCTTACTGACACAACCCCTCACCATTCTTCTGGGCTCATCCTGACTATGCATATACTTACCATCCCCCTTGGTCAATGTGTACTCTGTATATTATCATTTGACTATGATGTTGCATAAGTGGAACAGCTGTCTTTTTTTTTTAATGCCTAGATGACTCTCTGCATTTTCCTTTTGACTCGTCCAGTTACATAAAGCAGAATGGACCAGAACCTCTGAGGTACATACATCTCATTCTATAAATCTTAATGGAGAGAGGCTAAACCAGTACAACACAGTTGTACACCAATAGTTAGGTGGTGCAGAGAAATTTGAGGTCAGTGGCTCTTCCTGCTCTGAGTCAGCACCAAATCATGTCATAGCGTTACTTCTGCATCACAGAGGGTAGGGTGGTGTCCTCAAGGGCAAACTTTATGATTTCCTAGCGTAAAGCTGAGTCACACCCACTACACTTCCCAAAGGGTTATATTGGGAAAAAAATGCACATTAATTTCTTTACCTTGCCTTGCCCCTTTCCCCCAAAAACCCGAAGAAACAAAACTCAAGATAGGGAGATCGCAAGTGGAAAGCAGGAAGGAGAAAGATGGGCCTGTACCATTGCGGCCCAATAAAGGGATACCATGTGAATGGTGCCCCCTGCAGGGGTGCAAAACAGTGGCCCTGGCTCATTCCCACCTCTGCTGTCTCAGTGGCTATCAGAGGCCTTGGGGATTGGCTGTGGTGAAACTCTTGCTCTGGTTCCGTTCCTCCTTTTTCTTTTGACAAAAGCCCCTTTCCCTAGGCTTTAGCATGGTGGAGCAGGGGGAGGGGTGCTCTGAGAGGACAAGTATTCAGGTGAATGAATTTTCCACCAAGGACCCTTCAGCTGTCAAGAGTAAGACCGAGGAGGGTGGGATTGAAATCTCTAGACAGGAAGTGGTTCCCTTGGTGTAACAATGTTACACCTTTGCCTGTTCCATCAGAACTAGGAATCATGACTTAAAACTTTAAAGCAGTATGCGTAGGATAAGAGTGAAAAGAGATTATTTTAAACAGGGAGTTATTGAGGGTCTGGACTCTACACTTCTAGGCCTCTGTTCTTAACTAGTCAGGTATCCAGAAGGACTAAAGGATGCACCTACAAGACCACTTTCATGAGATTCTTGACAACTGGCTGTGACTGGCAGGTGGGAGCCTGTGACTGTTTGGAAGCCTCAAGGTCATCACTCAGATTTAGGGGTCTGGGTAGTCGCATTTCTGAGTCATGGTCACCCCCTCATTTTGCTCTTTATAGATTCCACTGGGGCTGGCATTCACACAGTCACTTCTTAGAAAAATAACCCATGTTGATTTTTTGATGATGGATTTCCTATCATCTCCTCAACCTCAGGAGTCCTACTTTCTGCCCACCCTGCCCATCTCAACCTCTGGATATTATTTTCATGTTAATGACACATAACAAAGAAGGTGTTGCTTCAGGCCTTCAGTCTTTCCAATCTGTCCCTGTTGTTACTTGTTGGTAGGGACAAGTACTTATCCCATCAGAGCTTCTGTTTCCTCATCTGTAAAATGAAGGCCAAAACAAGCCCTGAGGACAAGTAACTCACTTGGGATTACTTGGGATTGACATATACACACTGCTATATTTAGAATAGATAACCAACAAGAACCTACTGTATAGTACAGGGAACTCTGCTCAGTATTCTGTAATAGCCTAAATGGAAAAGAACTTGAAAAAGAGTAGATACATGTATAACTGGATCACTTTGCTTTACACCTGAAATGAACACAACATTGTTAATCAACTATATTCCAATATAAAATAAAAATTAAAAAAAGAAAAAAAAGACACAAGCTAATCAGTGGCAGAGTCCAGGCCTGCACCCAGGCCTCCAGATCCTCCTCCTCACGTCTTTTCCCGTGACAACAGTAACTCCCAGCTTGTTGTGAAAATCAGATTAGGTGATGTGCTGAAAGGCATTTTATGCTCTGAGAAGTGACATGAAGAGCTCTGTGATTATTGTTAGGGATTTGGTCTCCCTAACAATCCTAGTGACAGAGTGAGGCCCTTGCTCTTAGAGAAAATTACTTTCCTTCACTGTTTTGTTTCTCCCACAAACCTCAGGGGAATGGATTTTAAGCTTTTTAAAGAGTCAGCTAATACTTATGAGGTTTTAAACTACAGTTGATGAAGCTTCCATTGGCTCTTCCCAGTGTCTGAGTCCTCTCTGCTCTCACTGTAAGCTAGAGTTAGCTCTCCCTTCTGCCTCTAG
This sequence comes from Balaenoptera acutorostrata, assembly GCF_949987535.1. Taxonomy (NCBI): domain Eukaryota; kingdom Metazoa; phylum Chordata; class Mammalia; order Artiodactyla; family Balaenopteridae; genus Balaenoptera; species Balaenoptera acutorostrata. The sequence goes on along the minus strand of NC_080064.1, from coordinate 117,474,075 downwards.
AGACCACGGTTATAATGTCATCCCTTTTAGGTATACTATCTAAAAGGGATGTGTGTGTGTGTGTCCCTGCCAAGAGTCACAAGGATCCCTCCTGTGTCCCTATTTTACATCTATGTGACTCAGAGCCAAGCTCAGATTTTGTTGAGTTCTGTACAAATAAAAACCCTCTAGTGAGAAAGATCCTGAAGAAATAACATTATTTGTTTCAGAATATTTTAAAAAATAAATTTATTTATTTATTTTTGGCTGCACTGGGTCTTCGCTGCTGTGCACAGGCTTTCTCTAGTTGCGGCCAGTGAGGGTTACTCTTCGTTGCAGTGCACGGGCTTCTCATTGCGGTGGCTTCTCTTGTTGTGGAGGCTTCTCTTGTTGTGGAGCACGGGCTCTAGGAGCGTGGGCTTCAATAGTTGCAGCACGTGGGCTCAGTAGTTGTGGCTCGCGGGCTCTAGAGCACAGGCTCAGTAGCTGTGGCGCACAGGCTTAGTTGCTCCGCAGCATGTGGGATCTTCCTGGACCAGGGCTCGAACCCGTGTCCCCTCCATTGGCAGGCAGATTCTTAACCACGGCACCACTAGGGAAGTCCCAGAAAGAACATTTTGAGGAGACAGAAGCAAATATGATCTTAGAGCAGGAGCAGGTTTCTTTTGGTGGGACTTTGTTAAGAACCAGTCTTTGGAGGGAGATAAAGGAGATACAAAGATGGAATCATTGTTGTCCCTGAAGGGATTAACACCGGCCATGGTGGTGGGGACTTTAGTCCTAACATCCCGGACTGGCCGGCACTGATGTAGGAGACACACGGCAGTGTTCCCAGCTGTGGTCCTGGGCCCTGGTCCTCCCAGAGGGCTGGGTTCTTCTGGTGCTGCTGGAAACAGCTCCTCCCACTTCTGTCTCAGGGTCTGGTGTCATTTCACTGGCGTCCACACTGAGGGGCTGGCTCTTCCTTTTTGCTATCTGACCCAAGAACACTTCAGAGGGTCTTGGTGAGTTCTTGAGAGGAATCAGCTTCTTTAAGAGGGTTTGGTCACCAGAAATAATAGAATTGTAGGATTTTGAAAACCAAAGAGGGTCTCGGAAACCTTACAATTCAAGGTTCTTATTTTATAGGTGAGGACACTGAGACCCAGAGAGGTTAAGTGATTTGTTCAAGCTTTTATAGCACAATAGTGTCTGTGTTAGGATGATAATGCAGGTTTCTTGACTTCTAATTAAGTGCTCTTTTCTACTGAATCTTTTGTAATCAGGAAGAAGACACTCTTTTGATAAATAACAATAGGAGGGTTAGGGCAGATTCAAGAATTACTTGATTTATTATCTGGCAGTTGTAGCCATTCTAAGAGAAAATGGCTCTGAGTTAGATTTAAGAAACTATCAGGGTCACAAAAATGCATGAATAAGCAATAATGTCCCTGTCCACACTTCCCAGTGCTCTTCCTTTCTCTTTCTATTTATTATCCCAACTTCTAGTGTCTTCTATCCTAATAAACTAAAGGGTGCAGGAGGTACCGAGAGGAGCCGACATAGCATGTTTATCTTTTTAAAAATGTGTTATGTTTTTGTTCACTAACATGGGATTTACGAAAGCCCAGAAAGGAAGACAATAGGAAGGGCACATTTCCTTCATCTTGATCTCCACTGACTGATTTCCCTTGCGACCCAGGAATGTGGGCCTGGGCTTATTTCCAAGGCTATGTGTAACCAAGAGCTGGAAATGGAAAACTTAGCAATGAAGTTCAGCAGTTTTCTTCTTCTGTTTTTAAATAAAATATACTTTAAAATGTGATTTAAATAAATTCACCTAGCATGTAAAGTTATAAAATAGTGTATGTTCTCACCCAGTGATGTGTTAGAGCTGACCCCTACTAGCTCACGAGAATGGATTGTTATTCAGGAATTATTGTGAGCCTGTTGTGAAGTCATTGGCAACTTGAAATCAGTCACGATGGGAATATTTACATCAAGGAGATCAGCAAATTCTATAAATCAGGGCTTTTTTTCTTTTTTTTTAAAATCAGAGAGCCACTTTGTTAGCACAACAATAGCACATGAGAAGTTCCACTATTCAGAAGTAATCATTGTTAATTTTCATATGTAAAACATCCAAAAAATGATTATTCATATGCTAGCACATATGCATGTATTATTTGCATTCATTTATAGAATGAAAATAATAATTTATGAAATTTTCTTGAGATTTTTCATATCAACACATATAGATCTAACAACTCACTATTTTAAATTATAATATGTTATTATATGGCTGTACCATAGTTTATTTAACCAGTCTCCTTTTTTTTTTTGTTTTGTTTTGTTTTGTAAGGTTTTTTTTATTGAAGTATAGTTGATTTAATGATTTAATGATTTAATGTTGATTTAATGTTGTGTTAATTTCTGCTGTACAGCAAAGTGATTCAGTTATACATATATATATACATTCTTTTTTATATTCTTTTTTTTTTTTTTTTTTTTTTTTTTTTAAACATTTTAAATTTTATTTATTTATTTATTTATTTTTGGCTCTGTTGGGTCTTTGTTTCTGTGTGAGGGCTTTCTCTAGTTGCGGCAAGTGGGGACCACTCTTCATCGCGGTGCGCGGGCCTCTCACTATCGTGGCCTCTCTTGTTGCGGAGCACAGGCTCCAGACGCGCAGGCTCAGTAGTTGTGGCGCACGGGTCTAGTTGCTCCACGGCATGTGGGATCTTCCCAAACCAGGGCTTGAACCCATGTGCCCTGCATTGGCAGGCAGATTCTCAACCACTGCGCCACCAGGGAAGCCCCTTTTTTATATTCTTTAACCAATCTCATAATGATGGGTGTCCTTGTTTTGTTTTCTCCAAAAGTAGACCCTGAGATACGAGGTTGGGTGCAGATGGTTTATTTGTCAGGTGACTGAGGAAGCGCATATGAGACAGTAGGCAAAGTGGGACAGGGAAAATCACGTTCTATCAAGAGTACAAACTATGGACATGATCTGTGGCTGTGATGTTGACTTTCACCACCTCGCAGAGGTAGTGGTTGTCAGGTTTCTCCACCATAAAGTTACTCTCCCCACCCTGCCTCCACACTTGCACACTTTCTGCAGCCCACACTTAAGGGGTGGGGGTTACCCTCCCCCTCCTTGCTTACTTCCCCCTCCTTGAAGGTGGAGTACGTATATAAAATGATTTGGAATTCTTCTGCATGAGATCTTGGTTTCTTCCTGCATATTTATTTACTCAGTCATTTACTTATCTCAATATGGGACTCATAGATATTTATTTTATACTTTGGACTATAATCCAATGTTAGTTTATTTTTTTGGCCAAATCGTTCCAGCTTTCAGTTGGCTCCTGTGTCCCTTTCATATACCCCTATCATTGTGGGTTATTATTTATTGATTTTGAGCACTTCCTTGGTTTCTGGGCTCCATTGGTTTTCTTTCTTTTTTTTTTTTATTGCCTGAATTGGGTCTTCGATGCTGTGCGTGGGCTTTCTCTAGTTGCGGCGAGAGGGAGCTACTCTTTGTTGCGCTGCGCGGGCTTCTCATTGTGGTGGCTTCTCTTGTTGCAGAGCACGGGCTCTAGGCACGCAGGCTTCAGTAGTTGTGCTATGTGGGCTCAGTAGTTGTGGCTCACGGGCTCTAGAGCACAGGCTCAGTAGTTGTGGCGCATGGGCGTAGTTGCTCCGCGGCATGTGGGATATTCCCGCACCAGGGCTTGAACCCATGTCCCTTGCACTGGCAGGTGGATTCTTAACCACTGCATCATCAGGGAATTCCTTCCATTGGTTTTTAAGGAATAGAAGCTTCCTCCATTTACCTCAAGTTTTGAGTGAGGAGATTACATTTTATGGCAGGAAGTACATAAAGATTTACTCTCCTTTTCCTAATCTAATGAAATGTGATAGCTAGTTTTGCCTGACTTCTGAAACTACTGGGGTCAACACCCTACCCTGCCATGTCCCCCTTTAAAAGATTCTTCATTAGCAATTGTTAATTGAGGCTTCCAGTCTTTGCCTTTGGTCTTTCTTTTCTAACCAAGGCTAAATTTTAAAAAAACGTATGGCTTACGCTTTTCTGTTTCTGTAACTATTTCAGTGAGGATGTAGACCTAAGTTGATATTGGCATTATGTGTACTTGTGTGTATGGTGTGTGGGTGGAGGGTGAGGGGGTGGTCTCAGTTCCTGTTCCACAGCTGTGTACAAATAGTGTTGTCTCCTGTCCCTGAAGCCAAGATTTGGGCAACTAAGATAACCACACACCCTTTTATCTTGTACTCTGACTTTTCTTCTTTTTATCTTGTCTCTTCAGACTTCCTTTGCTGTTTTTGTAGTTCAACTGTGCATTTTAAAGTATGTTTGTTATATTTTACCCAGAATTTCTAAATCTTTTATATTTAAAGCTTTTTAAGTCTGTTATGTTGCCAGAAATGGAAGTCCTACTCTTTACTTCCTCTTTTTTTAATCTTTTTTTTTTAATTTTGAGAAATTAAAACCATTAAAAACTACAAGGTATTATTTCAAATATATCTTAATCTTCACCCAGAAATGGAAATTCTTTCGTTTATTCCATGAATATTTATGTGCAAGACACTGTCCTAAGAATTTGGGATAAATCAGTGAAGAAAACAAAAATCTCTCTCCCCATGGAGCTTACATTCTAGTGGGAGATGCAAGCAATGAATAATAAACATAATATACAATGATATTGCCTGATATTTAGAAGGGGATAGTGCTCTGAAAAAAACAAAACAAAACAAAACAAAACAAAACAAAAAACCCAAAACAACTAGAGTAGGGCTTGGAAATTAAGAGTGTAGGAAGTTAGATTCTTTTTTTTTTTTGTCTTTTAACGTAAGGTGGTTCTAGCAAGCCCCACTGAAAAGATGACATTTGAAGGAGTCTTGAAGGAGATGAGGAGCTGGCCAGGTAGAATTCTGGGGGAAGAGCATTTTAGGCAGAGGGAACAGCCAAGGCAAAGGTCTTAAGGTGGGAGTGTGACTGATGGGTTTGAGGAAAAGCAAGAAAGCCTGTGTGGCTGGAGCCAAGTGCCTAAGGGGGACCTTGTGTGAGATGAGGTTCAAGTAGAGGAGAGGGGTAGGTTGTGGATGGACTTACTGGTCATTTGAAGAACTTTGTTTTTTCTCTGAGTTAACATGGGGTCCACTGAAGGTAGTTCTTCCCCCACTTCCCAAATTAATACAAAGAACTTTTTGTTTTTCCAACCATTTGAGAGTAAGTTGCCAACGTAAAGCCCTATTACCTGCTCCCCCATTCTTTAATGCATAATTCCTATAAACAAGGACATTCTCCTCTATAACTATACAGCCGTCAAAACCAAGAAACTAGCATTGATACTGTACTGCCATTCTATCCTCAGACCCTCTTCAAATTTCACCAATTGTTCCAAATATGTCCTTTTTATAGCAAAAGGATCCAGTCTAGATCTCACATCACTTTTAACGGTCAGGTCACTTTAGTCTGCTTTAGTCTGAAAGAGTTCTTTGCACTTACTTGACTTTCACGGCATTGGCACTTTTGCAGATTACAAGCTAATTACTTCATAGAATGTCCTCCTATTGGGTTTTGTTACTTGTTTCCTCATGATTAGAATTAGATTTTTTTTTTTTTTGGCAATAATATCACTGAATAGGCGTTTTTTTCCCCTCACTTCATGTAGTCATGAGTACACAATTTGAATTTGTCCATTACTAGTGCTGAAAACTTTGGTCACTTAACTAATGTGATGTCAACCAGGTATCTCCCCTATAAAGTTACTTACAGTCTTTGTAATTATTATAGTAAGTATTTTGGGGAGAGGTCACTTAAGACTATGTAAATATCTTTTCCCTAATCAAATGTTCACTGACTAGTTTTATTCTTTTTTTCCCCCAAATAGTTTATATATCTGAATATAAATATTACTTACAGCAATGATGACCTGGCTTCAACATCAGTTCTACCCCCAGCCCCCCACCTTCTAAAATGTACTCTTTGAGAAATCTTGTTCACATAAATAGATGAGCTCAGAACAAGTTTTATACTTGCACGTTGGCTTAATCCTTTGAACTCCTTCCAAGCTGTATGCAAATCACAAATTCTCTATCATAAAAATTACACACAATGCTCTATCAGCTGATTACATTATCCTTAAGTTTGTTGAAAACAAAAAAAAATTTTAAACCTACCTTGCAAAAGGATTTGTTTCTTAATTTTCAATTTCTCTGAATTACACAAGAAAGACTTATTAAGACTTATCAATGACACTTCATTTTATCTATTGCCTTTTAGAAGTGTCTGTTTTACTTGATATACTTAGAAAGGTTTAGAATATTTTGAATATTAATTTTAATTTTATAATATTTTGATAACATACATTTATGATGCACTTTTTTGGGGGGTAAAAGATATTGGCTCTGGAAATTTACCTCAGTCAATTTATGGAAATGATCCGCCATCAAACCTAATGATGGTGGGCTACTAATTATCATGCCAGGACAACAGGAGTAAATAACTGCCTGAGCAAACTGAGACATATGTTTATGTTATCTAATGAACAGAGCCATGATCCATTGTCAGACCATTCAGCCGAATCAACTTCTTTTCTGTCAGAAAAAGTATGACTTCATATTCAATCCAAATAAACATGCTATTATGTATCCCCATGACAACCAGCTCACTTCTAAATGCAGCGACTAGCTGGGGATAAGATGATCCCATTTCCTCACACATCAATTTAAAAAGATACAGGCTTAACTCCCTTGATTTTACAATATTTACAACTTAAATAGCAACATCCAATACTCCTTGCAAGTCAGAACTCCATTTTTTGCAACCAAAACTTGTTTATTAATAAAATCATGTTCTTAAGCTAAAGCAAATTTTAAAGCATGGATAAAAAAAATACATAAAACAATCTCTGTGTAGCCACTGTAACAATCAGGACCAGTTACATAATTTGCAGGGCCCAGTGCAAAGTGAAAATGTGGGGCCCCTTGTTCAAAAATTAAATATTTCAAAATGGGACCATCAGAGCCTTAAAGCCAGCACTGGCTCTCATAATATGGGGCCCTTCTAAGGGCAGGTCACAGACCCAGCAAGCTGGCCAGGACAATAGTTTTGTTCATAGAGACCCTTATGTCCCTAGTATAAGCTGAATCAATGTGAATAAAAGTTTCTAAATTTTAAAAATTATATCACTGGTCACCCTGTGCATGCATTTTCTTCTCCATAAAAGTGGACACAATTTATTAACTGAAAACACCTGTGGATTTTCCTATCTGAAAGGCATGGGAAATCTGTCTATCACAATCTTTACCATAATCCGGTGAACAATTTCTCAGTGCCTCTGTTTCCTCATCTGTAAAATGGGGATAATGTACCTACCCTGAATTGTGAGGACTAATTGTGTTAATATGGGAATGCACTTAGAACAGTGTATGGCATATAGTAGAACTGTAGCTATAGTAGAACAGAGTTGCAGAACTGTTTTCTATTATCACTATTATTATTATTACTATTATTATTCAGTAATTTCATTCACTATACAAATTACAATAATGTCAGAATAGGAATTGATTTAATGGCAGTGACAGACTTGGTATGTAAAATCTTTCTACCTATCAAAGGTGAACCAAGTATTATAACCTTTTCCAAGTTTATGTAAGATTTTCTATTTTTCACTAGAAAAATAGTGACCTAATGAGCAATGCTAATTCTTATAATGCTCTCCAATTAGCAATGCTAATTCTTATGATGCTCTCCAAGCCAAGCATGTTTAAATGTTAAGCTTAGTGATAATTTTACCAGTGCCCTTAGCTTCCTTCACAAAAAATTAACTGATTTAATTTTAAAGTCTGAACGTTCTGTAAATTATTATTGCACATTGCATTAGAGATATTTTTCATACTATTGTTTTACAATTTTTTTATGATGATCACAACGCAGAACTGTTTTTAGAAAGAAATTCATGGTATATGTAAGATTTATTATGTTTAGTTTGGGTGTTTTGCTTTTAGTTCATCTTTGGTAGTTCTTGGAATGTTCATTGAAAAACTTCTGTTGTGTTTTGTCAGAGCTTTGGTCTCTTATAAAAACCTCCAAACTGTTGGTTTAATATGTCCAAGGAAATGCTCAGTCTGCTTTCTTCAACACTCTGATTCTTCCTTAGCCACAGACTGGCAAATTTTAAAAAATTTAAATGATATAGATTTCTTTTACTAGAAAACAACAGTACAATTCAAAATGGAAATCACGTTTGTATAAAACACATCTATATTAGTTTCCTAGGGGTGCCGTAACAAAGTACCATGACCTGGAGGGCTTAAAACAACAGAAATTTACTGTCTAACAGTTCTGGAGGCTAGGAATCTGAAATCAAGGCGTTAACAGAGCTATGCTTCCTCTGAAACCTGCAAGGGAATCCTTTGCCTCTTCCTAGGTTTGGTGACTTGCCAGCAGTCCTTGGCGTTCCTTAGTTTGCAGCTGTATCCCTCCAATCTCTGTGTTTTGTCACAGGGCGTCCTCTCCATGTGTCTCTATCTTCACATTCCCATCTTCCTATAAGGACACCAGTCGTATTGAATGGGGGGGGGGCTCATTCTACTTCAGTATGATCCCATCCTAATGTAACTAATTACATCTGCAACAACCCTATTTCCCAATAAAATCACATTCTGAGATACTGAGGTGTTAGGACTTCAATATTTATATTTTAGAGGGACACAATTCAACCCATCACAACATCCAATTAAAATTTTTTTATATCAAAGGGTGAAATTTTACTTCAGAGTTTAAATAATATTAATTTATTCAGATATTGGAAAATTTGCTTCACAAGATTTTCCATTAGAACATACAACCAAATAAATATACAACCAAATTCTAATTTTATATGTCAATACAATGTACCTTTTGTTTATGAGTAATTATATATTTTCATGGAATATATCTAACTACTTAGATTTATATTTCCTAAGACTATTATAAAAACCACTAAGAGGGGCTTCCCTGGTGGCGCAGTGGTTGAGAGTCTGCCTGCTAGTGCAGGGGACACGGGTTCGAGCCCTGGTCTGGGAAGATCCCACATGCCGCGGAGCAACTAGGCCCGTGAGCCACAACTACTGAGCCTGCGCGTCTGGAGCCTGTGCTCCGCAACAAGAGATGCCGCGATGGTGAGAGGCCCGTGCACCGCGATGAAGAGTGGCCCCCACTTGCCGCAACTAGAGAAAGCCCTAGCACAGAAACGAAGACCCAACCTAGCAATCAATCAATAAATAAATCTTAAAAAAAAAACCCACTAAGAAATAAATTATGTAAAGAATCTTGTGATATAGATTACTCAAATCAGTAAGGTTCAGATTAAAATGATGTAGATTGAATATGATTATCCATTTTTATAAAAATTATATGTAATAAATTATAAAAATCAGATAACATATCAATTGTGCTCATTCTCATTACTTTATTTGTAATAATCTAATATAGTGTGAAGCTAAAATTTTATGATACAATGCCGTAAAAGGCATGGTACTTCTTCTACAAATATGTGTGAACACATGTATCAGATTCTGGGGTTTGGCTTTTGGAGGTAAGTTAGAGCCATGTATTAATATCAGAAATCATTCCATTAACTTTATTAGACATCATGACTAAACTTTGTGCATACATGTGAAGAAGGAGAAAGATGTATACCTTAAAAGTCAATCAGTCTGTGCTTTTCATTTGTAAATGTGAAACAGCAGGTAGGAAAGGACAGCCTATGAGATGCCTCAAGAACAAATGTGTGCTCAGAGGGCTCAGTTCCAGGAAAGACTCACATAGAAGTTGAGGATTTGCAAGTCGATTCCCTTGGAAAGTCTTTGTGCATCCAAATATCTGTGAGTGTTATTGCTTGGTGAAGCTTATGTCACAAGGGGAACCTTAGCAGCAAAAGATGTGGGAAATGTAGCTTTTAGCTTTCCAAGTAGGATAGGTTAGGAAGGTAAGCTAGGATGTAGGTCTTGAGTGAACCAAAATAGTTTACAAAATTTACCACTGTGGCCTTCCGTAGAAATTACCAACAGTGTTGCCCTGAACTGCATGCTGAACAGACTTAACACTAAATCTCTGTGTGTGTGTGTGTGTATTTTATATTTAACATTGCGGTCTAAGAATCTCCTGGAAACTGTAGTAGCTGGCCCACAGGTACGTAGTCCTGTCCCTGTGAAGGGAGGTAAGATGATTCTTGAGTCCTGTAGCCAGAGATGAAGTGACTTTATTGGTGAGTGCAGACTAACTCATAAAACTATAAAGAACAACGCCTGCAAAGGAAGAACCTGGAAAGAATCTAGATAACTTTTTCTATGAGTGCTTTATCAGATTTCATCCAACGTCTCATGTTAGTTATTTTTATTTCCTTACATCTGTTTCATTACTGTTTATGGTAGCAAACAAAAACAAAACCTAAAGCAAAAAGTCTGTAAATTTATATGGTGGGGGAATAGCAAATAAATGGAGCAGAACTGTTCAGAGACATTGATTCTGTAGCAAATCAAGTGAGAAGCCCAAGAGACTGAGTAGGTCTTTGAAGATGTAAAAATAAAATAATCCCCTAAGGAAAAGTAGAAATAAGAGGAATCGCCTGTGGAAGGAACATAGAAAATGGACCCAGTGTGGCTAACAGGGACCCAAAGTAAAACACAGCCAGGCAGTCATGACAGATCTGGGGTTCAATCACATACTTTGTGTTCTTAGAGAAACCACAGACAAACAACTATAAGGACTTCTGATTCCGCTAAGGGTCCTACCTGGAAAAGCGCCCAACGAGAAGCTCCAGGGACAGCCGATCACAGAAGACTTGCAGTCAGACTGAGCACTTGCAGTCAGGCTGCAAGGGCCATCCAGTCCCCTTTGCAAGTCCCCCAACTGTGACTTCTGCAGGTTTTGCTTCTAAAAATCCCTCACCTCTTTCACCCTCCAGGGATGTACGTTGGGCACATATCCCCAGTTTGCAAACCTTGCAAACAATAAACCTTGTCTTTTGCTTTAAGACAACCCTGACTCTTTTCTGGGTTTTATTTATGATTTAGGAGAACAAAGAACAGATGAAACAAGCTGAATTCATAGAGCTCATGAGAGGGATGTAAGAGCTGTTGGGACCTTAGGGTCCTCAATTATAAAGGAAGAGCTTTGGGCAAGGTGGTTGCACAACAAGGGTACTTTCAAGTCTGCTATTCATCAGTGAACATTCCCAAGGAGGTCCCATCATCACCGTTCCTGGCTCCTGGCCTGAATATGGACAGGATTTCTGCCCTTCCAGGTCCTCCCAGTAGGACAGGGGAAGGGCAATAGCACTGGACCAGTGAGGAACATCAGGCTGTGTGGTTTCAGACAAGTCACCCAATATCTCTGAGGTGTCAGGGCTGGATAACCTCTAAAGTTCTTTCTAGCTCTGTTGTTCAATTGTGTTTCCCCCTGAAGCATGGGCTTTCTGTTCAGGTTGTTCCCCGGAGACCTAGGAGTGGAGAAATGGGGAGCAGGATGGGAACTCAGGCCATAACATGGAGACAGAGATATCCTTTCGTCCCATCCCAATACATTTCGCCTCCCTTGACTTTGAATCTGTACCTCTTGGAACAGGAGCTCTGCATTCACAGGAATCTCTAATATGTAACCCACATAGACTTCCCTGTTGGGGATGATTTTCCTTCCTTTTCTGATAAAGCTTTGAATCTTGGCCCTATAATGCAGTTTTGAAACATTCTTTGCGCTAGTAATCGTTCCCTTCCACACCTCTGCAGGCTCTGTATCCAGGTTGCCCCTGTCACAGCCCTTGGTGAAGGGAGGCATGTCTATTCCATAAAATGGAAGTGAAGACTTTATTCCTTTTGGCTCAGGTTTTCCCTCCCTGGGCCTCCAAGAGGGGCCACATGGGCAGAGTGTAGCTGAGCCTGGGAAGACACAACTGGCTTCCCCTAATTGCCCAGGTTTCCAATCATTTTCTCAGAGTTGGAACTCCAGCACAATGCAACCCTAATCGATGTCCCTTTTTTGGAATGATTCTGCTACTTTTAGCCCTGGAGCCCTGACTCCTGGCCCCAAGGGGGTGAGTCTGGGAAATCATTCACACACCAGCATTGATGCCCCCCCATGCTGTGGCTATAAGTCCAGAAAGGAGTAGGTCTTGAGAGGTGGCATCTGAGTCATTGAGGCCCTGGATATCAGCCTCCCACATCCTCTTCATGGACGTGTCCTCAAGATCCGATTGTACGCAGCCGGCACGGTGAGCAGACATGGTGAAGCTGTTGCCATGTTTCCTGGTGCTCATCAACCCTCAGTGTTCTTTGCTCAGGAAGGTAGAGTTTGGCGAAGGCTGTGCCTATGGCCTGGCCTGAGGGAGCTGAGGTTGCTCAAAGCTGGTCCAGGGAACTCTTAGCATGGAGGAGGGTTAAGGGAGAGAGTGAGGTATGTGGTCTCCTAATTTTATGGAGAAGTGAGAGAAGAGATCTTTGTGTTCCAGGTTGTCTAACTTCTTTCCTCTATCTCCTTTTCTCTCCAACAGACAGGGGAAGGGTAGCCTTTGTGTTCCCCACCGAGTCACATGATTCCTTTGCTGCACTGGAGGTGGAGCCCATCAAGGCCTGGCACACAGTGTATGACAGATTCTATTCTAACCTCACCCATGATATAGTCTCTAGGCATATAACAACCTAGAGCAAGAAAATGAGGTCCTCCTCTTTAAAGAAAAGATTGAAGTGTGTAGTGGGTTTGTGGGTGGTTCTGACACATTTTTCAAGATCCCGTAGAGCTCTCCTGGTCCAAAGCACCTCTATGTGGGCTGGGAGTCTGCCCCAGGGATTGCAGAGCTCTGGGAGGATGGGAATCCCACAGTGAGGAGGAGTCTGGAGAAGGAAGGGATTCTCTATGGGGACAAAGGCAAGCATTTCCAGGGGCAGGAGCAGGATTCCTTTGGCGGTAACTTTGATAAGAGTCAGTCTCTGGTGGGAGACGTTGGAGATGTGAACTTGTGGGACTGTGCTGTCACCAGTTGAGATTAACAGTGTCTATCATGGTGAGACTTTCGGTCCTAATGTCCTGACCTTGGAGGGCACCAATGGCTGAGGTGCATGGCGAAGTGTTCACCAAGCCCCGGGTGTGGCCCCAAGGTTCTTTCTGATCCTCTCAGTGTTCAGGTCCTGAAGGGCAAACCTCGGAGATTAAACCTCTCTCTCCCCATGTGTCAGGCTCTTCAGTATTTGTTTGCTGCACGTTTTGGAACCTTGCCTAAGCTCTGTTGGGACTGCTTTCCCTCCCCCCACGCCCCCACGGCTTGTGGGATCTTAATTCCCCAACCAGGGGTTGAACCCATGCCCTTAGCAGTGAAAGCGCAGAGTCCTAACTGCGGGACCGCGGGGGAATTCCCCCCTCCCTCTTCAATGCACCATCACCTGACGGGAGTGTTTGTTAGTAAGCAGCCTATTGAAGCAGTAATCACTGGGGATCAGAACTGAGGAAGTTTTTAAGCTTAGAGGTACCTTAGAGACCACATGGAATCATGGTTTTCATACATTTTTTTTGAAAACTTGAGACCAAATAAGACTTTATGGCAACACGCCCAGCTCAAAACAACAACAACAACAACAACAACAACAACAACAAACAAAACCTGGTAGAAGCAATGTATATCTTTCTAAGCTGTTTAAATCTTCATCATTTTTTGGAAGGTGTTAACTGTGGGTGAAATCCCTAATTCTTTCCCAGAGACCTTCTTTCCAAGTAACACAATTTGAAAAGTGATGCTTTAGACCAAAGCCCTTATAGCACAGAGTTTGAGGACCTAGAGAGGAAAGGCATGGCTGCAAAAGTAATAGTCTAGCTCAGAGTAGAAATGAAGTGCAGGTCTTCTGATTCCCTACATAGTGGATGTATTCTGGCTTTGGTCCCAGCCCCTTTCTTCCCATAACGAAGCCTCCACTCCACATCCAAGGGTGGGTTTTGGCAACTGTGTTTCCATTATGTGCTGTTAAATTACTGACTACACTTGATTTGGACCAATGGTGATCTCCTGACCCAAACTGGACTACATGGATTATTCCTCTATTCAGACTTTTGAATTAAGAGTGAGAGGTTCTCCTTCAGTTTGAGCAGAGTTGAAAGGAGAATTTCCTGGAGTCCTGGTTCTTGTTCCTGATAAAAGTGCTTTCAATAAATCCTTTCAGATTCATGCTACCTGCTACTGGAAGAGTCTTTACTGAAGACCCCTACACAGTTTCTTCATAATTTTCTATCATCAAGAGACTTAAATTAGCAGGTTTCAGGTGAACAGCTGTTTGTTGTTGATTTCCAGGAGCCCAATCTTTTTTTTCCCTGTATAGAGTTTCTACATTGTCAGAATTTGGTTTAAGTATTTGGCCCAATCTTAAAAATAGAAAATCCCATATAAATGATCTCATATGATATTCAATCTTTCTGTGAATATTTCTCAATGTTGACATTTATGCTGTAATACAATATATCATGGAGAAAATTTGTTCTTTAGAATTATATCCTAAAAAGTAATAGGGATTATGGGGGGAAATACGGTTTAGGGCACAACATCAAAAACTTATGCAATGATGTAATTGGCTCAATGTCAAAAACAGTGACTATTCCAATGAAACTATTATCATTCATATATCAAGTTACAATAACCAAATAGTGGACTTTACCTTAAAAAAACCCAGATAAATCTAACTTGATGGAAAGGTGTATAAGTAAAGGTTGAGTAGTGGAGATAAAGGCAAAATGCACCGAGAGACAGCACAGAAGGTACTTCTAAGACAGAGCACATGCCCAGGTGGACCAAGGAAGAATATTTGGTTCTGCATTCCTCCAGTTTGCTGTATTCCCTTGTTTTGGTGTACTTTGTGATAACTGCTGTTACTTGGTGGTGGAAAATAGTAACTGGCTGAGAAAAAACAATGATGCAACATCTATATTACACTGATATCATTCCCTCACTTATCAGTCACACCTGAATTAGTCCTTGTCCCAAAGCAAGATCTGTAGCTGAACAGAGTTTACTGAAGACCAGTGGTGGTGGTGCTGGAATTTCTGTATTCAAGGGGCTTAGGTGTGGCAGTCTGGTTGAAAAGGGGTAATAGGGGGTAATTTATTGAAGCTACATTTGAATAGTAAGCATATTTTATTATTTATTTTTTACTTAAGTCACATCATCCCCTCCAAAGTTGGCCCTGGCTTTGTTAATTACATAAGAAAATGATGTGGCAGAAAGAATGCTGTTCAGAATAGACCTGGAGCATCGAAAGCTGATGAAGTGATTTTTTTTTTCTTTAATTTATTTAGTTTTGGCTGTGTTGAGTCTTTGCTGCTGCGCGCGGGCTTTCTCTAGTTGCGGCGAGTGGGGGATACTCTTCGTTGTGGTGCACGGGCTTCTCATTTTGGTGGCTTCTCTTGCTGCAGAACACAGGCTCTAGGCACGTGGGCTTCAGTAGCTGTGGCATGCGGGTCCAGTAGTTGTGGCTCGCTGGCTCAGTAGTCGTGGCTCACTGGCTGTAGAGCACAGGCTCAGTAATTGTGGCACATGGGCTTAGTTGCTCCGTGGCATGTGGGATCTTCCTGGACCAAGGATCGAACCCGTGTCCCCTGCATTGGCAGGCAGATTCTTAACCACTGCGCCACCAGGGAAGTCCCGAAGTGATTTCTTAAGTAGTGTATTTGACCCCACGGGCTGAGATTCAGAAGTATCAACAACCATTTCAGTTCAGAGATCTGCTTAGAGTGATGACCAAGATGAAACAAAAGGGAGGACAGGAGAGAGACCTTTCCCAAGTGTACTTTACCAGCTTGAACAGTTCTTCAGGAAGAGGCCATGGCAGCAGCTTCTAGGGCCCAGAACCAAACATTCCTGTCCTGAATGTACTTCTGAGGCTGTGCCATTAGGTGGGAGCCCCCAGGGGGTGTCAGAAACAGGAGATGTCAAAAACATAAGGCTCAAAGGGATGGATGGGAATCAAGAGTATTAGATTACACAGAAAGAAAAAGGAAGATGTATCAAATGAGACATGGTGATGGGCATTGCTAACATCCTAGATTACTAAACTGTTCAAAAGGTTTCCAATGTCCCCAGTGCTGCTCTCAGAGTGAGCAGAAGTAGAATTCTCTCCCAGCAGGGGTAAATCCATGGACTTCAGATTAATCTCTCAAGGGATTGCTCCCAAATGAGTTTATATATTGACTCAGGACAATCGACATCAGTTCACTGGTGTCTTGTGAAACCAAACTAAAATTTTCTTCAACTATTTTCATTCTCTCAACCATTACAGAGTTTCTATTATTGCCTTTGGCAACATTGAGTCCTGGGTTTGGAGAAAACAATTTTGTCTGGGATATCTGATTTAGTAGCTGTGGTAGTAGCTTGTTTTCTACATTTTGTAGGTGGGAGTCAATGCTGTGGTAATCTTGTGTGCTCTATTGAACTCTTTGAACTCTTTAAAGAAAGAGCTCATTGAACTTTGCAGGGCTTGTAGGAGCCATGCTCCTCTTGGTGGAAGAAACCCAGGCTGCAGATGCTGAGGCAATGTGACTCTGCAGTGTGACGCTGGCTGAGACAAAGCAGAATTAGAAGTTGGGGAGAATGAATTTAAAGTCTAATTTCTTTGGATTTTTAACTCACAGGGTGAGAAAATTTGACTTTGGACTTTACTTACGAGGGAATGTAATTTTTGGACTTTAATCTCTCCCTGGAAATTTAATGATGAAGAGTTTTGTATTTAGATTTGGGGCATTATATGTTGTGGGCAATTATTACTGAAACGCATTAATACTCTCATTGAATTTCATTGCAGAACTTTTGACGGAACCATATTTGGATGATATGACTAGAAATAATTTGAACCGGGAACAGTAGGGAGTTAATTTTAGACTTGGTTGTAACATGGCCTCAGAGTTAATTTAATTATTCTATTATTCTGACTATTATTCTGCCAGCAGTCATAGGAGAATTTATAAAGGAGCACTGGGGATAGTTACATCTCTGGTTGGTCACAGGTATATTAGTTGAGCCATTATAGATTAAAAGAACAAAAGATAGAGGTATTTTTGAATGAAATATTTGCTCCCCATTCCTGATGTTTCCTTCCACAGGATGGAAGCAGCATTAGAGGAATGTCCCTGACCTCACTTCCCTTATCCTCATTCATCTCCAGGGGAGAAGTCAGTCATGTCCTGCAGCTGGCTAACACAGGCTTGGTACACTTCTTCCCAACTCTGCATTCAGTGACATCACATTGGTAGTTTGAAATCAGCCCTAGTGGGAGTATTTAAAGCATAGAACCAGCAAACACTACAAATCAGCTCTTTTTGTTCCAGATAACCAGTTTACCAGCAGTATATCTGTCATTTACTCTGAAAGGAATGACTTGTCCTATTAATGACTTCGGGATAAGGAACTGAGCATATCTATGTCAGTCCTTTTCTCTCCCCTCCGTGTGTGTGTGTGTGTGTGTGTGTGTGTGTGTGTGTGTGTGTGTTGGGACCTACCTGTCTGCAAATAGTACTTGTTTGGGTCTACTCTCAGCTATTTGGTGACTTTGACAGTAAATACTCTTCACCCATGAGGAGTAATCTGTCTGGTCTAGCACCACCTGGGACTGGGTGAGTAAAGCTCTTTATATCTGGGGATGGGTATTAAGTCATCTTCACCAACCAAGTCCCCCAGCCCCTTCAGTTTTAAAGTCAATGTTTTGAACTCTGTCTGCCTTCTTAATTTCTCTCAATTGGTTCAAAACTCAGTTGGAAAGGAGAGTAGAATTTATAAGCATCCTTATACCTCAACACTTGCATTTTCTCTCTTGAGTTTTTTGGAAGTTGTATGTATATATATTCTTCTACTGGTTATTTTTAACTTAAAAATATTCCAGTTTTTTTTTCTAAATTATATTTTTTATTTTGAGAAATGATCCTACCAAGAACTGGAAATTTGCATCAGAATTTTTAAAACTAAAACTCAAATAATTTAAAGAAAACTTTACCCTCTGTCCCAGATGCAAGCACAGTAATGAAATTATGGTGTCTTTCTTACATATTTTTTCAGTAAGTCGAAATTTTTAAAATAAACTTTTAATTTTGAAATAATTTTATATTTATAGATAAGTTGCAAAAATAAGGCAGAGAGTTCCTTTATGCCCTTTACCCAATTTCCTCTAATTTTAACATCTTGCATTACAGTGGTACATTTGTCAAAACTAAAAAAATCAGCATTGGTCCATTACTATAAATTGAACTCCAGTTTTCATTCAGATTTCCCAGGTTTTTATACTAACGTCCTTTTTCTGTTCAAGGATTCCATCCAGGACACGACGTTACCTTTAGTCATCATGTGTCCTGAGCCTCACTGGTCTGTGACAATTTCTGGGTCTTTCCTTGTGTTTCACAACCTTGACAGTTCTGAAGAGTACTGGTCAGTATTTCGTAGGAAGCCCCTCAATTTGAGGTTATCTGATGTTTCCCTCCTTATTAGACTGGAGTTGTGGCTTTTTAGCATAAATGATTTATTAAAAAATACTTTATAAACACAATAGATATGTAGATATTTATATACATTATATAATATTATCTTGAATTCTAAAAGCTGAGCAAGAGATAACATTTAAGTAGCTTTTATAACTTGCCATTTTATTCAACTTTGTCTTAAGAGTCAGCCCTTTTGAAATACAGGTGTTTTTTTTTTTGCTATAATGTGATATGTGCATTTCTGAAAATCCTCATGTTCAGCATAATTGTGCACTAAAAATAGCAGGGCTTGTGGGATAACTAGATCATAGATAATTAGGGACAGACCACTCAAAACCTATACATGGGAGACCTTCAAGATGGCGGAGGAGTAAGACATGGAGATCACCTTCCTCCCCACAAATACATCAGAAATACATCTACATGTGGAACAACTCCTACAGAGCACCTACCGGATGCTGGCAGAAGCCCTCAGACTTCCCAAAAGGCAAGAACCTCCCCAAGTACCTGGGTAGGGCAAAAGAAAAAAGAAAAAACAGAGACAAAAGAATAGGAATGGGACCTGCACCTCTGGGAGGGAGCTGTGAAAGAGGAAAAGTTTCCATACACTAGGAAGCCCCTTCTTTGGCAGAGACGGGGGGTAGGTGCGGAGGGGAAGCTTCGGAGCCACAGAGGAGAGCGCAGCAACAGGGGTGCAGGGGGAAAAGCGGAGAGATTTCTGCACAGAGGATCGGTGCCAACCAACACTCATCAGCCTGAGAGGCTTGTCTCCTCACCTGCCGGGACAGGGTTGGGCTGGGAGCTGAGGCTTGGACTTCGGAGGTCAGACCCCAGGGAGAGGACTGGGGTTGGCTGCGTGAACAAAGCCTGAGGGGGCTAGTGCACCACAGCTAACTGGGAGGGAGTCTGGGAAAAAGTCTAGAACTACCTAAGAGGCAAGAGACAATTGTTTGGGGGTGCACGAGGAGAGGGGATTCAGAGAACCACCTAAATGAGCTCTAGAGATGGGCACAAGCTGCGGCTATCAGTGCAGACACCAGAGACTGGCATGAAACGCTAAGGCTGCTGCTGCAGCCACCAAGAAGCCTGTGTGGTGATCCAGGGACAACTTCCCTGGGAGAACACATGGTGTGCCTCAGGCCATTGCAACATCACACCGGCTTCTGCCACCATAGGCTCGCCCCGCATTCCACACCCCTCCCTCCTCCCGACCTGAGTAGCCAGAGCCCCCAAGTCAGCTGCTACTTTAACTCTATCCTGTCTGAGCGAAGAACAGATGCCCTCAGGCAACCTACAGGCAGAGGCAGGGCCAAATCCAAAGCTGAACCCCAGGAGCTGTGTGAACAAAGAAGAGAAAGGGAAATTTATCCCAGCAGCCTCAGGAACAGCGGATTAAATCTCCACAGTCAACTTGATGTACCCTGTATCTGTGGAATACCTGAACAGACAATGAATCATACCAAAATTGAGGCAGTGGACATTGGGAGCAACTGTAAACTTGGGTTTTTTTTTCTGCATCTAATTTGTTTCTGATCTTATGCTTATCTTAGTTTAGTATTTAGAGTTTATTATCATTGGTAGATTTGTTTATTGATTTGGTTGCTCTCTTCCTTTTTTTAAAATATATATATATATATATATATTTCATTTTTCTCTTTCTGTGAGTGTGTATGTGTATGCTTCTTTGTGTGATTTTGTCTGTATAGCTTTGCTTTTACCATTTGTCCATATAGCTTTGCTTTTACCATTTGTCCTAGGGTTCTGTCTGCCCATTTTTTTTTTTTTTAGTATATTTTTTAGTGCTTGTTATCATTGGTGGATTTGTTTTTTAGCTTGGTTACTCTCTTATTTATTTCTTTTCTTTTATCATTTTTTTCTCTTTCTTATTACTTTAATATTTCTTATTTTTAATAATTTTTTTTATTTTAATAACTTTAGTTTATCTTCTTATTATTTTTTCCTTCCTTCTTTCTTTTTTCTCCCTTTTCTTCTGAGCCGTGTGGCTGACATGGTCTTTGTGCTCTGACCGGGTGTCAGGCCTGTGCCTCTGAGATGAGAGAGCCGAGTTCAGGACAATGGTCCATGAGAGACCTCCTGGCTCCATGCAATATATAAAAGCGAAAGCTCTCCCAGAGATCTCCATCTCAATGCTAAGACACAGCTCCACTCAATGACAAACAAGCTACAGTGCTGGACACACTATGCCAAACAACTAACAAGACAGGAACACAACACCACTCATCAGCAGAGAGGCTCCTTAAAATCATAATAAGGTCACAGACACCTCAAAACACACCACCGGATGTGGTCCTGCCCACCAGAAAGACAAGATCCAGCCCCACCCACCAGAACACAGGCACCAGCCCACTCCACCAGGAAGCCTACACAACCCACTGAATCAACCTTAGCTACTGGGGGAAGACACCAAAAACAATGGGAATGACGAACCTGCAGCCTGTGAAAGGAAACCCTAAACACAGTAAGTTAAGCAAAATGAGAAGACAGAGGGACACATAGCTGATGAAGGAGCAAGGTAAAAACCACCAGACCAATAAATGAAGAGGAAATAGGCAGTCTACCTGAAAAAGGATTCAGAGTAATGATAGTAAAGATGATCCAAAATTTTGGAAATAAAATGGAAAATATACAAGAAATGTTTAACAAGGACCTAGAAGAACTAAAGAACAACAAACAATGATGAACAACACAATAAATGAAATTAAAAACCCTCTAGAAGGAATCAATAGCAGAAAAACTGAGGCAGAATAGTGGATAAGTGACCTGGAAGATAAAATAGTGGAAATAACTACTGCAGAGCAGAATAAAGAAAAAAGAATGAAAATATTTGAAGACAGTCTCAGAGATCTCTGGGCCAACATTAAATGCACCAACATTCGAATTATAGGGGTCCCAGAAGAAGAAGAGAAAAAGAAAGGGACTGAGAAAATATTTGAAGAGATTATAGTTGAAAACTTCCCTAATATGGGAAAGGAAATAGCCAATCAAGTCCAGGAAGTGCAGAGAGTCCCATACCGGATAAATCCAAGGAGAAACATGCCAGGACACATATTAATCAAACTGTCGAAAATTAAATACAAAGAAAAAATATTAGAAGCAGCAAGGGAAAAACAACAAATAACATACAAGGGAATCCCCATAAGGTTAACAGCTGATCTTTCAGCAGCAACTCTGCAAGCCAGAGGGGAGTGGCAGGACATATTTAAAGTGATGAAAGGGAAAAACCTACAACCAAGATTACTCTACCCAACAAGGATCTCATTCAGATTTGATGGAGAAATTATAACCTTTACAGACAAGCAACAGCTAAGAGAATTCAGGACCACAAAGCCAGCTTTACAACAAATGCTAAAGAAACTTGTCTAGGCAGGAAACACAAGAGAAGGAAAAGACTTACAATAACAAACCCAAAATAATTAAGAAAATGGTAATAAGAACATACATATCGATAACTACCTGAATGTAAATGGCTTAAATGCTCCAACCGAAAGACATAGCCTGACTGAAGGGATACAAAAAAAAGACCCATATATATGCTGTCTACAAGAGACCCACTTCAGACCTAGGGACACAAACAGACTGAAAGTGAGGGGATGGAAAAAGATATTCCATGCATATGGAAATCAAAAGAAAGCTGGACTAGCAATTCTCATATCAGACAAAATAGACTTTAAAATAAAGACTATTACAAGAGACAAAGAAGGACACTACATAATGATCAAGGGATCAATCCAAGAAGAAGATATAAAAATTGTAAATATTTATGCACCCAACAGAGGAGCACCTCAATACATGAGGCAAATGTTAACAGCCATAAAAGGGGAAATTGACAGTAACACCATCATAGTAGGGGACAGTAACACCCCACTTTCACCAATGAACACATCATCCAAAATGAAAATGAATAAGGAAACACAAGCTTTAAATGATACATTAAACAAGATGGACTTAATTGATATTTATAGGACATTCCACCCAAAAACAACAGAATACACTATCTTCTCAAGTGCTCATGGAATATTCCTCAGGATAGATCATATCGTGGGTCACAAATCAAGCCTTGGTAAATTTAAGAAAATTGAAATAGTATCAAGTATCTTTTCTGACCACAACCCTAAGAGACTAGGTATCAATTACAGGAAAAAAATCTGTAAAAAGTACAAAAACATGGAGGTTAAACTACACACTACTAAATAACCAAGAGATCATGGGAGAAATCAAAGAGAAGTCAAAAAATATCTATAAACAAATGACAATGAAAACACGATGACCCAAAACCTATGGGATACAGCAAAAGCAGTTCTAAGAGGGAAGTTTATATCAGTAAAATCCTACCTCAGGAAACAAGAAACGTCTCAAATAAACAACCTAACCTTATACCTAAAGCAATTAGAGAACGAAGAACAACAACAACAAAAAACCCCCAAATTTAGCAGAAGGAAAGAAATCATAAAGTCAGATCGGAAATAAATGAAAAAGAAATGAAGGAAACAATAGCAAAGGTCAATAAAACTAAAATCTGGGTCTTTGAGAAGATAAACAAAATTCATAAACCATTAGCCAGACTCATCAAGAAAAAAAGGGGGAAGACTCAAATCAACAAAATTAGAAATGAAAAAGGAGAAGTAACAACTCACACCACAGAAATACAAAGGATCATGAGAGATTACTACAAGCAACTACATGCCAACAAAATGGACAACCTGGAAGAAATGGACCAATTCTTAGAAAAGCACAATGTTCTGAGACTGAACCAGGAAGAAATAGAATATAAACAGACCAATCACAAACACTGAAATTGAGACTGTGATTAAAAATCTTCCAACAAACAAAAGCCCAGGACCAGATGTCTTCACAGGCGAATTCTATCAAACATTTAGAGAAGAGCTAACACCTATCCTTCTGAAACTCTTCCAAAAATAGCAGGGGGAGGAACACTCCCAAACTCATTCTACGAGGCCACCATCACCCTGATACCAAAACCAGACAAAGATATCACAAAGAAAGAAAACTACAGGTCAATATCACTGATGAACATAGATACAAAAATCCTCAACAAAATACTAGCAAGCAGAATCCAACAGCACATTAAAAGGATCATACACCATGATCAAGTGGGGTTTATCCCAGGAATGCAAGGATTCTTCAATATATGAAAATCAATCAATGTGATAAACCATATTAACAAATTGAAGGAGAAAAACCATATGATCATCTCAATAGATGCAGAAAAAGCTTTTGACAAAATTCAACACCCATTTATGATAAAAACTCTCCAGAAGTAGGCATAGAGGGAACTTACCTCAACATAATAAAGGCCATATATGACAAACCCACAGCAAACATCATCCTCAATGGTGAAAAACTGAAACCATTTCCTCTAAGATCAGGAAAAAGGAAAGATTGCCCACTCTCACCACTATTATTCAACATAGTGTTGGAAGTTTTAGCCACAGCAATCAGAGAAGAAAAAGAAATAAAAGGAATCCAAATTAGAAAAGAAGAAGTAAAGCTGTCACTGTTTGCAGATGATATGATACTATACATAGAGAATACTAAATATGCTACCAGAAAACTACTAGAGTGAATCAATGAATTTGGTAACATAGCAGGATACAAAAATAATGCACAGAAATCTCTTGAATGCCTATACACTAATGACGAAAAGTCTGAAAGAGAAATTAAGGAAACACTCCCATTTACCATTGCAACAAAAAGAATAAAATACCTAGGAATAAACCTACCTAAGGAGACAAAAGACCTGTATGCAGAAAACTATAAGACACTGATGAAAGAAATCAAAGATGATACAAACAGATGGAGAGATATACCATGTTCTTGGATTGGAAGAATCAACATTGTGAAAATGACTATGCTACCCAAAGCAATCTACAAAGATTCAGTGCAATCCCTATCAAACTACCAATGGCATTTTCCACAGAACTAGAAGAAAAAAATTCACAATTTGTATGGAAACACAAAAGACCCTGAATAGCCAAAGCAATCTTGAGAAAGAATAAATGGATCTGGAGGAATCAGGCTCCCTGACTTCAGATTATACTACAAAGCTACAGTAATCAAGACAGTATGGTACTGGCACAAAAACAGAAATATAGATCAATGAAAGAGGATAGAAAGCCCAGAGATAAATTCACGCGCCTATGGTCACCTAAGCTATGACAAAGGAAGCAAGAATATGCAATGGAGAAAAGACAGCCTTTTCAATAAGTGGTGCTGGGAAAACTGGACAGCTACATGTAAAAGAATGAAATTAGAACACTGCCTAACACCATACACAAAAATAAACTCAAAATGGATTAAAGACCTAAATGTAAGGCCAGACCCTATAAAACTCTTAGAGGAAAACATAGGCAGAACACTCTATGACATAAATCACAGCAAGATCCTTTTTGACCCACCTCCTAGAGAAATGGAAATAAAAACAAAAATAAACAAATGGGACCTAAGGAAACTTAAAAGCTTTTGCACAGCAAAGGAAACCATAAACAAGAAAAAAAGAGAACCCTCAGAATGGAGAAAATATTTGCAAATGAAGCAACTGACAAAGGATTAATCTTCAAAATTTACAAGCCATTTATGCAGCTCAATATCAATAAAACAAACAACCCAATCCAAAAATGGGCAGAAGACCTAAATAGACATTTCTTCAGAGATGACATAGAGATTGCCAACAAACACATGAAAGGATGCTCAACATCACTTATCGTTAGAGAAATGCAAATCAAAACTACAATGGGGTATCACCTCACACTGGTCAGAATGGGCATCATCAAAAAATCTACAAACAATAAATGCTGTAGAGGGTGTGGACAAAAGCGAACCCTCTTGCACTGTTGGTGGGAATGTAAGTTGATACAGCCACTATAGAGAACAGTACGGAGGTTCCTTAAAAAACTAAAAATAGAACTACCATACAACCCAGCAATCCCACTACTGGGCATATACCCTGAGAAAACCATAATTCAAAAAGATCCATGTACCACAGTGTTCATTGCAGCTCTATTTACAATAGCCAGGACATGGAAGCAACCTAAGTGTCCATTGACAGATGAATGGTTAAAGAAGATGTGGCACATATATACAATGGAATATTACTCAGCCATATAAAGAAACAAAATCGAGTTATTTGTAGTGAGGTGGATGGACCTAGAATATGTCATACAGAATGTGGTAAGTCAGAAAGAGAAAAACAAATACCATATGCTAACACATATATATGGAATCTAAAAAAAAAAACATGGTCATGAAGAACCTAGGGGCAAGATAGGAATAAAGACAGAGACCTACTAGAGAATGGACTTGAGGACACGGGGAGAGGGAAGGGTAAGCTGGGACAAAGTGAGAGAGTGGCATGGACATATATACTCTACCAAATGTAAAAGAGATAGCTAATGGGAAGCAGCCGCATGGCACGGGGATATCAGCTCGGTGCTTTGTGACCACCTAGAGGGGTGGGATAGGGAGGGTGTGAGGGCGGGAGACGCAAGAGGGAAGAGTTATGGGGATATATGTATATGTGTAACTGATTCACTTTGTTATACAGCAGCAACTAACACAACGTTGTAAAGCAATTATACTCCAATAAAGATGTTAAAAAAAAAAAAAAGAAAGAAAAACCTATGCACTAACACACCAGAGCACTAACATGAGCAATAACAATCCCAATCAAATTATTAGCATGGTGAAGGCTTTTCATACACTTTCACCAGTCTCACAATTAGTCACGCTTTTGCAGCCTTCAGCCCAGGACTCACACGACCTCCTTTTAGATGTATGTTTTTGGGGACAATCACCTCCAATAGATGTTGGCTTCATCAAAATTTAAAATCTGATCCCTAGTGTAGTTTTAATCATCAAAAAATGTGTTTTTTTTAAAGGCTGAAGAGAAATATCTTGGCAGCTTCTTCATCAGCATAAGCAGCACCACAATATAGCTTAATGCTATGAAATGCACAGCAATTTTTGAAGCCACTAAACCGTCTACTGCACGCACTAATGGCACTTAGAAAGAACTTGCAGCATTTTCATTAAGATCTCCATATCTTACTAAGTATTTTCTTTAATTGTGAGAAAGTGTGGTCTTTATTGCTTCACAACATTAACCTCTTAAGGAAGATGGCATACGAATGGATGTAACTTCTATATTATTCTGACACTGTTCTTTCAGTTACCAATAAAATATGGCCTAATTTGCAGCCAGACACTTCTATTTTTTGCAGAGCAGAATGTATACTTATCTATTTCATTCTTTTTAACTGAGATATACCGCTTCTTCATATGAATATGCATTTCCCAACTGGTGGACATTTGGATTCCTTCTATTTTTTTCCCCAATTACAAGCAATGCTGCAAAAAATTTCCTTGCACATGTCTCTGAGGAAGTTTTTATAGGTTATGTTCCTAGAAGTATTATTGGGTCATAGTACATGAACATATTTAATGGAACATATACAGTAATTTGGGGAGCATTAGCACCATCATGATATTGGGTCAATTGATGGGTATAATTTAACTATTGATTTATTCATTTTTATGTCCTTTAATAATATTTTATCATTTTTTAAATAAAAGAGTTGCACATTTCCATTGCACTTACTTCCAGGTATTGTATGGGTTTTATTGCTGTTGTGACTGGGTTCTTTTATAAGTCATATTTTCTAATTGATTTCTGCTGTGGGAACCATTTTTAATGAGTTTAATGGTTATCCTATATCAACACAAATGTTGAACTCCTATTGGTTCTAATAGTTTATGTGCAAGTTTTCCGGGATTTTAAACATAAACAATCATATGTGTAAATCACTGTACATCTTTCTTTTCTGATCATCAGATAACTTTTTTTTCTTGTCTTGCTGCTTTGGATTGGACAGTGCAGTAATTTGATAGTAGGCAACTTGCCATGTCACTGACCCTAAAGGGAAGCTTCTAAAATTTCATTTTTAAGAGTGATATTTGCTCTAGGTTTTTAGTATCTACTCTTTTTACTCTTACTTATGGTGGATAAATGATAATTTTTCTGGTATCTATTGAAATAATCTTATGATGTCATCATTTAAGTCTGTCAAGGTGGTATAAATTATATTGATTGGTTGTGCTAATTTCAAACTATCCCTGAATTTCTGAAGAAAACCTCTGAGAGGTAAGTGTTAATTATTTTACTGTGTTCAAGATGACCCTCTGCAGTTGGCTACCCAGAAAAGGTGCTGGTCAATGTAAATCCCCATGGAATCAACTCAGGCACCAATCGTTGTCAGCTGCAAGGCTTGAACACCTACCTTTCAGTCATACCAGCCTGGTCTCACCGTGAATGTATATGTGGCTCATCCTTTCTAAGCTTGAGTTAGTGTTATTTAGCTGCACCTACAAGGCTTGGACCTCAGCCCCCAGCCACACCAGGGGAAAAGCGAGGCCCACCCCAGCCATGAATGCTCAGTTGTCATGCCATATTGCCATTGTGTCACTGACTCTTATTGCACAGGGGAGAAGCCAGTACTTCTCTAATCATGCAGCCTCACAACCCAAGGGTAGGGGGTCCCTCTTTAGAGTCTGATGTTTTGCCCTATTAGGTCTCTGAGCGTTGCTCTAGAATGTGATTGTTTATGAGTGCACAGCTGTGATGGTGAGTGTCCCCAGTAAATGGTGCTTCAGCAGGCGAGAATATTTGCCATTTGCTCTTGTTTGTTTACCAACTCTACTTAGTCATGATGTTTAAAACTTTCTTTTAAATTTAAAAAAATTATTTATTTATTTATTTATTTTTGGCTGCGTTGGGTCTTCGTTGCTGCGTGGGCTTTTTTAGTTGTGGCGAGTGGGTCTACCCTTTATTGCGGTGCGTGGCCTTCTCATTGCGATGGCTTCTCTTGTTGCAGAGCACAGGCCCTAGGTGCACAGGTTTCAGTAGTTGTGGCATGCAGGTTTCAGTAGTTGTGGCTCGCAGGCTCTAGAGCACAGGCTCAGTAGCTGTGGCCCATGGGCTTAG
This sequence comes from Balaenoptera acutorostrata, assembly GCF_949987535.1. NCBI lineage: Eukaryota > Metazoa > Chordata > Mammalia > Artiodactyla > Balaenopteridae > Balaenoptera > Balaenoptera acutorostrata. The sequence continues at coordinate 117,445,588 of NC_080064.1, read as the reverse complement.
TTGCTCCGCGGCATGTGGTATCTTCCTGGACCAGGGCTCGAACCCATGTCCCCTGCATTGGCAGGTGGATTCTTAACCACTGTGCCACCAGGGAAACCCTAAAACATTTTTTATGTAGTTTAATTTGACTTGCATAAATTTTATGTAAGAATTTTGCATCTATGTTCATAGATGAGATTAACTTCTCATTTTCTTTTCTTGAACTATTTTTATTTGTGTTGTCATGTTAACTTGTTAAAATAAGTCAGTTAGCTCTCTCTTTTTCAAAATTCTCTATCTGTTTCTTCACAGTTTTCTCCCTTCCTCCCTCTCTCCCTTCCTCCCTCCTGTCCATTTTCTTTCTTTCTTTCTTTTTCTTTCTTTCTTTCTTTCTTTCTTTCTTTCTTTCTTTCTTTCTTTCTTTCTTTCTTTCTTTCTTTCTTTCTTTCTCTCTCTTTCTCTCTCCCTTTCTCTCTTTCTTTCTCTCTTTCTCTCTCTCTTTCTCTCTTTCTTTCTTTCTTTCTTTCTTTTTCTTTCTCTCTTTCTCTCTCTCTCTTTCTCTCTCCCTTTCTCTCTTTCTTTCTCTCTTTCTCTCTTTCTTTCTTTCTTTCTTCCTTCCTTCCTGCCTTCCTTCCTTCCTTCCTTTCTTTCTTTCTTTCTTTCTGTCTGTCTGTCTGTCTTTCTTTCTTTCTTCCTTTCCTTCCTTCTTCCTTTCTTTCTTTCTTTCTTTCTTTCTTTCTTTCTTTCTTTCTTTCTTTCTTTCTTTCCATCTATGCTTTATATGTTCTGAGTATCTTTTTTTTTTTAATTGTACTTTTTAAAAAAATTTATCTTATTTATTTATTTTTGGCTGTGTTGGGTCTTCATTGCTGTGTGTGGGCTTTCTCTAGTTGTGGCGACTGGGTGACACTCTTTGTTGCGGTATGCAGGCTTCTCATTGTGGTGGCTTCTCTCGTTGTGGAGCATGGGCTCTAGGTGTGTGGACTTCAGTAGTTGTGGCTCACGGGCTCTAGAGTGCAGGCTCAGTAGTTGTAGCATATGGGCTTAGTTGCTCCATGGCATGTGGGATCTTCCCGGACCAGGGCTCAAATCTGTGTCCCTTGCATTGGCAGGTGGATTCTTAACCACTGCGCCACCAGGGAAGCCCTGCTCTGAGTGTCTTAATTATATTTCTCAACAAATAACTTCTCAACTGCTCTTAAATTCTGTTTCCTAAGGTGAGTGTTCCTATGATTGTGGAATGGGGTGCCCCCTTTTCATGGCCTTAATTCTTCCAGGTTGTCTGTAGATGCTATTACTGTTTTCTGTAGCTTGTCTCCAGGACAAGCTATATTTGGAGGAATGAGCAAGAAGTGCTGGCAAGGTGTACCAGTAATTTCTCTTCTGGACATGGGAGTTTAGAGTTTCCTTGTAGGTGTCTCCAGCCTCGTGGATGCCTTACTTCCCAGGCAAAAGTATTCTCACTGCTCAGGTTGAGGTCAATGACCTCTGATACTTAATGCTTGATTAAGAAGGCAAGAGATGGTGACAGTGACTCAATCAATCTCTCCACTACTTTGTTCTACCACTTGTTTCCATTGTCCTTTACTTTGGAGTACTCTCAGAAACACCTCAAAATTTCAGAACAGCCCTCCCCAGTGTATATTTTGGGTTATACTTTTCTTCTATCTATGTGATTTACCTGTTTTTTGTCTTTCAGACATCTCCCACATTTCTTTCTGCCCGTGGAACTCTTTCTTTTGTTCTTTTAAAAATGTTCTCTATCATTTGTAGGAATTGAGATGGGAAGAAGATATTTGTGACTGAGTTCAGTCCACCATTGATTATATTTAGCATCTAGGCTTTTTTCCCTGCAGTTCCTTCCTACATTCCCTCATTATTTTTTCATCTATTACCCCACAACACTACTGAGCTCCAACTCTGTGTCAGGCTCTGCAATAGGCTGCCTTTCAAGAAGGTGATGCCATTGCCCATAAATAATAGAGTATGAACTTTCTCTCATTTTCCTAACAGAGATGGTGCTGCTGTACCAATCTATGTGCACAATTTTTCTTGACCTTGGGATCATCTTTCTTACATGCCTAACCAAGGTTAAAATTGTAGTGTTTGACCACTGAGTAAGTGAAACCAACTGGTCCATGTACTAACAATCAAGCCACCTTGACCTCATTCACAGAGTGTTTGCCATAAGAGAATTAGCTAAATATCTTTGAACACTGCTCTCTATAGCTTCATATTTGATCAATTTTTCATTCCTATCAATTTTCTTGCTGACCTGCTTCTCAAATCTCTCCCCTTCTCTGCAGTCTTAATGCTTCTGCTCTAGTTTTGACCCCTATTATCTTTAGCATAACTGTGATACTATGATTTGTAGTAAGAAGTATGTATTTGGTCTTTGTCCCTATTTCTGCCATAAAGCTCCTAAAACCCTTGGAGAGTGACAAAAGTCTTCTGTTATGTGAATGAAGTGACTTTTGGACTACACCTAAGGATGGAGGCTGGTTACCAGGAGAAACAACCATATGATTAGAGGGTTGGAACTGTCAGTCCCACCCTCCACCTCCAGGAAGGAGAGAGGGGCTGGAGATTGAGTTCAATCACTAATGGCCAATGATTTAATCAGTCATGTCTATGTAATGAAGCCTCCATAAATACCCAAAAGGACAGTGTTCAGAGCTTCCAGGTTGGTGAACATGTGGAGATGTGGAGAGAGTGGTGTTCTCAGAGAGAGCATAGAAGCTCTGCACCTTTTCCCCATACGTTGGCCTATGTATCTCCTCCATCTGGCTGTTCCTGAGTTATATCCTTTCATAACTAAGGGGTAATCTAGTAAGTAAAATGTTTCCCTGAGTTCTGTGAGCCACTCTAGCAAATTAATCGAACCCAAGGAGGAGGAGGTCGTTGGAACCTCCAATCTATAGCCAATAGGTCAGTAGCACAGGTGACAACCTGGGTTTGCAATTGGCATCTGAAGGGGAGGTTGGGGAGGCAGTCTTGTAAGATTGAACCCTTAACCTGTGGAATCTAACACTGTCTCCAGTGAGATGGTGTCAGAATTGAATTGTAAGACACCCAGCTGATGCTGGAGCATTGTTTGGTGGTGTGAACACACACACACACACACACACACACACACACACACACACACCCTGCCCTGTCACATTGGAATTGGGTCCAGAATCATTTTAACAACTTTCTAGTTAACTGGCTTAGTGCCTGATCCCTGGTAAATGCTCCTAGCATGTGTCTTGGTGAACTAATGAACTAAGGCCCACTAAGTGGTCTCCCTATTTATAGTCTTTCTAACTCCAATACATCCTTCATCTTGCTGCCAAGGAAAATTTCAAAACACAGGTCTGACTATTATTTCCTTGTTCAAGAAGGCTCCAAAGCCTCTCACTTACTTTGAAAGAGCTTAGGCCAAAATTTTCTATAGATTTTTTAATTAAGAAGTTTTTATAAATAGTGGCAACAAGAGGGACAATAATACTTTACAAATACAACTGGAATTATTTTGCTGGTAAAGCAGAACAGCAATACTAACAGTGATTAGGAAGTAGGAAACACCAGGTAGAGAAGCTACACTTATGAAGCACTTTAAAGAGTAAACAAAAGAGTGAATTGGTACAATCTGTGGAATAAGGATATAAGAATTTTGTCTTGCAAACCAATAAAATTTGGGGGCTGAAAAGACATTGACTCACTAAAATGGACTATCATGAATAGAGAGGTTCAAGCAAGCTTTTTGGAGTTTGTGAATGAAACAGTAGAAAATGAAGTTTGTGGTGACCATTGCTTGCATTATTCTCTTAGTCTAAAACTCTCACTTCCCTTTTTGTGGCTTACCTTAAATGCTGCCCCTTCCATACAAAACTTGTGCTTCCCTGGGGTGGGGGTGGGGGGCGGGATTCCTGTGGCAAGTATGCCAGTGGATGTTTCATTTCAGGTCAAGTAATAACCAGTTTGGACACACAATACCTTGGATTCAGGGTATTGTCAGGGAGGTATTTCTATTTGTCAAAATTCATTCAAATGCAAGTATCATAAAACAAACTAAAATAAGTAAAAAGAGTGTTTATTGGCTAATAGACTTCAGAAAACCTGAGGTGGTACTAGTGTCAGGTGAGACTTGATTCAATAACTCAAATAATGTCCTTGGAGGCTCTGCCATCTCTCAGCTCCACTTGGGAATCAAGGATGGAGAGAGGTGGATGGGAGAACCACTTCTTTTAGGTATAGGGCTTTAAAACTATTTCACTTTTTAAAAAACGATGTGCAAGTATTCAAGAGGAAGTTACAAACTGTATTGAATGCTGTTGCCCAGAAGTTGAACCAAAAATCAATTATTAAATTTGACCAGAGAGAGGTTTTTGTTTATGTTCATTTCACTGGAGTGGTGGAGGTCAAAGTCTTGTTTGCACAGACTGAGGAGAGAAAAGGAGATGGGAAAATAGGGATTGTCAATACACATAACCCTTTCCAGGAGTTTTGCAGTAAGTGAGAGCAGAAAAAATGGACAGTAGCTGAAGAGGATGTGGAATCTTGGGATGTGGAAATCTCTTCTTTCCTTCCTTCCTTCCTTCCTTCCTTCCTTTTTTCTTTCTGTAAAAGATTAAATATATTACAACGTATTTGTTTGGTTTGGGGAATGATTGAGTAAAGATGAAGAAATTAATGATGTAGCAGATAGAGAGAATATCTATAGAAGCAAAATTCCTTGAGTGATCGAGAGGATATGGGATCCTTTGCAGAAGTGCAAGAGTTGGCCTTGGATGTATACAGGGACAGTTCATCCTTTGTCATAGGAGGGAGGCAGAATATGTAAGTAAAGATGCAGAAAGACTGCATGGTGGTGGTGGGAGGATGTATAAGGATATCAGTTAGTCTTTTATAACAGGAAGTTTTATAACAGGAATCACTACATTAATAGCGATTTAACAAAAGATAGTATATCTCCTTTAAGAAAATGTTTGGGTAGGTGGTCCAGAGCTGATAAAGTGGTTTCATAGTCAATTATCCAGGCTCCATCTATCTGCCAATCTCAAACGTGCATCTTACCCATGGTGGTCTAAAAGTGATACTCTAGTTCCTGCTATCATGTCTGAATACTAGGCAAATGGAAGGGGGGAAGTGGAAGTGGAGAGTGCATGTCTTCTCTTTAAAGGGGGCAACCTGGAAATTGTCCCTATTACTTCTGTTCATATCTCATTGGCCAGAATGTAATCACATTCTCACCCCTAACTGCAGGGGAGGCTGGGAAGTTTAGTGTTTGGCTGGGTGACCATGTGCCCAATCAACAATGCTTTTCTTACTGTATAAGAAGTGGAGAATGAACATTGTGGAGCTGCCAAAAGCCTCTGCTACAAGAGATATGGTAGTTTTTTTTAGTAACTTCCCTGGCGGTCCAGTGGTTAAGAATCTACCTTCCAATGCAGGGTACGCGGGTTTGATCCCTCATTGGGGAACTAAGATCCCACATGCCATGGGGCAACTAAGCCCGTATGCTGCAACTACAGATCCCAAGTGCTCTGGAGCCTGCAGGCCACAACTAGAGAGAAGCCCACATGCCACAACTAGAGAGAAGTCTGCATGCTGCAACAAGGAGCCCACACGCCGCAGCAGAGGATCCCACATGCCGCAATGAAGATCCCGTGTACCACAACTAAGACCCAATGCAGCCAAAAAAAAGAGAGATATGGTAGTTTTATATGCTTGCTTCTGATTTCTCAATAAAGAGCTGTGAATGCTGAGTATTACAATGGATAGGATTTTGTAGATTTGAAAAGAGAGGAGGAGCCAGCTTGAAGAGTGAGTTAAGTAGAGAACTATAGTAAGATTGCCAGGCATCATGGAGAGACTACCTGAATTTTGAGAATAAAGGAAATAGTAGGGTCAGATCATCCTGACTCTTCCCTAAACCTTGACATTTTCAGAAAATGTGAAGAAACTCTGGCATACGGTACGTTTGTGATCAGGCACATGTTTCACTGGACCAGAGATTTCTTCATAATTAAACTCAATTGTCTAAGAAATATTTATCTTTGGCTCAGCGAATGGCATCTTTGTTTTCCTGATTTCCCAATTTGTAAACTAGAGGCGTCTGACAAGGGTTAGCAATGGTGTTCATCTCTAGAAGCTATCAGCTTTTCTCCATGAAACCCCATGACTTGGGCTGAAGTAGGTGCTGGAGATGCAGCTATCATGTGTACTCAGATGGCTACTCCTCTATTAAGATTTTCCCATTATTTTCTCAAGATAGATAGCCAAAGTGGAGCTCTTGGGGAGCTTCTTCATTTTTCCTGTCACAAAGAGTTGGTGATTCAGTAGTCACAGGAGCTTGTAATATTGGTAAATAACCCACATTGATTTCTCTGTTCTGGAGTTATTTGCTTCCCTTCTTCCCAGAACCCTGACATTTGCTGCAAGAGTCAGTGTTGGAAAATCATTCACAGAGTGACACAGACTTCCCCACTGCCTTGGATATAAATCCAGACAGAATGAGGCAGGTCTTGAGGCAAAGGATCTAGGACTTCTTGTCCCTGAGCTTTCAACCAAAGACATCTTCTCCAAGAGGGTGAATCAAGATTCTAGTAACACTGGCAGCAGAGAATGACCATGGAGAAACTGTTGTGGTGTTTCCTGATCTTGATGAAGTAGGGGGTACTCCAGGCTATGCCAGGGATTTGATCTGAACAATGCAGGTGGGGCCTAAGATTATACAAACTGAAGTCAGAGGAACATCCAGCATGGATGAGTGTGTGTGTGTGTGTGTGTGTGTGTGTGTGTGTGTGTATGTGTGTGTGTAACTGAGGAACAATCAGTTTCTTCATCCCAAACTCTATATGTGAGGGAATAGATCTTTGTGATCTGAGAAACTTCTCATCTCTATAAGAAGGCCTTTGTGTTTCCCGAAGAATCAGATAATTCCTACGTATCCCTGAAAGCACAATTAAAGAAACCACTCAAAGCCTTCACCGTGTGTCTCTATATCTACTCAGAGCTGGCCGTGTCCCGTGGTTATAGTGTTTTCTCTTATGCCATAAAGAAAGAACCTAACGAGATCCTCATATTTTGGTCTAAGTGTAGAGGCTATACTCTTGCAGTGCATGAGACTGAAGTATTATTCAAGAGTCCTGAAAACACCCAAGCTCCAACACACATGCCAGCTGGGAGTCCGTCTCCAGGATTGCAGAGTTCTGGGTGGATGGGAAGCCCCTGGTGAGGAAGAGTCTGGAGAAGGGTGCCTCTCTGGGGACAGAGGCAAGCATCATCCTGGGTCAGGAGCAGGATGCATTTGCTGGGGACTATGATAAAAACCAGTGTTCAGTGTGAGACATTGGAGATGTGAACATGTGAGACTTTGTGCTGTCTCCAGATGAGATTAACACTGTCTATGCTGTTGGGACCTTCAGTCCTAACGTCCTGGACTGTCAGGCGCTGAAGTATGAAGCACATGGTGAGGTGTTCCTCAAGCCTCAGCTGTGGCCCTGAGGCCATGCCGTGGTCCTGGAGGTGCTTCCTGTCAATTACACCTTGTAGTTCTGGACCTTCCCCACCCCCTATACACATACTGCAGGCTTGCCCTGTGAACACAGGCTTTTGCTTCCCTGCTCTACCTTCCTCAACACCAGAGATGGAATTTAAGTGTCTGGCTAGGGAGATTGTGAGTTACATTGGGAAACTTTGTCTAGCAGGATCAGGATTGCAGGTGCTTTGTGTTTTGCTATTTTTTTTTTTTTTTAAGTTGGAAAGATTTTAGAGATAATCCCTTACCCTCACTCAGATGAGAACATCAGGACCCAGAAAGGAGAAGTGATTTTTTAAAAAAGTCACAAGGTGAGTCCTTCTCTGAGCTGAGAAGGGAGTGCTGGTCTCCTATCTAATTTCCTACTCAGGACCCCCCCAGAAAGTAGGAAGGACTTGCCCATAATCACAGGGCTCTTCAGTCTCAGAGTTATGACATTGGCCCAGGTTTTCTGAAATGGGAAACCTAGTGGTGCAGTTCCTCCACTTTCTCAAAGTACCCTGGAAGGGCAATCAGAATGGCCCTAGTAGAGAAGACCTATCTTTTTTCATAGATTAAGTGGGGCATCTAGATAGAGTTACTTTAATTATTATTGCCAAGGGCTTACATGACCATGTTTTTGTTTGCTCACAGTGATTTCTTAATTTTGTAGTTCTTTTGGGAAAATCTCAAACTCCACATGAACCACATGGGACTGTGAATGCCCACCTGTTTCCACAACATACCCAGGCCACAGAGTGGGTGTGACCCAGGCTATCCTATCAGAGTAGCTCAACCCTGTTTGGAGACTGGGGGGGATGGTTACATGTTTCTAGCAGGACCAATTATAATCTTTCCAAAGACTGATTTATGAACTTTGGGAGTGAGACTTCTTCTTTCTGCTGGAATTCCAAGCTGAGAATATATTAACCTGAGACTGCCAGCAGCCATCTTGTTTACCGCATGGAGAAATACTATGAGGAAAGAAGCCAAGCTGGGACCAGCGGAGCCGAGGGATTGACAGAGCAATGGACCCTTGACTGCACTGTTTGAATTTCTGAATCAGCCTTGACTGGAATCAGATCTATACCTGGACTTCCCAAGTTCACGAACCAATAAAGCCTCTATTTATATTAGCGAGTCTGAGCTGTTGTCTGATGCTTGCATTTGAAGTGGTGACTAACTTTTCTAAAGATCTTCTGAAACCAAGTTCCTCTGAGTTCAGACTGATCATTACCTCTTCTGCAATAACATACCTATGGCCCTCTAACCTCCTATAGGGATTCTCTCTGACGAGCACAGCCCCTCTTTTGTGATAGCTGGTAATTCATGTGAGGCCACTTATGGGGATTTAAAACTCTCACTCGATAGAGTAAGAGGTACAAACTATTATTTACAAAATAAGCTACAAAGATATACTGTACAACACGGGGAATATAGCCAATATTTTAAAATAACTATAAATGGAGTATAACCTTTAAACATTGTGAGTCACTATATCATACACCTGTAACATATAATATTATACTGCAACTACAGTTCAACTAAAAAAAAATTCTCACTCTATCATTACTCCAATTGGAGGAACAGAAACTAAAGATCATTGAGATCCAAGAATCTGCTTTTAGGTTCAATGGCTGGAATGCACTTTTCCTGGCTGCTTGGGTCCCTGGTAGAAAAGGACCCCTCAAGGATGATGGCTGCTGGCTCCTTCCAGAGGTGTCCTTCATCTTGGCCTTTCAGTACCAAGTGAGCTGTTGAAGTTATTCCACAGAGGTCCCATCCAAGTATGAAGGATGTGGCTCCCTGTGATGATATATAAAACAGTTACTTTAGGGAAGGCATATAGTAGACTAGTTAAGCATAGAGGTTCTGGAATCAGCCTGCCTAGGTTTAAATCCTGGCTTTACAACCTACTGGCTATGGGACTTTAGGTAACATGACCCTCTTTATGTCTTAGTTATCTCATCTATAAAGTGGGGGAGAAGTAATAGTAATTAGTTCAAAGAGTTGTTGAAAGGATCAAGTAAGATCATGCATATAGAGCACTTAAGGTAATGTCGGCACATAGTAAGCTCTCAAAACAGTTATCTGCTATTATTATTATTAGGCTGTTTTGTATGATATCCCTAGACATAGGTTCATTATATACCACCGAAATACAATTTGGTGGAAGTGGTCTGGGTTGACAGCAAGTGAAGAGTCTGATTTGCCAAAAATTAAGTTCAGAATATTAGGATGATAAATTTACGAATATTGTATTATGAATATTGATTCCCCAATCGGCTTTGCGTAACCATTTGGAAGCATAGAAGTTAAGGATACATTCTTGGGCAAATATGTGAGTACAGATGTTCTCTGTTGTCTAATTAGGGCAGACCCATACACCCTGACATTCAGCTAAGCAGAAGGAAGGGTTGACACTTTTTTTCTAGTTAAAGAATCCAGTCAGGAGATATGTCTTAATTATAGAAGACCATCCCTACTCCCCAGGGATGTGGGCTGAGCTAATATTTTGCTCAGAATTCAATTACTGGTACCTTACTACTCATAATTTAGTGGACAACCTCCGGCCCTGATAATTTTAGCCAGAAAAAATTTTAAAGCTGGTATTTGCATTTGGTGAACATTAAAAAATCTCAAGAAAGCATTCCTAGAATGTTTAAGAAATTTAGCTCACTGGTAAATACTTCATTGTAACCTTGTTAGAGAATAAATCTTAAGGTAAATGGTGTACTGTTGTACTATACAGAGTGGTTTGACATAATCCAATTAAATATTAGATGACATCTACTGAAGAGGATGATTTTGGTTTAGGTGAGTTAGTTCTAAGCAATTCTTTGTCACGGTAAATGGAGAGTAAGATCAATTATCCAGGAAGGCCACTTCTAGCTGATGTTAATGAAGCCATGTCATTAGCACTGGTTTCCCTTTATAGCAGGGATCATGCATCCAGTTTGTCCAGAAGTAAAATCATGTATTAAGGCTCAAGTTAAAAAGACAGAGAGACTTCCTTGGTGGTGCAATGGTTAAGAATCCACTTGCCAGTGCAGGGGACATGGGTTCGAGCCCTGGTCCGGGAAGATCCCACATGCTGCAGAGCCCATGCACTACAACTACTGAGCCTGTGGCTCTAGAGCCCGTCAGCCACAACTACTGAAGCCCATGCACCACAACTACTGAAGCCTGTACACCTAGAGCCCGTGCTCCACAACAAGAGAAGACACTGCAATGAGAAGCCCACGTGCCATAACGAAGAGTAGGCCCCATTCGCCGCAACTAGAGAAAGCCTGCACACAGCAACAAAGACCCAACACAGCCAAAAAATGAATAAAATAAATAAATAAATAAAGCTATAAAGCCTAAATTCAACTTGACATAAAAAAAAAAGAGGACCAAAATGATATATAAAACCTACAATAAAAACTGCTGTATAGGGCTTCCTTGAGAAAAATAGTAAACTATATGGAGGCCACATGCGCAGTAGACAATAAACATTTCTTTCCTTCAAAGGGGGTAGGAGAATGGATTTATACCCTTCTATCAGTGAAATGAAGCTTAGGTGTGACAAGGGCAGTAGCATGAAGAGATACTTTAGTACATTTACAGTCAAACATTGGGGGTAGACCAATTGCATATGTCAGAGATTATAAATGTAAAACCATAGGCAGATGCTAGAGGCTGCTACCTGATAGGACACTTTCCTTTGAAGACTGAAAATAGCCATGCTGGTATAAGAATATGAGCCAGGACTTCAGGTCCAGACCTGAAGTGACCCAAGTGTGAGCACCTTATCAGAGGATGCAACATGGTGACGTGCAGATCAGGCACCTAAAATCTCCCTGTGTTGGGGAGAAATATTGGATCATTGGGCATAATGATAAGCCTTGCATGGTATCCAGCCAGATGAGTGGTTGAGGACCCTCCCCTGTGGTCCATCCAGGGCCTGGAGGAAAGACTACAGGCCTCCTCAGAAATGGGACTGAGCCTGATGGAAATGGATTTGGAGTACCAGTTGACAAATTAGGTAGGATGGTAAGTCTGTGATTTTTTTCCCTATGTTTTTCACTATCACTAAGTTTGATCTCCACGGAAGCAAGGACTGACCAAAAAAAAAAAAAAAAAAAAAAGCAAACAACTCCAGATCATTAAAACAACAACATCAACAATAAAAATACTCAGGGAATTTCCTGGTTGACCTGGGTTCAATTCCTGGTTGGGGAAATAAGATCCTGCGAGCCATGTGGCCAAAAAGAAAAAAAAAGAAAACGCAAATCAGGTTTCAAAAGCATAGATTTCTGATCCTTAGACTCCCAAGGAAAGAAGAGAAGTGCTGTGTTGATTTCTAAATAACTTTATCCTAAGATAACCAAACTCTAGTCTCGGGTGGATTGGCAAAACTTGCCTGTATGCCTTCCTTGCTGTTCTCCGCCTCCATCTTATCTATGCATCTTTTCATTTCTCCTGTAACAGAAAGTGGGTTAAGTGGCCTTACTAGCCTTCTTCTTCAGAAAATGCAGATTCCTAGCTCAAATTTCCTAGATTGCCTGGTCCAGTGATTCTTAAATTGTGGGCTGCTGATTACAAGCATCATCATCACCTAAGATGTTTATTGTAGATTCATTGACCTCAGACCTACCAGATTAGAGTCTCTGGAGATAGAGCCCAGGAATCTGCAATTCACAAGCTCTTTTGCCATATATATATATATATATATATATATATATATATATATATATATATATATATATATATATATATATATATATATTTAACATCTTTATTGGAGTATAATTGCTTTACAATGGTGTGTTAGTTTCTGCTTTATAACAAAGTGAATCAGTTATACATATACATATGTTCCCATATCTCTTCCCTCCTGCATCTCCCTCCCTCCTGCTCTCCCTATCCCACACCTTTAGGTGGTCACAAAGCACAGAGCTGATCTCCCTGTGCTATGCGGTTGCTTCCCACTAGCTATCTATTTTACGTTTGGTAGTGTATATATGTCCATGCCACTCTCTCTCTTTGTCACATCTTACCCTTCCCCCTCCCCATATCCTCAAGTCCATTCTCTAGTAGGTCTGTGTCTTTATTCCCGTCTTGCCACTAGGTTCTTCATGACCTTTTTTTTTTCCCCTTAGATTCCATATATATGTGTTAGCATACTGTATTTGTTTTTCTCTTTCTGACTTACTTCACTCTGTATGACAGACTCTAACTCCATCCACCTCATTACAAATAACTCCATTTCGTTTCTTTTTATGGCTGAGTAATACTCCATTGTATATATGTGCCACATCTTCTTTATCCATTCATCTGTCGATGGACACTTAGGTTGCGTCCATGTCCTGACTATTGTAAATAGAGCTGCAATGAACATTTTGGTACATGACTCTTTTTGAATTATGGTTTTCTCAAGGTATATGCCCAGTAGTGGGATTGCTGGGTCATATGGTAGTTCTATTTTTAGTTTTTTAAGGAACCTCCATACTGTTCTCCATAGTGGCTGTATCATTTACATTCCCACCAACAGTGCAAGTGTTCCCTTTTCTCCACACCCTCTCCAGAATTTATTGTTTCTAGATTTTTTGATGATGGCCATTCTGACCGGTGTGAGATGATATCTCATTGTAGTTTTGATTTGCATTTCTCTAATGATTAATGATGTTGAGCATTCTTTCATGTGTTTTTTGGCAATCTGTATATCTTCTTTGGAGAAATGTCTATTTCACTTTAATGTCTTCCTGGCAGCTCAGATGTCTTATCTGGAAGACATGCCTGGCTCCCAATAAGCTTGAAGGCAGGTGGTGATCTTTAAAGAAGGATCTAGCACATCTTGAGTCAGGTTATCTATCCCCTTGCCCTGCCTCTAGTGCATTATCTGAAGACTCATTCAGTTTCATCCCTCTAACCCATGTCCTTTAATACACACAGATAAGTAATCTTGTAAGTTTCAATCACCACTCCCAGGATGGTAATTGCTTAAGCACACAGGGCAGATCACAGACAGTCTTAAAAACACCTTACACATACTGAGCTCTTACCATACTCCATGCACTGCTCTAAAGTCCTTTAGGTATATTTATTTGTTTAATGACAACCTATGAGGCAAGTACTATTTTATAGTCCTCATTTTACAGATGATGAAACTGAGGTCCAGAGAGGTTAATTAACTTGCCTAGAGTTGGGATTGAACCTAGGCAGTCTGACTACAGAGCCTCATGCTTCTAACCAGTTTTCTACTGCCGCATGCAGTAAAAGTTCATACGCTGTACTTACACCCCTAGTGGAGTAGGGAGGGTATGGGGACACATGCATGTTTTCTCATGGAGAAGCCATTCCAGGATGCCATATATCCAGCATGTAAACTACCTTTTTTGGGGCACTGGCAATCTCCCAACTTTTCATTTTGTTATTTTATGTTTGGGAGAATGGATTGCACATAAAAATCCTATTCAGCTTTGGCATCAACATAACATTAGACAAACTATGCCCTTGACACAATATCGAAGTTCTTTGACTTGGAAGCCCCTACCTTTTCCACTGTTAGGTGTGCCCTTAGACATCATTTCATATTCTAGGAAGCATTCATCAAGGGCACGGAATCATATAAGAAATTCTTTAGGACAATGATTCTCAAAATTTGATGCTAATATTATAATCACTTGGGGAGTTTTTAAAAATCCAGTTTTCCAGGTCACACCCCAGATTATTACAGCAGATTCTCTGCTGGTGAGATCCAGGCATCAGTATTTTTTTTTTAATTTTATTTTTTTTAATTGCAGTGTAGTTGATTTACAATGTTGTGCCAATCTCTCCTGTACAGTAAAGTGACTCAGTTACACACATAGAGACATTCTTTTTTTTAAATATTATTTTCCATTATGGTTTATCACAGAATATTGAATATAGTTCCCTGTGCTATACAGAAGGACCTTGTTCTTTATTCATCCTATATATAATAGTTTACATCTGCTAATCCCAAACCCTCAGTCCTTCCCTCTCCTTTGGCAACCACAAGTGTGTTCTCTGTGTCTGAGTCTGTTTTTGTTTTGTAGATAGGTTCATTTGTGGCATATTTTAGATTCCACATATAAGTGATATCATATGGTATTTGTCTTTCTCTTTCTGACTTACTTCACTTAGTATGATAATCTCTAGTTGCATCCATGTTGCTGCAAATGGCATTATTTAGTTCTTTTTTATGGCTGAGTAATATTCCATTGTATATACATACCACTTCTTCTTCATCCATTCATCTGTTGATGGACATTTAGGTTGTTTCCATGTTTTGGCTTCTGTGAATAGTGCTGCTATGAATATAAGGGTGCACGTATCTTTTTGAATTATTGTTTTGTCTGGGTATACGGGCGTCAGTATTTTTAAAGCTCCTTAGTTGATTACAATATGCAGCCGAGTCTCCAACACTGGGGGCTGGAGAACCACTGTTCTAGGCTGAGTGATAGCTTTGAAAATACTACCGTTGTGTCTGACTCGATGTGTTGTTTCTGACCGACATGTCCGTTGCTTCCTCTTTTCCCCATGTTATAGTGGTTCCAGATTGAACTGTGTGAGCATACCGAACTTGCTCTTTAGGCACTGGAGTCTAGAGTTGTAGGTACTCAAGGATTAAATAAAATGATAGCTGTATATGTACCATGCTCTTATTTATTCATTAAAGCTGCACTGTGATAACAAGATAACAAACATTGTCTTGCAATGTTTTTCTTTATCCCCAGTCAATACTTGGGGTCTCTACAATTGAAATGTTTTTTCTGATCTACTGGGGCTTTAAATCAGGGAGAAACCAAAGTGCCAAGATGTCTAGAAAAGCTGAAATATTTAAGTATTTTTACAGGGACATCATGAGCTGTAAAAGGAAGAGAGGAGAAGCCTCCCAAACAAACATATGTGAGCAGGGAAAACGTCACATGGCAAACTGATCTATTACACCTCTCTTCTGGTAAAGTTCACCCAAGGCTCTGTCATATGGCATGAGTGGTTACAGTGTTGCCTTCGCAGATTACTGGAACCAGGGGTGGCTTGTGAAACGGTTCACCTGGAAGATCTCTCAAATTCTCTCCCTTTTTCTCTCTCTTCTCTTTCTATTGCTTTAGCTCTCACTCTCCCTATCTCTATGTCTCTCTGCCTCTCTCTCTTTTTCAGTTTAAAGCCGTGTTCAGAATATCCATTATGGACATAGATCTGATAATATGATGGGCTCCTTGAAATCAATAACATTTCCAAAGAGTCCACCCATCATACTCGTAGGTGCCTTGTTTTGACTTACCTGGGGAGCCCAATGCTAATGAGAAGGCAGTTTGGGTACTGGGAAAACACCTTCCTTCTTTGTCTCAATCTTTTACCTATTATATATATTTTGTTCTGTTCAAATTATGCATATATCTTTAATTGGGAAAATGGTTACAGTAAGAAGAGAAAAATTTTTGCAGCAATTACTTTGTCAGTCTTATCTTTAAAAAAATAAGATGCAAAGAGTTTGGGAAAGGGTAATTTAAAAGAAAATTTAACTATACACCACTAGAAAACAAACCTTTCCAGAAATGTATCAATACTGTCATTTGCAATAGTTCTTTTCTCTTGTGTGTTTAGAATATGCTATCCACACGTCAGTTAGTTCTTCCAGTCAAATAATAAATAATGTCTATTATCAATTTCTCATTGAATGTCAATGGGAAAACTCATGATGAATAAGCTCAAGATTCTTTTTACATGAAATTATAATGTTTTGGGATTAAAGCCAAAGAGCCGCAGACTGGGTGTCCTATTCATAAAACGAAACAGTAGCTTTTAGAGCTTCAAGGACTACTTATCTTTATTCTATTCTCTCTTTCCTTGCTTCTTAATTACACACCACACACACACACACACACACACACACACTTTATTTTATAAGCAATATAACTACATTATGGAAATGTTGTTAATGAGAGAAAAATATACTTCATACAATAATTTCATTACTGTGATAAAGACACTTACATTTTTGGGGGTATCCCTAATAGATTTTTTTCTAAACTAGTTACTTCATTTAAAAAATAGTGTATAAACAAATTTATGTTATTTTTTCCCATATTATAATATTATAAACATTTTTACATGTTGTAGCATAAAATTCACAACCAACCAATACTTTAAAGGACTATCTATTCTATTTAGTGGATGTAGATGTATCCAGTTTCCTTAAACATGCCCCAGTTTTCTAATTTTTCACTATCCTAATTAGTGTTATGGTAGCCTTTGTGAGTAAAATGTCTCCCCCACCCCCCAAACTTTTAACAGCATTTCTCCAGAATGGATTCACAGGGTGACTGTTTTAATTCACAAAGCACTGCCACACAGAGCTGTTGGAGCACCAGTAGGCACCATGGAGTCTCTAATAAATAACCCATATTGATCTCTTGTTTTGTGATTTGTCTTGGTTTGTTTGCTCTTAGAGCTTTGATTTATGGCTCCAAGGAGCGATTTTGGGAAATCATTTAACCATCAGCTGAGACAATCTGACTATTGCACTTATAAGGTCAAAGTGGAGCAGACCTGAGTCAGAGGGATTTCAGGCATCCAAGCCCTGGATAGCCCAGCCGCTGCTACTCTTTCCAGGAGAATATCCTAGATTCTGGGCACAGTGACTGCAGGGAGGTAACATGGAGAAGCTGTCACTGTATTTCCTGGTCATCATTAGCCTCCTTAGTGCTTTTTCCCAGACAGGTAGGCACTGCTTCAGGTGGGCGCTGGGCTCTTGTATCAGGGCTACAAAGCCAAGTTAGGGAAAATAGAGTGTGGGAGGGGTTGTGTTCTGGGAGAGAGGGCAGTCTGTGGTTTCTAAATCCAATCTCTATATACATAGTGAGAAATTACATGTTTGTGGCCTAATAAGGTTAGAAAAGAGACAACAGGCCCCAAACGGAGTCACTTGTGTTAAGCCCATGTCAACAAACCAAGACCTAATAACTAACTTAATTGCAGCTTCAGCCTCTCCCCAAAATGTGACCTTTCACTAGTCAATCTGAAATTACTTGGTTAGGACTAGAGATAACCCACCCGATAAGACCCTTTCCTTCCCCCATAGAAAGGTGACCTTGCCTGAAATAATCTACTCTTCGTTAGAAACTTCCTCTTCCTACCCCCTTCATTTGGTACAGCTCTTCGAAATTCCTTTCTGTCTGCTAGATGGCTGGCTGCCTGCTTCATGAATCATTGAATTAAAGCCAATTAGATCTTTAAAGGTACTCAGTTGAATCTGACTTAATTTAGCAGATTTGGTGTCAGCGATGGAATCCGCAGGGTCCTTCCGAGATCTTCTGAAACATGAAACACGGGCGTTGTACCCTCAGACCTTTTGGAGTTCTGTCGTTTTCAGAAGTGCCCTGGGTAAGCTGCTCTATGTTCTGAGCTCTGCTCTCTTTGCATCAAGCTCCTGATCTAATTGGCTTGCCAGTCAGTTCCCTATTTGATTGAAAACCTCAGCCCTTGGTTCTGTCCCCAGATTCCATGTTGGGAATGACCAATGGCTCAGTCTGGAGTTCTCCATTGTGTGGAACCCCAGTCTGCAGTCCCTATTCTTGGGGGTCTGCTGATTCAGTCCTTTCCCCAACCCCCAAATTCCACATTGGGAACTGCTGGTGGTTACCAGCTGAAAAACTGGACTGAGTTTCAGATCATACTGGGTCCGACTTAAGCTAGACTGGGTCTAGTAAATAAAGGCTATTGCTAATGGGATTCATAGAAGTAAAAAAGAAAAAAAAAAAAAAAAAAACAACCCACAAAATTGGTGAGCATGGCTAAGGCACTTAAAAGCTGTTAGAGTGCTCACCACATAACTAAACTCCCGTGTTAGGATAAGTTGGTCATGGGACAGTTTATATTGACACTAGATTACCTGCCAACCTCAAGAAAACTTCCATGCTAGAAGGTACACTGTAAAACACCACACAGTCCCCAACCCAGTGTCACGTCCCTCTTAGATATTAGTTTGCCTCTGAGAGACCCAAAGGCTTAACTAAAAGAAAGAAAGAAAAAAAAAAAAAGAATCCTTGAATTCAAAAGAGTTGAGCATGCTGCCTTCCAGCACACCTGCTTAATTTATGTCTATGAACTATACTGCTAGAAGATATAAATACCTACAAAAATGGCAAAACCTTACTAAAAACAATCTAGAATTACAGTGGCCATTATGGGGAATGTTCCAATTAGATATGATTATTTAAGAAGTGCACCTGAAAGTAAGGGTTCCCAAATCAAACAAATAGAATAAGATACCAATTTTAATCAGCATGCAGAAGTCTCCAAAAGGCTTCAAAATTCCTAACTAGCTTCATTGAAAAATGCATTGCAAAAGGCTAATGAAAAAGATACAAGAAGTACCTAATACAGAAGTCTAAGATTGATGTGATTCCTACTATTCCTCTTTAGCTCCTTTAATTGAGTACTCAGAGTCTACTGATCCTCTGTCTGAATTGTCTTTACATTACTGTAAACCAAAGTGGCCTTACAGACCCCATGTCTACCTTCAGTGGAAGGCCCCATATGAGTCCCTCCCAGAGTTGATGAGACTCTGAGGGATTTTTCTGGTAAACTGCTATGTTATTCCCTTAAACATCCAAAGGGAAACTAAATTAAAATTAATTAAAAACTTTGCCAAATTCTGATAGATACTGGAGCTTGCAGAGGGGATCTTGGGAAAACTGGCAGAAGCCAGCAAAAGGTAAAAATTTTTATGGGAGCCACCTCTCCTGGATCTCTGTGGAGAGGGGAATAAAATATTTTTTGCAACCTCTTTAGGGGACATCTCTTGGACACATCCAAGAGGTGTTCTATACTGCCAGAAATAAAACTATGTTCCTGGGAGGGGAGGGGAGCAAACTGAAGATAATATGGCTAGATGGGAGGATTAGCCCCTTGATATTTTTTCGGCTGCAACCCAATTCTTCGAGGAATTAAGAGCAACTGCCCTTATCTTCTCTAGAAACAGTTCAAAGCCCACCTGTTCTTTTTACCAATCCTGAAACTTCCCATATTTATCTCAAATAAATATTGTAAAAATTCTGGCTTTAAGAAGCAAAGTTCTTCTCAGAGGAACTTGCATTCCTTCCTTGTACCTTTGAGGTGTAAATGTCCTACCTGGTCTTCTCCAGGAATTATTTTCTAGGCCAATCTCTTTAAACTACAAACTCCAGGGAGGTAATACTTATTAGGGGGAAAACAAAAGAGGAAGAGGTCATTTAAAACTTAGGTGAATGAAAAATCTTTTAAGTGTCTTCTCCACAAATATTATTAAAAAGTTTTAGCCATCTGAGCAGGTAACCTTAACTTATTCTATCTACCGTAACAACTTAAATCAAGCTTTTTTATAACTAGTGAACTGTGCATTATTGTACCTGAATAGTGGCAGTAATATTAAAATGAAAGCTATAAAGTCTCTGTTTGCCTCTGTCACTTATGTGTGTCTCTCTATATATTTGTGTTGTAGATGTATGGTATTTTTCTACCCATGGATAATATTGCCAAAAATTAATCTGTAAAAGAGCACTATTTAATTGGCTTAAAGAAAATTAGGCACTTAAATGAAGTGTTTCTAAAATTTTCAGTAATATAATAGAAACTGACCCAAATGCTTTTCAAGTTCACACAATCTGGGAAAATATTGAATAATAATGATAATTCGAGCTTGTTGGTTTAATTAAAATGTCTACAGAGTTATATCTTCAGAGTTACCAACATTAAAAATAATGCAAACATACAACTTTTATTCTACCTGGGTTTACTAGTCAAATAAGATCATGTCATCTCTGTTTCAAAATTTGTCAGCAAGAGAAATAACTTGGTATGATGAAATTTTCGTGAGTAAACATAACTGTTGAGAACAAGTGAATTAAATAGATGTAAGTGGGAAAAAAGTGTTTAGGTGAACTTTTAAAATAGTTTCCCCCAAAAAATTTTTTTAAAAATAAAAAAACAAAAAAATTTAAAAATACAAAAAAAAATTTTTTTTTTAAGAAAAGTAAAATCATTTCCCCAAATCTTTTGGGTAAACTAACACCCTAAAGTTTTGCTAGGTTAAACTAAATTATGGGCAGTCATTAAATATTTAGATCATTTCCAAATACGATAAAATACTGAAACATTAATTACTGAACATAGGTTTATCCACTTTTGGCTTCCTTTCACAGAGGAGCTAAAGATGTTTGGTTCTATTAATAACCATGTTTTGTGCCACACTGAGAAATTTACTATGAAAAAGCAGATATTTCTAAAAACAATAAAAGGTATTTATACATTTGCCAAGCCACAAAATGCTAAAGTAAAAGACAGTTCACAACTATTTACTTCTTTATTTCACTAAATCTTAAATTTTCTAAGGGTTAAAAACAAATAATGAGATGAATATCTCCATATGTAAAGAAAATAAGATGTGTGTTTTCAGTAAAAGAAGGTATGAGGAATGAAAAGACATTTTGTTGAGTGAAAATAAAGTCATTTTGTCCTAAAGAGAGGCTGCTTATTTCAGAATCGGAGAGAGAAAAAACACAGGACAAAATATGAATGTAAAGAAGAAAGTTGTAGAAGGTCTGTGGAAAAGGAATCTTTGGTAAGGGATTTTATGCATGGTCAAGACTGGCTAAGATGGAAATGAATTTAACTGAGTGAATAAATTTTAATATCAAAAGGAAGCAGGTACAAAATTAGAATCTGCTTTTCCCTCTGTGAAAACAATAAAGTTTTATTGAACTATTGGTGTGCTCTTGATAAGAGATTGTAAAAGTTTTTTTTTCTTACCTCTTAAGTAATTTGCCTAGAAAACAAAGACTTTGTGTCTTGTCAAAATAATTTCCTGTGCTATCTTTATCGTGTCTTTTGATTAGTTAAGAAAGCTGAGTCTTCTCTATTAAAAGAGCTGCATTTTCCTTTACAACTATTTAACTTTCTGTATTTGCCTTTGAAGTCTTCAATTGTCATTATGGTTAAATGGATAACTAAGTATTGTTTTGCAGTGACCTATGATCCTATTTGACCAAGGGCTTTACAATCTTTTAATATTTTTGACAAACTTCCCACAAATCAAATTCTAAATGAAGTCATTTTGACCTCAAAGTAACTTTGAGATATTCCAGAAGACCCCTGGAAAATCTCAAAACACTTGTCCTCTCTTCTTATAAAAAGAAGATGTTAAACAAATTAGGCTTATTTGATATATTAAATTATATTGGAAGCATTGTCAAAGAAGAAGTAATACTAAGCCTTCTTTATGTTGTATTTGCATATATTATAAATTTTATAAAATTTTGTGAATTCCTAGAAATCTGACATACCCTGGTGTAATGATTATCAGTCATAATTCCAGTCTTATCTTAAAACATTGTATGTCACAGAAATAACCAAATTTCCTTGTCAATTCCATTATAATGAGCTCTCAACAGATCTTTAACGATGGGCATTTTAAAGTTTTTTGTCATTTACAGACAGTTATTTTTTTACTCAGATGTTTTTGCGAAAGTATTTCTGCAAATGTGCTTCATCTTCAAAAAGATTATTGGAAAGGACTTTGACAAGTGCAGGTTTCTTATAGCTTTAACATCATAAAACTGAATTGAGTAAAAATTTACAGAACTAATGGAAAAACTGGATTCAAGCAAACAAATATTAATTACATGGGACTGAATGAATTAAGGAAGATGATTTTAATTGTTTTGTTTGAAATATTGCTGTTTTCTTAATATTTTTGTCTCCAGATTTCAGGAAACCTTTCTTTCTTAAGCTATCTATGACTTAAAGCAATTGGCAAAGTATACCTTTGTAAACAAAGATGAAACATTTACTTTTTCTCTCTACTTGATTTCTCCCAAATTTGAAAATTCTTAAATATTCTTTTCATGGCATTATAGTTAGTCATTTACCTAAATTCAATAAGAATCTGTTCTCCTTGTAACAGTATACAATTGGAAACACTGGTTATATTACTGAGGCTTTGACAGAAATGTCATATTTGAGGGAGATGTGCATAGACTTGGATATGACCAGACACTTTTAAGGAACTAAGGTTGACTTTCTGGAGTCAGTAAAGCCCCTTGGAAAAATTGGCTTGGTACTTTACTTACAAGGTTCCAACGGAGCAGTCTTCCAAAGAGCTTATATGGTCAATCACTATTCTTGCTGCATTTATGTAAATAATCAGGCCAAGTTTAATGCGAATAAATTAGTTTCACTGTGGTTATCTTTGATTTTTAAAAATGGGGTGATTTTAGAGAGAAAAGTTATGTGTGCACCTTTGTAGATATTAAATTCTAATCCTGTTGATTGTCTTTGAGGTTTTGTTATATATTGGCAAATTGGACTGGGTGCTGAATTCTTCTATTTTCCTTAAGAATTTGGCTATGAATCTCCAAATGAATGTTCCAATTTTCTCCCATTCTGATTCGGAATCACTAAGAACAAAGACTGCCCTTGAATCCCTTTGGAAGGGACTCATGGTCCTCCTTACTACCCAAATGGCAGCCAAAATCCAGGGACTTGAACCTTAGGTACACATCTCACAGTCAAAGAAGACTCCATTTGACTTCTGGTCCTGCACACCAGCTGGAGATATCTCAGGTTGATCAAAAAGGGGGAATTATTTAAAAAAAGAGACAACTGACTTAAAATGGAGTCACTTGTATTAAGTCCCATGTTAGCAAGCCAAGATGCAATACCTAACCTAATTGCAGTTTCACCTCTCCCAGGAATGTGACTTTTAACCTGTCAGTGTGGAATTACCTGGCCTCTCTAATGAGGTAATCCACCCAATAAGACCCCTTTCTTTCCCTATAGGAAGGTGACCTTGCTTGAAATAATCCACTCTTTGCTAGGAACTTCCTCTTCCCACCCTCTTCTGTCTATAAAAGGCTTTCATTTTGTACAGCTCTTCAAAGTTCCTTTCTATCTGCTAGACAGGATGCTGCCCATTTCATGAATCATTGAATAACCACAATTAGATCTTTAAATTTACTCAGTTGAATTTTGATTTTTAAAAAAGCTCTGCTGCTGACATTTCCCCTCTCTGTTTTTTTACCCTACAGATATGCACACAAAGGCCTTTGTGTTCCCCAAAGAGTCGGATAATTCCTTTGTGACGCTGACTGCACAGCTAACAAAGCCACTTAAGGCCTTCACCGTATGCCTGCATATCTATACCGATCTGACCCGCGACTATAGCCTCTTCTCTTATGCCACAAGGCAACAAGATAATGAGATCCTCCTCTTCAAGGGAAAGACTGGCGTATACAGTGTATCCGTGGGTGGAGCTGATGTCTTTTTCAAGCCTCCTGAGAGTTCTCCTACACCAATGCACTTCTGTGTGACCTGGGAGTCTACCTCAGGGATTACAGAGCTCTGGGTGGATGGGAAACCCATGGTTAGGAGGAGTATGAAGAGGGGATACTCTTTGGGGACAGAGGCAAGCATCGTCCTGGGGCAGGAGCAGGATGCATTTGCTGGGGGCTTTGATAAAAACCAGTCTTTGGTGGGAGACATTGGAGATGTGAACATGTGGGACTATGTGTTATCACCAGAAGAGATTAACACTGTCTATGCTGGTGGGACCTTCAGTCCTAATGTCCTGGACTGGCGGGCACTGAAGTATAAAACATATGGTGAGGTGTTCGTCAAACGACAGCTATGGCCCTGAGGCCCTTTTGTGAATCCTGAAGTTGCCTTTTGTGGATTACACCTTACATTTCCCTTGTCTCTGGCTCTGATGTTTTACTACCCTACACACTGGGCTCTTGTACCCTGGGGGGGAGTGTATTTCCCTCTCCTTTCGCCACTCCTTTTCCATCAGCACATGGGACAGTGCCAAGCAGAGGGTCTTATACATTTCTCCACATTAGAATTACCAGGCCACACCCCAAGCCAATTAAATCTGATTTTGGGGGCGTGGGACCCAAGCATCAATGTTTTCTAAAGCTCTCCAAGTAATTCCAGTGTTCAGCTGAGGTTGAGAGCCATTGCATTTTAATTAGTGTTTAAGAAAAAGTGAGCCGACTTTTTTTCACCTAAAATACTGCATGTGTTTAACTGTAGTCCTGCCAACATTTTTATTTCCCTTTATAGGAACACCCACCCCATTTATTGTGTTTTATCGAATTATCTAAAGAATACAGGAATAGGGCTTCCCTGATGGTGCAGTGGTTAAGAACCTGCCTGCCAAGGCAGGAGACATGGGTTCGAGCCCTGGTCTGGGAAGATCTCACATGCCGCGGAGCAACTAAGCCCATGCGCCACAACTACTGAGCCTGCGCTCTAGAGCCTGTGAGCCACAACTACTGAGCCCATGTGCCACAACTACTGAAGCCTGCGTGCCTAGAGCCCGTGCTCCACAACAAGAGTAGCCACCGCAATGAGAAGCCCGCTCACCACAAAGAAGAGTAGACCCCACTCATCGCAACTAGAGAAAGCCTGCGCACAGCAACCTACCCAATGCAACCAAAAATAAATAATAAATAAATTAATTAATTTAAAAAAATACAGGAATAGAATTTTTCCAGCATTCTGCTCCCACCATCAGGATGAGGTCATTACATATTAGAATTATCTTTAATTCTTTAATCCTTTCAATTTGAATATTCAAAAATTGAAAAAAGAAATGTTTTGTTGTTGTTTCTGTTTAATTTGTTCTATTTTTTTCTTCAGGATCACCAATTTTCATTGTGTGAAATTTCCATTATTTTTTCTTTTCATTTATCATCATCCAGATCACTTTTATCTGTGTCCTTTATCCTTATATTTTGAGCTTTTATTTTTTCAAACCTATCCTTTATATTAATGTTAGGGAGGAAGAATTTTTCCTCTACCCTTCTAAGTTCTTCTGGCTGATCTAAGAATTAAATTGACATGAGACAGATTAACAGGAGAAAATCAAACAAAATTTAATAACATGTATACATGGGAGGAACTCAGAAAAATTGAGTAACTTGCCAAAATGGCCAAAATCCTCACTTTATCATCTTCAGCTAAAGACAAAAGAGGATGTTGGGGGGTAGTGGTTTGGGACTTCAGAAGGGAGGAAGGCAATTCACACGGAGATGGAAAAGCATATGTTTGGTAAATAAATGTTTGTTGGGCCACCAGAGACAATGGGACACAGAGTGGACTCTGACCTCTAGGAACTGCAGAGTTTCCCACACCTCCCCTAGCCCATATTCTTTGCAAGTATCTCCGGTGATAGCTATATTCTGGAAACAGTCCTTGTATCTAAATTCTTTTAGCCAGTTAGGGGGAAGGTCAAAGTTTCTTCCTGAATCTTTTGGGCCTTGATTGTTTTCATCCTGAAATAATCCACATGCCAAAGAAACATTTTGGGGTGGCAGATTTTGCTCCCCTGCAGGTGATTTGTTTTTCTCTTTAGCGTAATGGGATCCTTACTATTTCTAATGTCATTTAAAATTCTATAATGCTTTGAGTTGTCTTAAATTCTTTCTTGGATTTATTGTGTTTTTTTCTTCAACTTTCATCTTTCATCAAGTCTCTGTTTTTCTTCAATTTGCTTGAGAGTTTAATGCAGTCGCTGCCTAAAATTTTCTAAATTTCCTGTGATTAATCTTTTATGAAGTAAATCTTTTACATGCTTTAAATAATTTTATTTTATATTTTAGTACTTTTCAGTCCTCCTATTTGTTCTAATATAGTGTGAGAAGTGAGTTCTCTGAGTCCCCTTCCTGCTTACCTGGACACAATTAGATTCCCTAATAATTTAAACTAGCTAGCTGGTGGACTGATGCTTATATTAGTAGTTTCTAGTCAGGCATCCCCAGCCCTGACATCCTGCAACTCCCATTTTAAATGACCCTCACCTCTACCAATTTCTGCCAACTGTCCCGGACTCACATAGGTGCACTTTTTAAGATATTTGTGTCTTCATTTCTCTCTCAATGGAATGACCTGGAGTGCTGAAGAGGACACCTTTGATAATAGCATCATAATAGGCAAGATGAGGTCTTTGGTTCTTTTGGAGAGGGTCATAGGCTAGGGAAAATTTTACATCCCTCTGACTGGCTCCTCCCCTTGGAATGAAGAAAGACTCATCATGCTGGTACCATTTCCCAAGTCTAACATCCATGGGTCCACAGCTCAGGGATCAAATTTCATATGCACATGATAACCTCTGGGGCTCTGGGATCCTTTGCTCCCCACCATGTGTAGAGATTCTTGTTGCTGCTTGTGAAATAAAATTCATATTTTATGGCAAGGCAAGAAAAATTTAAATATAAAATGTTCTTCTCTGTCTGTTGGCCTTCTCCCTTCCCCTACTCTGCATGGTGTATCTGCATCATGCATTGACCAAACCTCCCCCATCAGCAGGAATACCTGCTCAAACATAAAGAGCACCATTCTCCTAGCATCAACAAGACAACTCCTTAAAAGATAATATTCCTTCTTGATCTTGTAAGGGATCATGTGACCTACCACAGTGACACTTAGATCTGGATTATGTAAACTGTTGATAATAATACATCATTTGATGTTCAGCCCTCTATCTCAAAAAACTTATATAACTGTGCCTTGACTTCTAATGAGTGGAACAGTCTTCAGAGCTTTCTGAGATGCTCTTCCTTGATTATAATCCTCAAATTTGGCTTGAATAAAATTTTCCATTTCTTTCTTAGATTGACTGATTAATTTTCATTGACATGTTCTGTCCTAAAACTTAGATCTGGAGAGGGAAAGTTTCCGGAAGACCTTTCTTACTTTAGGTCTAAGCTGAATTCTCTAGTGGATCAAAATTTGCCTCCCCAAAGTTTATCACTTTGGCAGGAGGATTATTTTAGGCTGATTATTTTTAAGAAACTGAAGACTCAGAAAGTGTTTCTTTTTACCTCCCCCTTAACTGCCTAAAAGAATTTAGATAAAGGACCTGGTCCAGGAAGAGAACTCTCACCAGAGATACCTGCAAAGAATATGAGCTAGGTGTGGTAGGGGGAACTTGGCAGGGCCTGGAGACCAAAGCCCTCTCTGTGTCCCCTTGTCTCTGAATGGCATAGCAAACATTTGTTTACCAAACATTTGTTTTTCCATCTCTATGTGAATTGCCTTTCTCCCCTTTGAAGGCTCAAACCCCTACCCCATTCTTCTTCTTTCAGTGGCATATAAGTCTCAATTCCCTAACTTATCCTTGTGTCTCACATTGATCTTCGAGAGGCAACAGTGAGTGGTGGCATGAAGCAAGATATTAATTCCCTGCCCAGGAATTGAACCTGGGTAGCCTGGGTGAAAACCAGGAATCCTAGCCACCAGACCCTTGCTTAAGGGCTAGAGGCCAGAAGCTATTTTTCCCTGGCTCTTGCCCCCAGTGAAAAATGCATTTCTCATGGAGGTAAAAAATATAAAAACAGGTACAAAGTTTATTATTAGAGACATAGCACAACAACAAGTGGGAGAGCACACAGAGAAACAGTTTGTTTAGTTATGATAGAAGCAAGGCAGAGATGCACACCCGGAGAGAAAGGGTGTGGGCATCCTCCCTAATGAGGAGGAGAGCAGAAAAGAGGTGGTTAAATAATTTATAAAGGGCAGTTCTTCCAGGTCTTTGTTTACCTTTGGCCAATTATCTGGTTTCTTTTTCCACACCTGACCTGCCCTAGGACCCTCCCCAACATGCGTGCGCTACTTTTTTTGAAGATGGATTCCAGCCCAGAGCCCTTTGGGGTGGCCTTAGCATCACATATTATGGAGTGGTTCCCCCTCTTTTTTGACCCCCCCAGGAGCCTTTCTGCACATGTGCAATGTCTCCCTTGCACCAAGGAGGGGAAATATGTGACCTCTAGAGCCTTTACTCAAACAAGGTTTAGCCCCTCTCTGTTCTTGCCATGACTGTTATCTTAACGTGTCCACAGGAGACAAAGCTTGGCTATTTACCCTGTCTCTGTCATTGCTTCCATTTCAGAGAGCAAACAGGAGGCTGGTTGTGAATATCTAACCTGGAGCCCACATATCTCCTGTCCCAGGAAATGCAAACAGGCAGCTAGTTGTAAGTGTCCGGCCTGAACCCATATTTTTTTCACCCCAAGAAGTGCAAACAGGAGGCCAGTTTTAAATGCCTAGCTTGGAGCCCATCTATCTCCTGCCTCAATTTTTCTTATGGGACCTCCATTCATACGTAATTAAATTTGGTTTTCTCCTGTTAATCTGTCTCATGCCAATTTAATTCTTAGACCAGCCAGAAGAACCTAAAAAGGGTAGAGGGAATTTTTTTTCCTTCACCAGCACCAGGCACAAGGCTGATGTTGTGATCTTTCCTGAGTCCTATGTCTATTGCTCAGTTCCTTTAGAACCCACAGGGTGAGATTGTCCCTTCAGAGGTGAAGAGGTGAGATTGTCCCTTCAGAGCTCTAACCAGAGCATGAAGACAGACAGAAGCTTCTGTATTGAGAGATCTATATTCTGTGGTTCCCCACCTACAAGCAGCAGGAAGGAGGGCTGAGCAGACTTCAGGCATGTTAGTGCAACAACAGAGTAGTGGACAACCTCTCACAGACAGCACAGAGGGTCTGCTAGTGTTAGGGACAGGGCTGAAGCTGAATCTGGCCTCCGTACCCCGACACTGAATTAAATCTCAGAGACAGAGTTTTGGGTGAAGTAGAAAAGAATAGCTTTATTGCTTTGCCAGGCAAAGAGGGACACGGTGGGCTTGTGTCCCTCAAGACTGTGTGTCCAACCCAGGGGGATTTGGTGAGGAGTTTTATAGCAATGGTTCAAGGGCAGAGCTGCTGATAAGAATTAGGGTGTGTACAGGGCCTGCACTCTTTTAATCTGGCCTCAGGTGGTCTTTTGATGAGCTTCTCAAAGTTATCAAATTGTGATATCTTCTGGAATGAAGAATGGTAACATCTTCCATTTGTTGGTGGTTTTAGTTCTGTAAAGAGCTCAAAGATATTGTTATATGTCTCCCTTGAGGCAGAAGCAGGACCCTGTCCCAAGGCTGCACGATTGTTTCTTGGCTGCCCCTCCCTTGTCTCTGCATCCCCTCCCCTCCCTGATTAGCAACTGTCTGAAACACTTCTGTGCCCAGGAACCACACAGGGTCCTGCTCACTTTCAAGCTGGATCACAACTGTGGATTTCAAAGACCCAGGCTCTGGATCAGAGACCCAATAGGTTGAAGCGATTCATCATCGAATGAAGACTCTGACTCTGTGAACAATGTGTTAGCTTGTGGCGGAGAAAAAAATATGGAAATTATCACAAACTTAAGGAACAAGGGGAACATTAGAAAGGTCTGTGCCTGGGACGCTTGTGGCTACAGGGAACAGGTTTGCTCTGCCGTGGAATGAGGATGACAGTGAAGGGTGAGGAGGCTTCAGAATTTGGCATGCGGTCAGAAATGTTGGATTTTTAGGAGAATATCAGAAACTCAGAGAGAATGAAATCAACTTAAAGGGCAGGCTTTATTCTACGTTCAAAACAACAGGAAGTGGGAAAGGAACAGGAGATACTGTGATCTGGTCCGTGTTGGTCCTACAGGGAGTAAAAGGAGCGGGTTCAGCGTGGGCAGTTGGCTGCAGCTTTCACAGCTCAGCAGCGGGCTGGCTTCAAAAGAACAGAGAGAAAGGAAGTGGGATGTTAGAGGAAGAAGCATCAGATCAAACTTCTGAGGAAAAGAAGGTAGAAAGAAAGGTTTTTGTATCATTGAATAGCCCAAGTCACTTCGGGCCTGGACACTCTATATCTGAAGGAAGGTGGTGGCTGGGGCGGATCCGGGCTGTAGGACAAGGGGGTCACCGCTGAACTTCTGCGAGAGCAAGGCTTTGCAAGCACTGACTACACAGCACAAATTCAGAGTCCTCCAACCTCTTGCTGGGAGGTCAGGTTCAAAGAGGAAGCATTGCCACACGGGCGGAAGCTGAGAGAACGATCTTTTCAAATGTAAATAAGACCAAGTCCCCTTCTGAGGAAAAACCTGCAAAGGTTTCCCATTGCACTTAGAATAATTTACAACCCTTTGCCTGGTGCTCAGGGCTCTGTGATTTCTGACTTCTGTTCCCCTCAGTCACAGCCTCGCACATCTCTCCCTCACTCTGGGATCCCAGCCCTTCTGCCATGTTGTCTGTTCATTTCTTCCACAAATATACATTGAATGCCTGTGATGTGACAGACACGGGCTTGGGATAAGCAGTAAAACCACTGAAATGACCACAACCACGCATGCAATAGACAAAATCACGGTCACCTGGGACTTACATGATAGTGAGTTTAAATATGCTTGATTTGTTTCCACAAAGCTTCTGCATTTGCCCTTTTTCCAGATCCTCACGTGGCTGATTCCACATCATTTTGCCTCTGATCAGATGTCCTCTCCTTAGAAAGGACCTTCTCCAGTCATTTTTAGCATCTGTTATTGTTTTCTAAGCAGATATCGTTATCTGAAAAAAAAAAGGGGGGGGGGAGTTCTTTTTTATTGTTTCCTCCCCTAGTAGATTGTAAATTCCATGAGATCTGAGACATTATTCCCTGTTGTATTCCCAGGTTCTAGAATGGTATGGCTCATAGTATTTTCTCAATAAATATTTGATGAATTAATTAATTCTGGAGGAGGCAGCAGCAGTGAAGAAATGCTTTGGATGTTGCTGAGGATGAAGAAATACTTAAAGAGTGAGAAATTATAAACCTGTAATTTTGCTCACAGAATGGACTGTTATAAATGTATGATAGCTTGCTTCTTAGAGGAGGGAGGGAATGGCCAGAGAGTATGCATTTGATTCAGCAATACGCTTCTGGGAATAAAACAGGAAAGGAGGGTTTCCCTGGTGGCGCAGTGGTTGAGAATCTGCCTGCCAATGCAGGGGACACGGGTTCGAGCCCTGGTCTGGGAAGATCTCACATGCCGCGGAGCAACTAGGCCCATGAGCCACAACTACTGAGCCTGCGCGTCTGGAGCCTGTGCTTCGCAACAAGAGAGGCCACGATAGTGAGAGGCCTGCGCACTGCGATGAAGAGTGGCCCCCGCTCTCCGCAACTAGAGAAAGCCCTCGCACAGAAATGAAGACCCAACACAGCCAAAAATAAATAAATAAATAAACAGGAAAGGAAATGGAAATTTAAAAATTACTAACAATAAATGGAGTAGACAGAGGGATCAAGTAACTTCAGGAGAAATCTGCCAATTGCAAACCACCTCAAATCTCTAAATTTTTCAGAGACAGAAGTATTCCAAATGCTAGTCTCCATAACAAGAGGCAGGATACATACTAGTGAAGTTTTCTCAAGGATATGGAAACTATTGTAGTACAATGAACTTCTTGATAGGAGGGAGATTTCTCCCAAGTGTGTGTGTGTGTGTGTGTGTGTGTGTGTGTGTGTATTTAAGGCTTGTGCTGACATATTGATGTTTAACTGCCTTTTGAGGCTGGAGGTAGTTGGCCCCCCCCCCAGGGTAAACAATTGGAGATTCATTCCCTGTGGACTGATACTCCAAGATTAGAACAGCAGGACAACTGAGAGAGGAGGCTGGGCCCTGCCCAGATAGAAGATAAGAGACCACATATTTCTCATTCTCGAAGTCAAGGAAACCTTCCCAACTAGAAAGCTCTTTGGAGGTCATAAACGGGAGGGGGCGCCACCCCCATAGCAGGTGATGTCAACTACCCATAGGCCTCTTCGGTGGAATCCATCTTGGCTGAGAGATGCGGTCACACATGGGAGGATACTGAGGTATACCAAATACGGACTCTGAACCAGGCAAATCAAAATGATTGGCCAAAGGAAACCCAGAAGAAATGCCCCATATAAGTGATTTAAACTACCATAGGGGTGTGACTGTCTCTCTCTGAGTCCACCCATGTGTCTATCCAGAAGTATTGTACTCTTTTTTTTCTCCTAATAAACACTTTACTTGTTTCACTACTTTTTGTCTTTGTGGGAATTCTCTTCTGCAAAGCCGAAGAGCCAGGGCCTTGTCTCTGACCACTGGTCTAGCAGCTAGGATTTGGTGCTTTCATTGCCGTGACCTGACGTCAATCTCTGGCCGGGAACCAAAACCCTGCTTTAAGCCACTGCAGGCCGAGGGCACCTGAGATCACTTTGGGGAGGGGAACAGAATATGCCACCCCAAAATATGGCTCTTTGGCAACTTAATTATTTTCTGCTAGCTACTTTTAAGAAATAGCAGAGGAGCTCTGAAAACTGAGTAGAAGTTACCCTTTTGTAAGACACATTTACCTGTATAAGGGAAATCTCCATGTGTAAGGGTGTTTCCTCTGTACCAGGAAGAGAAGGATGACTCTAAATCTCTAGAAACTTCTTATCAATGGAGAAGGGAATGACTTAAATCTGCATCACAGATTTACTCTTGTTTACTGTGTTTTTCCTGGCAACTTCCCACAACTCTCCCCTGCTCCCAACATCTTTCTTTTGTCCTTGGCTGAAGATGGTATTCAAGGCAGTGGCTTGGACCATTTTGGTGAGTTACTCAATTTTCATGGGTCTCTCCCATGTATCCATATTATTTATACTTTTGTTTGATTTTCTCCTGTTAATCTGTCTCCTGTCAATTTAATTCTTAGACCAACCAGAAGAACCTAGAAAGGTAGAGGAAGGTGTCTTCCTCCCTGACAACGTGATGCCCCGTCACTCTGGAATACTTCAAAGTAAAATTCATGCAAACAAAGGCCTCTTACATAACCACAATGCAACCATCAAAATCAGGAAATACCAATGTATTACTACTATCTAATTTACACATCCCATTCAAGTTTCACCAATTGTCCCAATCATGTCCTGTATAGGATTGACTGAAGGAAAAACACACAACATGAAAGTTGTGAATTAAGTTTTATTCAGGGACCTTACTGGGGACTATAGCCTGGGAGACAGCCTCTCACTAGCTCTGAGAAACTGCTCTGAAGAGGTAGGGGAGGAGCCAGCTTAGGTATGATTTATTTTTTTTGGCTAGGGAATAGTGCAGTCAAGCATACATCTTGGTAAAAGATTACTGCTCATCACAAAGAACAGATATTTCAAGTTCATGGTTTTAGTGCTTTTCTATGTATGGGAAGATGCAAGAATCTGGGGTCATTGAAATTCTTCCTGCAATGTGCGACTAACTATCTAAGGGCCTGTTTATCCAAAGCACAGAGGGCCTCATCCTGCTTTTTTCCATCCTGAATTCCTCTCAGGGCTGACTGTCAGTGGGCATTGGCAGAGGGTTGCAACTTAACCCTTTGAATAACTGGATGATGAGTGACAGTCGTTGTTTGTTTGTTTGTTTTTGTTAACAATAGCAAACCGTTTCAGTCCAGGATCAGTGTTGCATTTGTTGTCTTGTCTCTTTAGTCTCCTTCGATATCTGGAGCATTTCCTATTCTTTTCAATCTTTTTTAAACTTTCATAACCTTAACACTTGAAGGTTACAGGCCAGAATATTTCTCAATTTGGGTTTACCTGGTATTTTCTAATGATTAGATTCAGGTTATAAATTTTTGGCAGAAGTATCTCAGATTTGAGGCTGTATACTTCTCACTGCATTCCAACAAGAGGAACTCATTTTGATTTGTCCCATTACTTGATCATTTGATTAAAGTGGTTTCATTTGGTTTTCTCCATTTAAAGTTACGCTTTTTCTCTTTGCATTTCATAAATACGTTGTGAGGAAATACTTTAAGACTATGTAAATACACCTTTCCCCATCAAACTTTCACTCACTAGTTTTAGCATCCATCAATGTTTCTTAGTTGAATTAATTATTACTGTGATAGTTTATCAAATGGTGATTTTCTAATTCCATCATTCCTTCTAGTTTATTAATGACATTCTACTGTAAAGGAAAAGTCTCTCTTCTCTTCATTAATTCATTCCTTTATTTATATCAGTATAGACTCATACATTATTTTTGGTTTCATTCTACTGTGTAGCACTTTCACTTGAATGAAAATGGTAATTGTCACCATCCATTTTTTTCCCTAATCTCAAGGGGAATGTTTTCAATAATTTGTGATTAAGTATGATGTTTGCTCTGTGTGTGTGTGTGTGTATATGTGTGTGTGTGTGTGTGTGTGTGTTTAAATATCCTTGCATCTTCTCATGGCTAAAGAGAAAATCCAGCCTTGCAAGCAGACCTTTCTAAGTATAACAGTCTCAGACCTATTTTGCTAACATTTTTCTGTGCAAGCTCATATTCTTTTGGAGCTATCAACTATCTTGACAGGTAACATGTACTTTGATGGAAGGATAAGATCCTCTGCCCTGGCTTGTTGTCCTATTGGTGAGTTTGAGAGGGGGGATGGGGTATATCCCAGAGTTCTGTAATATGGTCTCAACCATTTCCTGTTTGCTTCATTCCACTCACCAGACGACCTTGTCTTTCATGAACCCCACCCACTTAATATCTCTGCCCCAAGTACTTCTGTTTTCCAGAGGCTGTCTTCTTCTATCGTGACTGATGCTATCATAGAGTGAGAGGGTGGGTGGGGGAATGCTTAGTGATTGACCAGGCTACATGCACTTCTGGTTATCAACTCTGCACTCAGAGTCACCCTACTGTGAGTCTGCCACTTAGGGCTGGTGCTATTACTGGGCTGGTGATGTGCTTTCTCACCAAGCCATTGTGAAGGGATGAGCAGTAGTCCTCCCAGGGCAATGTGGGCCAGAGAATAAAAGGCCCAATTAGACAACTGCTTCCCATCACTCTCCCAGTCATGGGGCATGGCTTCCTTTTGCCTGAACCTTCTTCCCTTTCACATTGGGGCTCAGTCAACTCATCGTCCCAAGCATTTCTCCCATTATTTTTTGTACTGGGATCCAGCAACCTCCCTCTCACTTCAGTGGCTTCTCCAGAGTTTGGTTCAAGGGAAGGAAGCATGAATCCAGGCTAGTTTGTTATATTCTGTAAGAACTGTCAATCTCTTAAGGAAGAACCTTAATAGAAGCCACATGGTCTATATGAAGGAAAAAGAAGTGTTATTGAAGGACAAGACATGAATAAATTGGAAAGACATGTCATATATATATTCCATATATATTATAAACTCTCAATCATTCCAAGGATGTCAATCATTAATCACTAAATTAATATGTAAATTTAATTTAATTTGAATAAAATTTCCAGCTTATTTTAATAAAAGGAAATAAATCTGAAATTGACCTTGAAGAATAAATATGTTACAAATGGCAAGAAATGTTTCAAAAATAGTAAGGGGAACTGCTTTTTTAGTAGATTCCAGAGCTTACTAACTATAAAGCAGCATAATCAAATCAATATGGCATTTGAATAGGAATTGGACAATAGGCCAGTGAAACACAAATAAAAACTCAGAGACGGATCCAGGTATATGCAGAGTAAAACAATTAATTTCAATGGAGGAAAGGATGGCTTAGACAATGGTTGGTATTGGGAAAATTATCTATCCATTAGAACTAAAATAAAGTTAAATGTTAATTTTATACAATACAATCAATTAAAAATTTGGTGGGCTAACTCTTTAATTATAAGCAACAAAACCAAAAAATTATTTAAAAATTTAGAAAAATATTTGTAAAATATCAAGGTCACAGAGCCTTTTCTGAGCAACACAGTAAACCAATGGCTACATGAAAAGCTTGCTAAAGCAAGTCAATATAAATAACAACAAATAGCAAACAACAAAGTGGGAGAATAGTCTCTTTCCTCTCTTTCTGTGTGTGTGTGTGAGAGAGAAAGAGAGAGAGACAGACAAAGGGAAAATATCTTTAATATACTAAAAATACTTACAAATAGATACAAAAATTAATTCAATGGGCAAAGGGTACATGTGAAAGGACAATCATAGCACATAAATTGCAGACGGCCAGTAAAAATCTGAAATGACACTCAATTTTACTTGTAACCCAAGAAATGCAATTTAAAGATGATAGTATGCTACTTTTTAAATGTTATTAGATTGGCCAAAAATTGTCATTAATATACAGTTATAACCAGGTTATGGAGATATAACCAGTTTCACGCATTTGTGCTGGGAGTGTAAATTTGTAGAAGCTTATTGGAGTTTAATTTGACAGTACCTATTAAAATTTTGACATGCTCATATTCTTTGACCCAGTAATTCTGCTTATAGAAATCTATCCTACATCAGTAAATCAAAACTCCCAAGGAAATATGTAAAAAGATATTCATTACAGTGTTCTCACAGCAAACATTTGGAAAAACACACGTGTTCATCAGTGGGGGAATTTTTGGATTTGTTAAATAATTATGTTACAACCATACTATAGAACATTGCATAGCTATTAAAAAATAATGAGATATATCCACATGTACCATTCAGAAAAATGGTTCAGGGGAAAAAAACGAGTTGCAGACCAGCACATGCAACATATTTCCATTTCGCAACACAAAACATTTTTGTGTGTATGGATATACAGATGATAGGTACATAAGCAGATAGATAGATAGATCAAAGGTAGGCAGATATATTGGTAAAGATTATGTTCATGTTACAATAAATAGGCAGAGGTGGGAATTCTCTACTATTACTTTATTATAAAATTTTTAGTGTGTTGGGATTGTGCCAGCCAGAGTTCCAAGTAGTAAAAAGAAACCATTCTAAATATTTTAAGTGGGGAATGATTTAGTACAGGGAATTAAGTGTTTGTAAAATCATTGGAAGAACTGAAAAAGTAGGTTCTTAGATGGCTTTTGGGAATGGAATGACTCCTAGATCAATCAAAAAGTGACATACCAGGATCTCCTTTGAGGCCATCACTGGAACTCCAAGTTCAAGAACACAATCCCTCCCAACACCTGTTAGAATGGCTATCATCAAAAAGACAAGAGATAACAAATGTTGGCAGAGACATGGAAATGTTGGCAAGAACATGTACAAGAACCCTTGTACACTGTTGGTGAGAATGTAAATTGGTGCAGGGAATTGGAAAACAATATACAGTTTCCTCAAAAAACTAAAAATAGAACCACCATATGATCCAGCAATTCCACTTCTGATTATATATCCAAAGGAGATAAATTATAAATAGAAATAAAAATAAATAAATAAATAGTGAAATATTGTGCAGGCATAAAAAGAAGGGAATCCTGCCATTTGTAACAACATGGATGGACCTCTATACTAAGTGAAATAAATCAGACAGAGAAAGGTATAATTTCACTTATATGTGGAGTCTAAAAAAACCCCAAACTCATAGAAACAGAACATATTGCCAGAAGTGGGGATTTGAGGGAAATAGATGAAGGTAGTTAAAGGGTATAAGCTTCTAGTTATAAGATAATTAAGCTCGGGGGATGTAATGTACAGCATGGTAACTATACTTAAGAATACTGCATTATGTATTTGAAAGTTGCCTGGAGGGTAGACCTTAAAAGTTCTCATCATAAGAAAATAAAATTATAACTATGTGAGGTGATAAATATTAATGAAACATTGTGAAATCATTTCTCAGTATATACATATATCAAATCATTATGTTGAGCACCTTAGACTAATACAACGTTATACATCAAATATAACTCAATAAAATTGGCAAACCAACTATGAAGCAAAAACCAAACAAACCCCCCACAATCCCATAGTTACCATCCCAGGGTCAGAGAGTTAGAATCAAGACATAGTGGCAGCTGTTTCTCAATGCCCAGATTGCTGAATAATGGGCACTGGAACACTGTCCCCAAGGAAATCTCATGTCTCCATGATTTTGTTAGACAGCAAAAACTACCTGAAAGAGGGGAGCAAAAGGGCTTCCTTCTGAGTCCCATCTTCAAATTTCATGTAAGTTCACTGAATTGGCAGAACCTTATTCACATCCAGAATCTGAGCTGCAAGGGCGCCTGGGAAATGTAGTGTGTACCTTATCATCATTCCAAAGAGAGACTGACTGGAGAAATGAACAGGATCCACCAAGGGGATTATGCATAAAGCTTACTTTATTGTGTTTTAAAATATTTTGATATGAACATATGCCCACAATGCATCTTAATTTAAAAGAATGAATATTGATACCCATATTTTCCCATTTTTTAATAAGGAAAGCACACACATCCACACATATGTGTGTGTAGGCTTAGAAAAATACAAAAGAGATTCAAACTAAGGTGTTCAAAGTGGTTTTCTTGGAAGGGAAGAGATTACAGGTAGTTGAAAAAATCATTGGCATTTTCTAGAATAAATATATCCTGCTTTCTAAAAATTAATAATCTTTATTTTTTAGAGCAGCTTTAGATTCGTAGCAAAACTGAGCCAAAAGTACAAACAGTTTCCATTTATTCCATGCCCCACACATGAGCAACCTCTTCTACTATTAATATCCTGAATCAGAGTGGTACATTTGTTATAGGTGATGAACCTACATTGATTGACACATCATTATCACTCAATGTCTGTAGTTTACATTAAAGTTCACTCTTGGTGATGTACATTCTATGGCTTTGGATAAATGTATAATGATATGTATCCATCATTATAGTATCACACAGAATAGTTTCACTGCCTTAAAAATCCTCTGTGCTCTGCCTACTCATTCCTCCCTCCAAACTCCAGTCTCTGGCAACCACTGATCTTTTTACTGTCTTCATAGCTTTCCCTTTTCCAGAATGTCATACAGTTGGAATCATCCAATATGTAGCCTTTTCATACTGGCATCTTTTACTTCATAATATGCATTTAAGTTTTATCTTGCTTTTAAAAAAGTGAAATAAACATTAAACATGAACTAAACAAAGAAGATGACAAAACCACCCCTTGTCATAATGAATGAACTGCCACTAAACAGCAGCATCCAAATTAAAAGCTTTAGGATGTTCTTGGAAACCTATTCAAATACAGGTTTTATTATGTTTAAATGTGAATGAAAGAAATAAAGAAAAAAAAAGAAAAAAAATGTGAATGAGCATAAAACATTTTTTTCTTATATGATAAAATCTGTACCCTCTTAACTTTTGGAGGTTCCATTCAAAATCTTAGGAAGAATATTCACATGTATTCACCTCCCCAAATATAATTTTTTCCTGTAAGAATTTGAAATAATTTGTGTAGTTTTGCTTTCAAAATTATTTAACTAAAAATAACTTATTTAATTTAGGTTTGGCTATATTTTTTGCACAGTCATTTGTGGTACTTGGGAAATTTTTGGAAGGGAAAAATTATCCCTCCAAATAATTAACTTAAATTTTAAAAATATAGTTAAATTTTCAGTTTTTAATAAAAGTTATATTCTAAGGGAAATTTATTATGAAGGGGGAAATAGTTTTGAAAGTATTTTTTTTCTACTAGCCATATTTATTCATACTAAATTCTTTTTTTTCTCCAAGATTTTATTTTATTTATTTTTTATACAGCAGGTTCTTATTAGTTATCCATTTTAAACACTTTAGTGTATATATGTCAATCCCAATCTCCCAATTCAACTTGGAGAAGATGTTGGTGAGAGTTTAACAAATTGAAGATTGATTTATTACTTAACTGTACAGAAAAAAGATGTCATCAGAATGGATAAGTATCTAGACAGGGTGAATTGATTAAATTCTTATCTTAATCATTGATAGAGGGGCCACAAATTTGACTTATTTAGCAATTTGTAAGAGCCTGAATACTCTTAATAAATAACTGTAAGGCAAAACTATTAATGATTTTATGGCATATAACAAACATACTGAAATGAAGATGATCTTTGAGATTGATTGAAGAAAGTTGAATGTGGAGTCTGAATCATTTGAAATTCTTTATTCATGTGTATGTGATGAAAATTACAACTTTGGTGGTAAAATAAGGAGCAACATCATTACCATCTTTCTTTGTTGGAGACAAATTCCTTTGGCAAGTATTTTCCCAAAATGGTAAAATAAACTGTCCAGTGGACCAGCAGGTGTTTTAACTGAACAAATGACAAAAGCTACTTGATTTCTCAGTAAGAAAATATGCTGATTAAAATTTCCACCAATTACAAGTTGTACATGTTGACACATTATTGGCAGTTTTCTGGTATCTCATCTAGGTGATCACTCTGACATAATAATCAAACATTAAAACAAACAAACAAACAGCCTCTCTCCTCACAAAACCACCACCACCAAAAGCTGATTCTATTTGTATCTACATGAGTAAGCCCAGACTCTTGAAATATTATGATACCCAGACAGACAAGAGCAATCGCCTGGTTGCTGAATTTGATTTATCAAGTGCCAGTTCAGTTCAATTCAGTCCAGATATTAAAAGTGACATGCTTAGTACATCAACTTCTTACCTGCAGGGCAGTAAGACAGGTGGGACATGGTTGGGTTGTTTAATGTGATTTTGAGTAATTTTAAACCTAAAATGAATATGAAAAAAAAATAGAAATTAGAGTGCAAAATATGCACTTATTTTATGAGAAAACACAAAACTGGTATGGCATTTCATGTTTGCAGCAGGCTTGCTTCATGATGCAATCCAGGGTCTCCTGAGGGATGTTTACTTTTATCTACTTTAAGGTTTGTGTGCATGTGTGTGCATGTACTAGCAAAGTGCTCTGGGTTAGGTGTTCTGAAGTCAAAGCTGAGAAAACTAGTCTGAGACAAGTCCACAGTCAAGGGGCAAGGGACATATAAGAAGTAAGATTAATGGCTAAAAGAAGGGAAATAGAATAACACGCTGGGATGGAGAAGCGGCCCACAGGAGCTGACAGTGTAAGGAAAATATCCTCCCCTATTGCCCTCACCATATGCTTATTTCTTGTCCTAAGTTTGGGCTATTATTATATTGGGAGTTTGGGCCCATAGATAAGGATCACACAAAAGTAGGAAATGATTCTCTCACAAGATGTCTAGATATTTCCAGTGTTGATTATTATGGGAAGAGGATATCTTAATTCACAGGAAGATGAAGGTGGAACTTAGCAGGAAGGAGAGGGAACTCATTCCTGTGTTAGGCTCTTGCTCATTGGGCCTAGACTTGGGGGAGGATAGAAAAGTGTCAGGGTATTCCTCGGCTCTTGCCTCAGGGCATCCCTTGAGTTGGGAGATCTTTCTGGGTTCCTAGACCCCATCCAGTGTGTGTGTGTGGGGGGGGGGGCAGGCAGTTCCCACACCAACAAGCAATGCTCTGGACTCCAGCTGGGTGTCCCACAGTTCAACCCAATTCTGCTCAAGTCTGAACTTTATCTACCTGGAGATAGCAAAAGATCCTACAGGTTATGGAAACAGTCCTACAAGACTTCCCCCACTCCCTTCAGATGCCAAACACAGGCTATTACCTGTGTTTCTGACCGATTGGCTATAAATCAGAGGTTCCCATGTCCACCTCCTTGAATTTGATTAATTTGTTAGAGTGGCTGACAGAACTCAAAGAAACATTTTAATTACCAGTTCACTGGTAAAAGGATATAACTCAGGAACAGCCAATTGGAAGAGATGCACAGGGCAGGGTATGTGGAAGGGGCGTGGAGCACCAGGCATGACACTGTCCCCAATCTCCACGTGCTCACCAGCCCAGAAGCTCTCTAAACCCAGTCCTTTTGGGTTTTTATGGAAGCTTCATTACATAGGCATGATTGACTAAGTCATTGGCCATTGGTGATTGAACTGAAGCCCAAGCTCCTTTCCCCTCCCCTGCTCAGTGTGTGGCACTGGAAGTTACAACCCTCCAATGACACCCTTGGCTCCACTGGCAACCAGCCCCCATCACTGGGTGGGGTCCAAAAGTCACCTCATTAACATAACAAAAGAACATTTACTGCTCTTGTCAGGAAATTCCAGTGGTCTTAGGAGCTCTGTTCCAGAAACAGGATGAAACCAAATATATACTTATTGTAAATCACAGTATCACAGGAGAGAAGTAGGCTGAGGCCATCCAAGGAGCATAAGCCAGAACCTTAGGCTCTGAGAATTGTCATATCAGGAAACATATCTAAGAAATATAACAGTATGGGCTTAGTTGTGCTATGGAGAATTGGGGGAAGGATTTATGTCCATTTTGAGGGGTTTGCTCAAAAGGGGGAGAGAGGAACCTCTGAGACCATTAGGCAGTGATGACAGAGAGCCTCTCAGGAATGTGAATTTCAGGGAATCAGAGTTGGAGGTACCGAATACAGTGTCCTTTCTTATAAATCTTTTTTTGTTTGTTTGTTTTTGTTTTTGTAGTCTTTTTCTCTAAGGGATTTGAAGAGATGAGAAGCATGATAGACTGGCAGAACAACCTAAAGTGTCACAGCAGAAGTACTAGAAAGAAGCAACCAAAGAATGGAAAGTCGTTTTTTGGAGGCTTTGGGCAATTACTTATTTCTTATTTGAACATTTCTTCCTCTTTTCTCAGGCAAAAACTAGTCATTTAATGTCTCTTGAGCTAGAGGGCTAATACAGTGAATGGTACACAGTGAAACAAGATATATGTTGAATACATGAATGGTTGAATAAATGAATGAATGAAGATGATGTAGACACAGTTTTTGTAGCTCACAGATGACAAAAACATACACAAACAACTATATTCCCATGAGATATGTATTGTAACAGATTAATAAAGAATGAACTACAGGAGTTAAGAACTAATAGAGTGATTTATTTTTCCTTTGAAACGAGGGAGGGGAAGATTGTGGATGGAATAAGGGTCAAGAAAGTATTCAAGGGTGGTGAGATTTT
Source organism: Balaenoptera acutorostrata (assembly GCF_949987535.1). Classification (NCBI taxonomy): domain Eukaryota; kingdom Metazoa; phylum Chordata; class Mammalia; order Artiodactyla; family Balaenopteridae; genus Balaenoptera; species Balaenoptera acutorostrata. Next base: position 117,402,519 of record NC_080064.1, on the reverse strand, counting down.
GAATGGAATTTGAGGACAAACACATTTTTTCCTGGAGGGGAATATTTGAGAAAAAGTTATAATGAGCAGGACATAGCTTCTTAAAATAAATGAGTCAATATGTTGTGATCAATTTACAGTGAAAGTTTTGAGGCTCTGAGATGTAATTTTTAGATCATTTCACTTTGTCCAGTTGTGTATAGAGGACAAGAGAAAGGCCCATTTGACAGCTTTAGAATTTTCCACAGGAAGGTTAGACGATAGAAAACCACACATACTCTACAAATCTTAACTAAAGCTTTATGTAAATCTTAGGGGATCCTGGTTGTCAGAGAAGACATGTTGCTTTTGTGTCTATGGTTTAGAAATAGGCAGGGATAGATGGTTGGGGCTAGGGAAATAAAAACAAGTGGTCTACTATAAAATTAGAGTGAGTTAAAGCTTTCTTATATAGCAGAGACTGTAAAATGGGATTAGGACATGTCTAATGAAACAGAGTCAGAACCAGGAGGAATTAATTTGCCTAAAGACTTTTGGTCCTACAGAGAAGAGATGGTATTTGCTTGGGACATTTGGGGAAAAACTGGAGATGGGAGGATAGCTTAAGGTGTGTATCTTAGATTCTTTTCCTTGTTGGGCCCCATTGATCCATTCTTGAGCATTTTGGAGATTTGGGGTGATAGGTAGAAACCAAATAAGCTGTAGTTTTGAAGGACTCAGACACATAGAGAGGACAATGAAAGCAGATTTAATTCTCTATTGAGCTGGGGAGATACCAATTTCCCCTACTTCATGGGGAAAGGTAGCAAAACTTTGCTGCCTTGAGGACTGAAGAGAGAGCACCCAGCCTGGCACCTGGTGAGGGCAGCTTTGGAAGCCCTAGCATCCCTGGAATAAATATAGGGCTTCTCACAGAGGACAGTGTTTGCAGCGAGAGGGAGAGAGGTTTTGTGAGCTTCAGAAAACTGAAAGACAGTAAAAGTCCAAGAGGGGACTAAACTCCTATGAGCACCACTAGGACCCTCAGAAATAACTGAGTGTAACTCTGGGGTTAGGGAAAGGGTCATGAAGGGCTTTCAGTTAATGTGATTCAGTTCTCTTTCCCAGATTGATGAGGTCTGGGAAAGGTCAGATGTTTCAGAAAAATCAATAGAGAACGAGCACTCCCAGGCTTTATTTTGAGCAGGTGCATAAGCACATACTGAGACTTGATAATCAAGTCATCAGAACAAAGAAGTAGATCAAATTGTATGGGGTTTTGGAATATCAGGGGACTCAAGAAAGAGCATCTAGATGTGACCAGAACAGACGCTAGTTCATTATCTTTCAGGGATTAAGGGTTCTCTTATTCTTCAGTGAGGTGAAACAGAAGAGGCAAATCATTACACATGGTCTAACCTGAAAGGCCAAGTAGTTATAACCAATAAACTTATTGTTCTCATTACAGAATGCAAGTTCAGTCACTCTCAATGGATCCATTTGCTATTTTTCTGAAGATTTTTGATGAAGATCTTTCAGGTATTCTTGTATTGAGAGAGCTTGACAGAATGGATTCAGATTTTTAGGTTAAAATAATGGTGTCCAGAGAGAATAAAACCAGGTAATAAACCATGTATAGATCTTTGTCACTGTGAGGCTTATTTCTCTCTGGATATGCCACTGTTAGTTTGAATGACTGCTTATTATTTCATCCATCACATGTATGTAGTATAAATCATCAAGCCATTCATTTAGGTAGGGAATATAAATCTTATTCAATAAACTCAGGTGAGTAAGAAATGCCACATCTCTATTTGCTTTAAATAAAGTTAAATAAGTCTCTGGGGGCTTCCCTGGTGGCACAGTGGTTAAGAATCCACCTGCCAATGCAGGGGACATGGGTTCAAGTCCTGGGCCGGGAAGATCCCACATGCCGCGGAGCAACTAAGCCCGTGCGCCACAACTACTTAGCCTGCGCTCTAAAGCCCGTGAGCCACAACTACTGAGCCTGCATAGCACAACTACTGAAGCCTGCGTGCCTAGAGCCCGTGCTCTGCAACAAGAGAAGCCACCACAATGAGAAGCCTGCGCACCATAACGAAGAGTAGCCCCCGCTCTCCGCAACTAGAGAAAGCCCGCGCGCAGCAACAAAGACCCAGCTCAGCCAAAAGAAAAAAAAAAAAGTCTCTGGGCCTATGTCCCATAGAGTTATTGAACACTTCAACTTAGTCATTATTGGGGCTCCCTTTCCAATGACCCAAGGTCAGCTAAAGGTTCCAAGAGTCTAACATTAACACTCAAATGTCAGGAAGGTCCACTGAGTACTGCAGAGATGCCTATTGTTCAAGCTTGCCTGGATCCTCGAAGTCTGCAACTCTGCTACTTCTGCCAAATAGATCACAGGCACCTTGGTCTAGGTTGGGAGTCTTAAGGATCTAGATGTACACTTTGCATCCATCCTCTCAAAGACTCTGCTCCCTCCCCAGAGGGCTGGCAGATAGTGGAGCCAGGGTCCCTGATACACACAAGACCTGCCAGTTTCTACACTTCTCCTAGCCTGGGGTTCTCTTCATTCACCTTGGATGCCCCCATGTGTCTACCTCTCTCAGCTCCCAGTACGAGCTCTGCAACAGCTCAGGGTTTTGATGAACACATGTTCAATAGGGGACTATCTCCCACAGTGTTGGTTGGTTGCTTGCTGTTACGAACCTTCCCCTGACATGAGGAAGCTTTATGCTACTTGCTTAGAATAGGATTTATTCAGCAACAGCAATAGCAAATTACTACCTCAGAGGATATCCCTGCATTATTTATTCAATAGTGATCTACCCCTAACTATGTGACAGACTCTGGACTAGGCACTGAGAACATAATAGTGCTCATGACAGAGCCTTATCACCATCTTCAAGGATGTTGTCATAGTGGACAACACGAACAAGTCAACAGCCAAAGACAACACAGCTGATAAATTTGGGAGAGTCACCTTATTGAGAGTTGGGAGGTGAAGAAATCATTCTTGGAGGATGTTTCATTTAAGTTGAAAATGGAAAAAGAGCGAGCATTAGCTGGTCAAATGAGGTTGTGAGTCAGAACAAACAACATGTGCAAACATCGGGGTTAAGAGAGACACCAGCAGACTTCCCTGGTGGTGCAGTGGTTAAGAATCCACCTGCCAATGCAGGGGACAAGGGTTCGATCCCTGGCCTGGGAAGATCCCACATGCCACGGAGAAACTAAACCCGTGCGCCACAACTACTGAGCCTGCACTCTAGAGCCCACGAGCCACAACTATTGAGCCCACTTGCCACAACTATTGAGCCCACTTGCCACAACTACTGAAGCCCGCGTGCCTAGAGCCCATGCTCTGCAACAAGAGAAGCCACCACAATGAGAAGCGCGCGCACCGCAAAGAAGAGTAGACCCCGCTCACTACAACTAGAGAAAGCCCGTGCACAGCAACGAAGACCCAACGCAGACTAAATAAATAAATAAATAAATAAATGTTCCTTTAAAAAAAAAAAAAGAGAGAGATACCAGCATGTTTTAAGAACTGAAAGACCAACCAACCTTGGATGCTGGGGTTCAAGGTGGGGTGTGGAGAGAAATGAAGCTAGAGGATTAAAGAGGGTTCTGATTGGTGAGGGGCTTGTAATGCATGTTAAGCTTCTTAGAGTTAAGGGGGTTGGCTCACTTAACACCCATCCCAAGCTCATTTTTTCTTGCCTTATTTTTCTATTATGACTGGAAAATTAAAATACAGGGAGCTAATAATATGTTTTAATTGTGAGAGTTGATGTTTTTGTTTTAGAATGATTGTTCCAGCTCCTTTGTGAAGACTGCTTTGGAGGGGGATGAGAATAGCTGTGAGGACAATAAGAGGGCTGTTGGAAATCCAGGTGGGAGGTGATGGCAGCTGGCGTAGGTCTAAGGCAGTCATGTTGGAGAGACCCAGGTAGATCTGAGTAGTGCTTAAGGGGGAATGTTAACTGGAGGTTAGAAACACAAAGCAGTTGAGAGGTTTCTGGCTTGAATCAGTGAGCAGAATGAATATTCGGTCTATTTCTAAGCGTTTACCTCTCTAAATAATACTGGTGTTAAGAAAAACTTTTTCATATTTTGAATAATTTCCTTAAACTGGTAGAAAGAATGAATGTTTCCCAAATTTTCAAGCATGACTATAGAGATTTGAAGCTGCAGGAATGCCTGAAATCTCTAATAAATTGCTTGTCGTTTTCCCAACTTGGGAATGATTCTGTTCCCTTTGCCCCAAAACAAAGCCTTCAGAGGTAGTTTTGGAAAATGTTTCACACATTAGCTAATATCTGGAGTTGAGGTTGTCTAAGACATCTAGGTCCTAAGAACTCAGCCACTAACATCCTCACTGTCCAGAACAACAACAGGAAGAGTGAAGCTGGCAAAGCTCTCACTGTTTCCTAGTCCTCATCAGCCCCCTGGGCCGCTGCCCAGCAGTCTGTTTGCAGCCCCAGCCTATGCCTGAGCTCTGGTCTACTGGGCTGTGACTTTGAAAGGCTTTGTGTGGGCTCAGGAGATGGTGAATGGAGCTGAGAATACACAGAATTGTGGAGAAGAGGCAGAGTAAATCTCTAGTTTCCAATATTTTCCTTGATAAATATAATAATATATATATAATATAATTCAACTTTTTTTTTTATAATTCATTTTCTTATTTCTTCCTTTTTTTTACTTCCACAGACATAGGCTCAAAAGGCTTTTGTGTTTTCCAGAGAGAGAAGAGAGAGAGAGGGGGAGAGAGAGAGAGAGAGAGAGAGCGAGAGAGAGAGAGAGAGAGAGAGAGAGAGAGAGAGAGAGAGAAATCCTATGTAACCAGATAAGCACAGATAAAGAAACCAATGGTCTTCATCAGTTAATACAGGTCTACACTGCCTGCCTGGGGGTACAGCCTCTTTCTGTGATGCCTGGCCCAAGCTAATAAGACTCCCTCATAAGGGAAAGACTGATGTCTATGGCACTCATTGAGTGGGGTGGCAGCCCTCTTCTGGGTCTCCAGGCCACTCTTGCTTTGCTGCACATCTGGGAGTTGAGAGTAGCTTCGGGAATTGTTGAGCTCTGGGTGGATGGGAAGCCCATGGTGAGGAGGAGTCTGGAGAAAAGGCACTTTATGGGGACAGAGGCAAGCATCATTCTGGGGCAGAAGCAGATCTCTTTTTTGGGGGAAGAGTGGTCTTTGATAAGAACCAGTCCTTGGTGGGAGACACTGGAGATGTGAACATGTGGGAATTTGTGTTGTCACCAGAAGAGATTAACAATGTCTATCATGGTGGACCTTCAGTACTGATGTCCTGGGTTGGGGGGGTGCCAATGTATGGGGTTCATGGTGGAGTGTTCACCAAGCCCCAGCTGCCGTCCTGGGGCTGTGACCCTGTCTGACAGCAGCAGTCCTGAGCATGCCCACTGCAGATGACACCTCACCAGCATCGTGTCTCAGACTCTGAGGAATTTTTGTCTTTATACCCTGGAGTGCTGCAGAGTGAACACTGGACTTCCCCTCTCTGCTCTCCATTAACATCAATGAATGAACATTTCTTCTTGAGTGGAAGGCAATCTATATGTTGTGCTTTTCTCAGAAGGAATCAAAATTATGGAATTTATGTTTTACATTGAAAAGGACTTTAGACATAATCTAGCATCCTTATTGTATTGGTTTTCTATCACTGCTGTAACAAATTATCACAAATCTATTGGCTTAACACAGCACCAACACAAACTTAATATCTTACAGCTCTAGAGGTCAGAAGTCTAAAATGGGTGTGTCCACAGGGCTGTGGTCTTTCTAGAGATTCTAGGCGTGAATCCACTTCCTTGCCTTTTCTAGCAGCTAGAGGCTGCCTACATTCCTTGGCTTGTGGCTCCTTCTTCCATCTCCAAAGGCAATGGCATAGCATTTTCTCTTCTCTCTGATCTCCAGCCTTCCTCTTAGAAGGACCCTTGTCATTATATCGAGCCCACCTGGATACCAGCATAACCTATCCATCTCAACATCCTTATCTGTAAAGGTAACATATTCACAGGTTTCAGGGATTAGGACATACATAGACAGGCTATTCAGCCTATCACATTCATTTACAAAAGGTACAATGGAGACCCTAAAGAAGAGGAATTAAATAAAAACTCACAGGGCTCGTCTGGACTGCTGCTAGCCCATGTGGTATTTTTGTGTGAAGGGGGGATTAACCCTATGCTGGGTGAACGGCTTGGTGAGTGGAGTGTGGGGAGATAAAAGCCCCCACTCACTCCCTCAGCTAGACACCCATGTGCAGTGAACAGCCTGCACACCATACACAGTGGCCCTGAGGCTGGTGAGTTTCTATAGTGGAAACACAATGCTGGTCTTACAATAACCTATTCCAATTCCCCCCTGCTCTTCACCCTTTCATAGCTGTCACTCTCTGAGTCCAGGGCTGATCTCAAAAAAACTGGCTTAGGGAATTTAGTACTGTACGATGTACTGTATTCCTACAGTGGTCAGTCCATACTGCCTTTCAACCCTGCCTCTGAGTGAGACAGGCTGGGACCTGGGACCTGGGACCCTTTGCTGCAGTGCTTGTACCCGGACAAACATCTCCTCGAACAACGAAATACAAAGAAACTATAAGGGATAAAAAATAACTGTGTGCATGTGCAGTTGGGGCAAATTATGAACAACAAGATACAGAAACGCAACTGCCGCTTCTGAGGAGCCAGGAGCAAAAGCAGGGTACTGTGCATGCACATAGCCCCCTGCACACAACACCACCAAGGGGGTGGGCAGGTCACCTAAGCCACACCTCTGGCCCAACCCCTAGACCCACCCCTACCCTCACCCCGTATAAGGAACCAGCTCGCCCCCTACTCAGGGAGCAAGCAAGGGAACCTGTTACTTTTTTTCGCTCCCTCGTGCTACAGCACAAGTCCCAGTAAAGCCTTGCCGGAATTCCCTGTCTGTCCTCTAATCAATTTCTATTGATTAAGCAGGCCAAGAACCCTAGTCGGTAACATGAGTACTGTCCATTCAGCTTATATATGCCAGACTTATTATTTATCAATAATATTTCAATAATCCTCTTCCTATTCCATCTCACAGTGTCCATAAACACGTACATGCAAGACAGTGCTACTATCTTTCATATGTGGACTGCTTGCATCTTGCTTTATAGCGCTGAGAGTTTTAACCTCATCTAAAAGGGCAAGCCATTTTGGCTCCGAGTTTTTTAAATCCTCTGTGGCAATGTTACCTTTCTATACCATTATTACAAAGGGGCTTTAATCAGCCTTGACTGAAATGAGAATTCCCCTAAACCAGTACTGTCCAGTAGAACTTTCTGCGATGATGGGAATATTATAATTTGTGCTGTCCAATATGGTAGCGACTAGACATATGTGGTTACTGAGCCCCTGAAATGTGGCTAGTGTGACTGAGGAATTGCGTTCTACATTTTATTTAATTTTAATTGATTTAAATTTAAATAGCCACATGTAGCTTGTGGCTACTGTATTGGACAGCACTGATCTAGACTCTTTCCTTGAGTTAAAGGGAAAAAAGTGTAGGGTGTAGGAAAGGATATTATTAATCATAAAAGTTTATAATTAGGACAACAAAGGAAATTGAGGTCTCCATTTGAATAAAAAGAGAAGAAAACCTGGGAAGGTTTAAAGATTGTCTTCCATCAAGCCAGGGACCTAATTTTCTCTTGTTTCTACCAGAGGGCAAATAAGCTGTTATCAAATAGTTTAATGTATTCTGAGGGAAATGTTTAGAAGTGTCTGTTTATGTTTTTATTCCTTCTTTTGTGTTCAATATTTTTCTTAGAACTTATTTTCTCCTTTATCCTTTTCTCTTTCTTCTGAATAGAGGTGAGTTTATCCATACTTGCTATTTAGTTAAAAGAAAAAAAGTAAGCCCAGAACATCTTTTATTTTTTTTTTTCAGAACATCTTTTGATTCTGTTCCTGTGCATCAATAGAAAGGCTTCAGTAGTATTCTTTCTCTTGGGATGTTGAGTTCAGTGGACTAAAGGCACTTCAGGAGCACCAGCTTATAGTGGCATTTTATGCATTGTCAGTTCAAAATTGTGCCCAGGATGGTATAGAGGCCTTATGCTTGAAGAAAGAGAAAATACAGCATTGGGAGAATGTTTGGGATTAGGATTCGGGTCTAGGGTGTTCATCAATAATAAGCCTGTAGGGCTTCCCTAGTGGTGCAGTGGTTAAGAATCCACCTGCCATTTCAAGGGACACGGGTTCAAGCCCTAGTCCGGGAAGATCCCACATGCCATGGAGCAACTAAGCTCATGCACCACAACTACTGAGCCTGCGCTCTGGAGCGGGCGAGACACAACTACTGAGCCCACGTGCTTCAACTACTGAAGCCCGTGCCCCTAGAGCCCATGATCTGCAACAAGAGAAGACACTGCAATGAGAAACCTGCGCACCAAAATGAAGAGTAGCCCCTGCTAGCCGCAAGTGGAGAAAGCCCGCACGCAGCAATGAAGACCAAATGCAGCCAAAAATAAATAAATAAAAATAAATAAATTTATTTAAAAAAATAATAAGCCTGTATTTTCTCTGACAGAAAGTTAAATGTGGCTTTTGCTGAGAGGTAAAGAGTGTGTGCTGTGGCCTCACTTGAAAGGATGCGGGAGGTCAATGTCTGGAGGAGGTCCTAGGACTGAGGAAGGGGACCCAGGATGAGTCAAGCGAAGAGAGACTTTGTAGGAGATAGAAAAACACTAGAAGCAGCCACTCTCCTAGTTTTTGCAGGAGGGAGTATAGAATTATACACACTTGGTGTCAAGGGCAGAATGACCTTCAGTCAGTAGCACCCAGTAGGAGCTGAACTAGGGTCAAGCTGTAGGAAGCAACGGAAGAGTGAGAGAAAGAAAAGAGAATGGCAATAAAGAACAAAAAAGGAAGAATAATGATGGTGAATATTAATGTGGAAGATGCCTAGTGCCATTTCAGCTCTATTCACTATGAAAAACACAGGGCACTTAAAGGAGGGCGAGAGAAAGGAAGCAGTTCCTAGAGGCATCAGTACAAGACATGAGGGGATACCGACAATGGGTTGCTTTCTCTGACATTTGTAGTACAGAGGAGATAAGCAGCTGCCTACAGGAGATTACTGTGGTGGGAATCCCCGCTGTAAATGTGTCCTGCGCACCCAATACAAAAAAGGCTTTGTAAGTTACAGATGAGTAAAAGGATATGATGTGTCTACGAGGAAATACTAAGAATGAGAGCAATGCAAACTGGAATGCGTTTTGAATTTTTCAGGAAACCCTTCACTCTTTTATGCACTTACCCACAGTATAGCACCTCCTTTGAGATCCAATAATCTAGAGTGACCTTCTCACTTTTTTTTTTTATTTTTTTTATTTTTTTTATTTTTACAAGAGATAGATAGACTGACACCAAGCATTGTACATGGATGACCACAACAAAAGCAACAATGATTGCAATTACCAAACATGAAACACACTTATACTATGTCATAAAATTGACATTCAGTCCAGTAATCCTCCACTGTAACAGCTCCTTTACTTTGCAGTGAAAATTGATTTGTATATTCTTTTCCTCTGAGTCCTTGTGGGATTTTTTTTTTTTTAAATTCAGACAGAAAGTCACAAAAATTATACTCATCCTCATCAGTTCACTCAGTCCCATGTAATTAATTTCTTTTTTTTCATCTTGATCTTTTGTTAGCACTTTTATGAGTTCATCAGTTTTTCATTAGAGTTCTGAAAATGCTTATTCATTCAGTTCAGCAGTACAGTCAGTTACCAGAAACCTGTACTTGTCAGAGTCTTTTCCATGAATTTCTTGAAGATGAAACTCTTTTATAGGAACATATTTGCAAAATCATCAGAGTACACCCAGAACTGTCTGTAAATGACAAAAGACTTAAAAATGACCATGGTTAAAGATTTGATGAAAGTTCATAATAATGCAGTTGACAAGAAAATTAGTTATTTCTGAGATATACATTTTAAAGTAATAACTAGGATTATTACTTATAACATTATACCAGAACATATAAGATTTTTAGACGTTTCCTGTAATGTCTGAAACATTTATATTAACATGTTTCCATACATATTTCCATACAAATACAAATATAAGATTTTTAGAAATTTCCTGTAATGTCTGAAACATTTATATTAACATATTTCCATACATATTTCCATACAAATACAAATATAAGATTTTTAGAAATTTCATGTAATGTCTGAAACATTTATATTAACATATTTCCATACATATTTCCATACAAATACAAATATAAGATTTTTAGAAATTTCATGTAATGTCTGAAACATTTATATTAACATATTTCCATACATATTTCCATACAAATACAAATATAAGATTTTTAGAAATTTCATGTACTGTCTGAAACATTTATATTAACATATTTCCATACATATTTCCATACAAATACAAATATAAGATTTTTAGAAATTTCATGTAATGTCTGAAACATTTATATTAACATATTTCCATACAAATAACCCAATGAAAGTTTAGTATTAGTTGTTTTGTTTGTTTTTTTATACTGCAGGTTCTTATTAGGCATCAGTTTTATACACATCAGTGTATACATGTCAATCCCAATCGCCCAATTCAGCACATCACCATCCCCACCTCATCACAGTTTTCCCCCCTTGGTGTCCATATGTCCATTCTCTACATCTGTGTCTCAACTTCTGCCCTGCAAACTGGCTCATCTGTACCATTTTTCTACGTTCCACATACATGCATTAACATACGATATTTGTTTTTCTCTTTCTGACTTACTTCACTCTGTATGACAGTCTCTAGATCCATCCACTTCTCAACAAATGACTCAATTTCGTTCCTTTTTATGGCTGAATAATATTCCATCGTATATATGTACCACAACTTCTTTATCCATTCGTCTGTTGATGGGCATTTAGGTTGCTTCCATGACCTGGCTATTGTAAATAGTGCTGCAATGAACATTCGGGTGCACGTGTCTTTTTGAATTACGGTTTTCTCTGGGTATATGCCCAGTAGTGGGATTGCTGGGTCATATGGTAATTCTATTTTTAGTTTTTTAAGGAACCTCCATATTGTTCTCCATAGTGGCTGTATCAATTTACATTCCCACCAACAGTGCAAGAGGGTTCCCTTTTCTCCACACCCTCTCCAGCATTTGTTGTTTGTAGATTTTCTGATGATGCCCATTCTAACAGGAGTGAGGTGATACCTCATTGTAGTTTTGATTTGCATTTCTCTAATAATTAGTGATGTTGAGCATCTTTTCATGTGCTTCGTGGCCGTCTGTATGTCTTCTTTGGAGAAATGTCTATTTAGGTCTTCTGCCCATTTTTGGATTGGGGTGTTTGTTTCTTTGATATTGAGCTGAATGAGCTGTTTATATATTTTGGAGATTAATCCTTTGTCCGTTGATTCATTTGCAAATATTTTCTCCCATTCTGAGGGTTGTCTTTTCGTCTTGTTTATGGTTTCCTTTGCTGTGCAAAAGCTTTGAAGTTTCATTAGGTCCCACTTGTTTATTTTTGTTTTTATTTCCATTACTCTAGGAGGTGGATCGAAAAAGATCTTGCTGTGATTTATGTCAAAGAGTGTTCTTTCTATGTTTTCCTCTAAGAGTTTTATAGTGTCCAGTCTTATATTTAGGTCTCTAATCCATTTTGAGTTTATTTTTGTGTATGGTGTTAGGGAGTATTCTAATTTCATTCTTTTACATGTGGCTGTCCAGTTTTCCCAGCACCACTTATTGAAGAGACTGTCTTTTCTCCATTGTATATCTTTGCCTCCTTTGTCATAGATTAGTTGACCATAGGTGCGTGGGTTAATCTCTGGGCTTTCTATCTTGTTCCATTGATCTATGTTTCTGTTTTTGTGCCAGTACCATATTGTCTTGATTACTGTAGCTTTGTAGTATAGTCTGAAGTCAGGGAGTCTGATTCCTCCAGCTCCATTTTTTTGCCTCAAGACTGCTTTGGCTATTCGGGGTCTTTTGTGTCTCCATACAAATTTTAAGATGATTTGTTCTAGCTCCGTAAAAAATGCCATTGGTAATTTGATAGGGATTGCATTGAATCTGTAGATTGCTTTGGGTAGTATACTCATTTTCACAATGTTGATTCTTCCAATCCAAGAACATGGTATATCTCTCCATCTGTTGGTATCATCTTTAATTTCTTTCATCAGTGTCTTATAGTTTTCTGCATACAGGTCTTTTGTCTCCCTAGGTAGGTTTATTCCTAGGTATTTTATTCTTTTTGTTGCAATGGTAAATGGGAGTGTTTCCATAATTTCTCTTTCAGATTTTTCATCATTAGTGTATAGGAATGCAAGAGATTTCTGTGCATTAATTTTGTAACCTGCAACTTTACCATATTCATTAATTAGCTCTAGCAGTTTTCTGGTGGCAGTTTTAGGATTCTCTATGTATAGTATCATGTCATCCGCAAACAGTGACAGTTTTACTTCTTCTTTTCCAATTTGTATTCCTTTTATTTCTTTTTCTTCTCTGATTGCCGTGGCTAGGACTTCCAGAACTATGTTGAATAATAGTGGTGAGAGTGGACATCCTTGTCTCGTTCCTGATCTTAGAGGAAATGCTTTCAGTTTTTCACCATTGAGAATGATGTTTGCTGTGGGTTTGTCATATATGGCCTTTATTATGTTGAGGTAGGTTCCCTCTATGCCCACTTTCTGGAGAGTTTTTATCAGAAATGGGTGTTGCATTTTGTCAAAAGCTTTTTCTGCATCTATTGAGATGATCATATGGTTTTTATTCTTCAATTTGTTAATATGGTGTATCACATTGATTGATTTGCGTATATTGAAGAATCCTTGCATCCCTGGGATAAATCCCACTTGATCGTGGTGTATGATCCTTTTAATGTGTTGTTGGATTCTGTTTGCTAGTATTTTGTTGAGGATTTTTGCATCTATATTCATCAGTGATATTGGTCTGTAATTTTCTTTTTTTGTAGTGTCTTTGTCTGGTTTTGGTATCAGGGTGATGGTGGCCTCATAGAATGAGTTTGGGAGAGTTCCTTCCTCTGCAATTTTTTGGAAGAGTTTGAGAAGGATGGGTGTTAGCTCTTCTCTAAATGTTTGATAGAATTCACCTGTGAAGCCATCTGGTCCTGGACTTTTGTTTGTTGGAAGATTTTTAATCACAGTTTCAATTTCATTACTTGTGATTGGTCTGTTGATATTTTCTGTTTCTTCCTGGTTCAGTCTTGGAAGGTTATACCTTTCTAAGAATTTGTCCATTTCTTCCAGGTTGTCCATTTTATTGGCATAAAGTTGCTTGTAGTAGTCTCTTAGGATGTTTTGTATTTCTGCGGTGTCTGTTGTAACTTCTCCTTTTTCATTTCTGATTTTATTGATTTGAGTCCTCTCCCTCTTTTTCTTGATGAGTCTGGCTAATGGCTTATCAATTTTGTTTATCTTCTCAAAGAACCAACTTTTAGTTTTATTGATCTTTGCTATTGTTTTCTTTGTTTCTATTTCATTTATTTCTGCTCTGATCTTTATGATTTCTTTCCTTCTGCTAACTTTGGGTTTTGTTTGTTCTTCTTTCTCTAGTTTCTTTAGGTGTAAAGTTAGATTGTTTACTTGAGATTTTTCTTGTTTCTTTAGGTAGGCTTGTATAGCTATAAACTTCCCTCTTAGAACCGCTTTTGCTGCATCCCATAGGTTTTGGGTCGTCGTGTTTTCATTGTCATTTGTCTCTAGGTATTTTTTTATTTCCTGTTTGATTTCTTCAGTGATCTCTTGGTTATTTAGTAACGTATTGTTTAGCCTCCATGTGTTTGTCTGTTTTACGTTTTTTTCCCTGTAATTCATTTCTAATCTCATAGCGTTGTGGTCAGAAAAGATGCTTGATATGATTTCAATTTTCTTAAATTTACTGAGGCTTGATTTGTGACCCAAGATGTGATCTATCCTGGAGAATATTCCGTGTGCACTTGAGAAGAACGTGTAATCTGCCGTTTTTGGATGGAATGTCCTATATATATCAATTAAATCTATCTGGTCTATTGTGTCATTTAAAGCTTCTGTTTCCTTATTTATTTTCATTTTGGATGATCTGTCCATTGGTGTAAGTGAGGTGTTAAAGTCCCCCACTATTATTGTGTTACTGTCGATTTCCTCTTTTATAGCTGTTAGCAGTTGCCTTATGTATTGAGGTGCTCCTATGTTGGGTGCATATATATTTATAATTGTTATATCTTCTTCTTGGATTGATCCCTGGATCATTATGTAGTGTCCTTCCTTGTCTCTTGTAACATTCTTTATTTTAAAGTCTATTTTATCTGATATGAGTATAGCTACTCCAGCTTTCTTTTGATTTCCATTTGCATGGAATATCTTTTTCCATCCCCTCACTTTCAGTCTGTATGTGTCCCTAGGTCTGAAGTGGGTCTCTTGTAGACAGCATATATATGGGTCTTGTTTTTGTATCCATTCAGCCAGTCTATGTCTTTTGGTTGGGGCATTTAATCCATTCACGTTTAAGGTAATTATCGATATGTATGTTCCTATGACCATTTTCTTAATTGTTTTGGGTTTGTTTTTGTAGGTCCTTTTCTTCTCTTGTGTTTCCCACTTAGAGAAGTTCCTTTAGCATTTGTTGTAGAGCTGGTTTGGTGGTGCTGAATTCTCTTAGCTTTTGCTTGTCTGTAAAGCTTTTGATTTCTCCATCAAATCTAAATGAGATCCTTGCTGGGTAGAGTAATCTTGGTTGTAGGTTCTTCCCTTTCATCACTTTAAGTATTTCATGCCACTCCCTTCTGGCTTGCAGAGTTTCTGCTGAGAAATCAGCTGTTAACCTTATGGGGGTTCCCTTGTATGTTATTTGTCGTTTTTCCCTTGCTGCTTTCAATAATTTTTCTTTGTCTTTAATTTTTGCCACTTTGATTACTATGTGTCTCGGCGTGTTTCTCCTTGGGTTTATTCTGTATGGGACTCTCTGCGCTTCCTGGACTTGGGTGGCTATTTCCTTTCCCATGTTAGGGAAGTTTTCGATTATAATCTCTTCAAATATTTTCTCTGGTCCTTTCTCTCTCTCTTCTCCTTCTGGGACCCCTATAATGCGAATGTTGTTGCGTTTAATGTTGTCCCAGAGGTCTCTTAGGCTGTCTTCATTTCTTTTTATTCTTTTTTCTTTAGTCTGTTCCGCAGCAGTGAATTCCACCATTCTGTCTTCCAGGTCACTTATCCGTTCTTCTGCCTCAGTTATTCTGCTATTGATTCCTTCTAGTGTAGTTTTCATTTCAGTTATTGTATTGGTCATCTCTGTTTGTTTGTTCTTTAATTCTTCTAGGTCTTTGTTAATCATTTCTTGCATCTTCTCAATCTTTGCCTCCATTCTTATTCCGAGGTCCTGGATCATCTTCACTATCATTATTCTGAATTCTTTTTCTGGAAGGTTGCCTATCTCCACTTCATTTAGTTGTTTTTCTGGGGTTTTTTCTTGTTCCTTCATCTGGTACATAGCCCTCTGCCTTTTCATCTTCTCTGTCTTTCTGTAACTGTGGTTTTGGTCCACAGGCTGCAGGATTGTAGTTTTTCTTGCTTCTGTTGTCTGCCCTCTGGTGGTTGAGGCTATCTAAGAGGCTTGATGGGAGGCTCTGGTGGTGGGTAGAGCTGACTGTTGCTGTGGCGGTCAGAGCTCAGTAAAACCTTAATCCACTTGACTGTTGATGGGTGGGGCTGGGTTCCCTCCCTGTTGCTGTGGCGATCAGAGCCCAGTAAAACCTTAATCCACTTGACTGTTGATGGGTGGGGCTGGGTTCCCTCCCTGTTGGTTGTTTTGCCTGAGGCAACCCAACACTGGAGCCTACCCGTGCTCTTTGGTGGGGTTAATGGCAGACTCTGGGAGGGCTCACGCCAAGGAGAACTTCCCAGGACCTCTGCTGCCAGTGTCCTTATCCCCACGGTGAAACAGAGCCACCACTCGCCTCTGCAGGAGACCCCCCAACACCAGCAGGTACGTCTGGTTCAGTCTCCCCCAGGGTCACTGCTCCTTCCCCTGGGTCCCGATGCACACATTACTTTGTGTGTGCCCTCCAAGAGTGGGGTCTCTGTTTCCCCCAGTCCTGTCACAGTCCTGCAATCAATTCCCACTAGACTTCAAAGTCTGATTCTCTAGGAATTCCTCCTCCCTTTGCCGGACCCCCAGGTTGGGAAGCCTGAGGTGGGGCTCAGAACCTTCACTCCAGTGGGTGGACTTCTGTGGTATAAGTGTTCGCCAGTCTGTGAGTCACCCACCCAGCAGTTATGGGATTTGATTTTACTCTGATTGCGCCCCTCCTACCGTCTCACTGTGGCTTCTCCTCTGTCCTTGGACGTGGGGTGTCCTCCTTGGTGAAGTCCAGGGTCTTCCTGTCAATGATTGTCCAGCAGCCAGTTGTGATTCTGGTGCTCTCGCAAGAGGGAGTGAGAGCACGTCCTTCTACTCCGCCATCTTGGTTAATCGAAATCTCCGACCTTCTCACTTTGCAGAGGAGCTTACCAAGGTTAAGGCAGGAGGATGGCTTTTCTAAAAGTCATATGGTGAGTCAGATTCAGAAGTGGGGCCTAAATCCAGGTGTCATACCTTATTCAGTGTTTTTTTCCTATCTTAACCCACTAACATTTTGGGAATTGAAGGAACAGCTTTATTTGTGAGTTGCTAGGAAATTTAGTAGAGTTTTCAAATGCTCCATTCTTTTTACTGAGATCCTTGAAGAAAATGGTTGTTTGAAAGATTATTAGTTTGGTTTAAATGATCTCATAAGATATTTACTAGTCCTCTTCACATTTCCCCCATCTATATGAAACCCTAATGTCTAAAACCTCACAAATATGGTAACACTACCTTCAAAATTTAATGGATATATATGCATTTTATCCAACTAATATATGCTCACAATTAAAAGATGAAATAGTTTTAAAGAAAAAAGCTTTAAAGATGAAGAGTTTTTTTTTTAAGAGTTTTAAAGAAAAGCAACAGTCTCTTGCCTAACCATTCTACCCCAAGTCCCACTCCACATAGGCAATCACTTTGAACTTTTCCAATTATTTATGTTTTTATGGAGGTAGCCTCCATTTCTCTAAAAGTCTTACGTTGCTATTTCTTATTTTGTCAATTTTAGGAGGTCTATAGACCTCCATTTAAAAAAAAAATTTTAGTATTTATTTATTTATTTAAACATCTTTATTGGAGTATAATACTTTACAATGGTGTGTTAGTTTCTGCTTTATAACAAAGTGAATCAGTTATACATATACATATATCCCCATATCTTTTCCCTCTTGCATCTCACTCCCTCACACCCTCCCTATCCCACCCCTCTAGGTGGTCACAAAGCACCGAGCTGATCTCCCCGTGCTATGCGGCTGCTTCCCACTAGCTATCTCTTTTACATTTGGTAGTGTATATATGTCCATGCCACTCTCTCACTTGGTCCCAGCTTACCCTTCCCTCTCCCCGTGTCCTCAAGTCCATTCTCTAGTAGGTCTCTGTCTTTATTCCTGTCTTGCCCCTAGGTTCTTCATGTCCATGTTTTTTTTTTTTTTTTTAGATTCCATATATATGTGTTAGCATATGGTATTTGTTTTTTTCTTACTTCACTCTGTATGACAGACTCTAGGTCCATCCACCTCACTACAAATAACTCAGTTTTGTTTCTTTTTATAACTGAGTAATATTCCATTGTATATATGTGCCACATCTCCTTTATCCATTCATCTGTCGATGGGCACTTAGGTTGCTTCCATGTCCTGACTATTGTAAATAGAGCTGCAGTGAACATTGTGGTACATGACTCTTTTTGAATTATGGTTTTCTCAGGGTATATGCCCAGTAGTGGGATTGCTGGTCACATGGTAGTTCTATTTTTAGATTTTTAAGGAACCTCCATATTGTTTCTCCATAGTGGTTGTATCAATTTACATTCCCACCAGCAGTGCAAGAGGGTTCCCTTTTCTCCACACCCTCTCCAGCATTTATTGTTTGTAGATTTTTTGATCATGGCCATTCTGACCAGTGTGAGATGATATCACATTGTAGTTTTGATTTGTGTTTCTCTAATGATTAATGATGTTGAGCATTCTTTCACGTGTTTGTTGGCAACCTGTATATCTTCTTTGGAGAAATGTCTACTTAGTTCTTCTGCCCATTTTTGGATTGTGTTGTTTGTTTTCTTGATATTGAGCTGCATGAGCTGCTTGTAAATTTGGGAGATTAATCCTTTGTCTGTTGCTTCATTTGCAAATATTTTCTCCCATTCTGAGGGTTGTCGTTTCATCTTGTTTATGGTTTCCTTTGCTGTGCAAAAGCTTTTAAGTTTCTTTAGGTCCCATTTGTTTATTTTTGTTTTTATTTCCATTTCTCTAGGAGCTGGGTCAAAAAGGATCATGCTGTGATTTATGTCATAGGGTGTTCTGCCTATGTTTTTCTCTAAGAGTTTTACAGTGTCTGGACTTACATTTAGGTCTTTAATCCATTTTGAGTTTATTTTTGTATATGGTGTTAGGGAGTGTTCTAATTTCATTCTTTTACATGTAGCTGTCCAGTTTTCCCAGCACCACTTATTGAAGAGGCTGTCTTTTCTCCATTGTATATTCTTGCGTCCTTTATTAAAGATAAGTTGACCATATATGCGTGGGTTTATCTCTGGGCTTTCAATCCTGTTCCATTGATCTATATTTCTGTTTTTGTGCCAGTACCATACTGTCTTGATTACTGTAGCTTTGTAGTATAGTCTGAAGTCCAGGAGCCTGATTCCTCCAGCTCTGTTTTTCTTTCTCAAGATTGCTTTGGCTATTTGGGGTCTTTTGTGTTTCCATACAAATTGTGAAATGTTTTGTTCTAGTTCTGTGAAAAATGCCAGTGGTAGTTTGATAGGGATTGCATTGAATCTGTAGATTGCTTTGGGTAGTAGAGTCATTTTCACAATGTTGATTCTTCCAATCCAAGATCATGGTATATCTCTCCATCTATTTGTATCATCTTTAATTTCTTTCATCAGTGTCTTATAACTATCCGCATACAGGTCCTTAGTCTCCTTAGGTAGGTTTAATCCTAGGTATTTTATTCCTTTTTTTGCAATGGTAAATGGGAATGTTTTCTTAATTTCACTTCCAGATTTTTCAACATTAGTGTATAGGAATGCAAGAGATTTCTGTGCATTAATTTTGTATCCTGCTACTTTACCAAATTCATTGATTAGCTCTAGGAGTTTTCTGGTAGCATCTTTAGGATTCTCTATGTATAGTATCATGTCATCTGCAAACAGTGACAGCTTTACTTCTTCTTTTCCAATTTGGATTCCTTTTATTTCTTTTTCTTCTCTGATTGCTGTGGCTAACACTTCCAAAACTATGTTGAATAATAGTGGTGAGAGTGGGCAACCTTGTCTTGTTCCTGATCTTAGTGGAAATGGTTTCAGTTTTTCACCATTGAGGACAATGTTGGCTGTGGGTTTGTCATATATGGCCTTTATTATGTTGAGGTAAGTTCCCTCTATGCCTACTTTCTGGAGGGTTTTTATCATAAATCAGTGTTGAATTTTGTCAAAAGCTTTCTCTGCATCTATTGAGATGATCATATGGTTTTTCTCCTTCAATTTGTTAATATGGTTTATCACATTGATTGATTTGCTTATATTGAAGAATCCTTGCATTCCTGGGATAAACCCCACTTGATCATGGTGTATGATCCTTTTAATGTGCTGTTGGATTCTGTTTGCTAGTATTTTGTTGAGGTTTTTTGCATCTATGTTCATCAGTGATATTGTCCTGTAGTTTTCTTTCTTTGTGACATCTTTGTCTGGTTTTGGTATCAGGGTGATGGTGGCCTCGTAAAATGAGTTTGGGAGTCTTCCTACCTCTGCTATATTTTGGAAGAGTTTGAGAAGGATAGGTGCTAGCTCTTCTGTAAATGTTTGATAGAATTCGCCTGTGAGGCCACCTGGTCCTGGGCTTTTGTTCGTTGGAAGATTTTTAATCACAGTTTCAATTTCAGTGCTTGTGATTGGTCTGTTCATATTTTCTTTTTCTTCCTGATTCATTCTCAGAAGGTTGTGCATTTTTAAGAATTTGTCCATTTCTTCCAGGTTGTCCATTTTATTGGCATATAGTTGCTTGTAGTAATATCTCATGATCCTTTGTATTTCTGCAGTGTCAGTTGTTACTTCTCCTTTTTCATTTCTAATTCTGTTGATTTGAGTCTTCCCCCTTTTTTTCTTGATGAGCCTGGCTAATGGTTTATCAATTTTGTTTATCTTCTCAAGGAACCAGCTTTTAGTTTTATTGATCTTTGCTATTGTTTCCTTCATTTCTTTTTCATTTATTTCTGATCTGACCTTTATGATTTCTTTCCTTCTGCTAACTTTGGGCTTTCTCTGTTCTTCTTTCTCTAATTGCTTTAGGTGTAAGGTTAGGTTGTTTATTTGAGATGTTTCTTTTTTCTTAAGGTAGGATTGTATTGCTATAAACTTCCCTCTTAGAACTGCTTTTGCTGCATCCCATAGGTTTTGGGTCATCGTGTTTTCATTGTCATTTGTTTCTAGGTATTTTTTGATTTCCTCTTTGATTTATTCATTGATCTCTTAGTTATTAAATAATGTATTGTTTAGCTTCCATGTGTTTGTATTTTTTACAGATTCTTTCTTGTAATTGATATCTAGTTTCATAGCGTTGTGGTCAGAAAAGATACTTGATATGATTGCAATCTTCTTAAATTTACCAAGGCTTGATTTGTGACCCAAGATATGATCTATCCTGGAGAATGTTCCATGAGCACTTGAGAAGAAAGTGTATTGTGTTGTTTTTGGATGGAATGTCCTATAAATGTCAATTAAGTCCATCTTGTTTAATGTATCATTTAAAGCTTGTGTTTCCTTATTTATTTTCAATTTGATGATCTGTCCATTGGTGAAAGTGGGGTGTTAAAGTCCCATACTATGATTGTGTTGCTGTCGATTTCCCCTTTTATGGCTGTTAATATTTGCCTTATGTATTGAGGTGCTCCTATGTTAGGTGCATAAATATTTACAATTGTTATATCTTCTTGTATTGATCCCTTGATCATTATGTAGTGTCCTTCTTTGTCTCTTGTAATAGTGTTTGTTTTAAAGGCTATTTTGTCTGACATGAGAATTGCTAATCCAGCTTTCTTTTGATTTCCATTTGCATGGAGTATCTTCTTCCATCCCCTGACTTTCAGTCTGTATGTGTCCCTACGTCTGAAGTGGGTCTCTTGTAGATAGCATATTTACAGGTCTTGTTTTGTATTCATTCAGACAGTCTATATCTTTTGGTTGGAGCATTTAATCCATTTACATTTAAGGTAATTATTGATATGTATGTTCCTATTACCATTTTCTTATTGTTTTGGATTTGTTATTGTAGGTCTTTTCCTTCTCTTGTGTTTCCTGCCTAGACAAGTTCCTTTAGCATTTGTTGTAACGATGGTTTGGTGTTGCTGAATTCTCTTAGCTTTTGCTTGTCTGTAAAGGTTTTAATTTCTCCATCAAATCTGAATGAGATCCTTGCTGGGTAGAGTAATCTTGGTTGTAGGTTTTTCCTTTTCATCACTTTAAATATGTCCTGCCACTCCTTTCTGGCTTTGCAGAGTTGCTGCTGAAAGATCAGCTGTTAACCTTATGGGGATTCCCTTGTATGTTATTTGTTGTTTTTCCCTTGCTGCTTTTAATATTTTTTCTTTGTATTTAATTGTTGATAGTTTGATTAATATATGTCTTGGTATGTTTCTCCTTGGATTTATCCTGTGTGGGACTCTCTGTGCTTCCTGGACTTGATTAAGTATTTCCTTTCCCATATTAGGGAAGTTTTCAACTATAATCTCTTCAAGTATTTTCTCAGTACCTTTCTTTTTCTCTTCTTCTTCTGGGACCCCTAAAATCGAATGTTGGTGTGTTTAATGTTGTCCCAGAGGTATAAACTTCGTTTTATGATAGTAGTGGAGTCACCGCATATTCACCACTTCCCCCAAGTGAAGGTACATCACCATTTTTGTTAGTCTACTGGCTACTCTGTAACATTTACTTTAGAAATTCTAGTCAGCATAGATACTCTTATACATAGTTATCTCTTTACTCCTCACTTTACACTTTACTGGATGAAAAAATTAATATCCCTACACTTTCTTTTACTTCTCTCCTCCCCTTTTCACTTCCCTCTATCTTCTGCATTTTTAGGTTACTAAATTTTAATAGTACTTATTATCTATTAACATAATAAAAGTTATGAGTTTTGTCTACAGATTGATTCCAAAAGCTGAAACTCAGGAGTGTTTATATGATTATGATTTTGTGAATATTGTTCACTGCAGGGCCAAATTATATGCTATGATTATATTTCCCTTCTAGCTTTTTTTTTTTTTGAATTTCTAATTACCTTTTTTCTTATACTGTCTGTCTTTGCAGCAGTAATGATTCTGTCAAACCAAAGGTATCTTTTTATCGTTACCACCCAATGCCAATCTATTGATACCTCGTTTTTTGGAGCCTAGTATCCTTTTTTTCTAACCTGGGCTGATTACTCTCTAGGTTGGCTGAGGAGATGTCATTTTGCGTCTTCCTACTCTTGTTACTCTCCTTGGCTGGAGTCCCAGTTTTTTGATTGCATATCTTTTTTTTTTTTTGGTTTACGTCTTAAAGTTGTTGGAACATGTCTTAAGGTAATTTCCCAAGAAAGAGTATGATACAAGGGAGATAAATGCTCTGGGTTTCTACATGTCTGAAAAAAAAGTCATTATTGTTTTCTCATACTGAATTGATAGGTTGACTATCAAATTCTAAATTGAAAATATTTTTTGCTTTATTACTTTGGAGGGTTTAAGTTTTAAAATACATGTTGATTTGCCAAGTTTGATGTCAATTTGCTTCTCATTATTGAGTGAACTGTTTTTTCCTTTCAGGAAATTTTAGGATAGTCTATTGACACTTGGTGTTCTAAAATTTCAAGAATTTGGGACTGGATGTGGGTATTTTTTTATTCATTTATTGTATTGCACAATTAGTACACCATTTTAGTCTGGAAAGTTGTTTACCTAATTCTGGAAATTTCTTACATTATTTCTTTAATAATTACCCACTCTGCATTTTCTCTTTCTAGAATTCACATTGGCTGGATATTGGAACTTCTGGGTTGATGTTTTTATGACTTTGTTTTCTGTCTCCTTGTGTTTAGATTCTATTTTCAGAGAGAGTTTATTTTATATTCAAATTTTTTGTTAATATTTTTAAATTTGGCAATTATGTATTTTTATTTCTAAGTGCCTTTTTTTTTGGTTCTCTGATTGCTCCTTTTCCATAACACCCCTGTTGGAGGAGGTCATCTAGAGGATGTGACCACCATTTGACCAAGTAGCTGGCCCTGGGCAATTGGAGGCTTCTTACCCCTCCCTTGTCCTTGGAATGTAAATACCTTCAGCCCTCCGTTCCCATACTAGGAGTCATTTTCAAGGATGCCGCCTGGAGAGAGCAATGTGTTGCTGAGAGCATTGGGACTACATATGCAAATGAACCCTGTTAAGGCCTCTATATAAACTTTCAAGATTCTGGTGGGCAGGTGTGGAGATCTACTCATCTTGTGGACACCCAAGACAAGCCTCTATGTAAGTTTTCTTGCTTATTAAATCTGCCACCTACCAACCTGGAGTGGTCTGCCTCTTTCTTCAGTCTCTCCTTGCCCTCTGCATTCAGGGGTCAGATTTGGATTTCACCTGGGGAACTCCAGGGGTTGGGAACCAATGCCCCCCTTCTCATTCTATGAGATTATAATGTCTGAGAATATTTGAGTTTCCTTTTTAAATTCTCTTCTGCTCCCTAAATAATCTGTGCTGCCTCCAGTGTTACTTTTCTCCTTCGTTATCTCAATCTTTATTTTCATGCTGCATTCTTTCCCAAGTACATAATAATACTTGTTATGCATCATAGTTAAAATTAAGACTATAGAAAAAGTCGTGTGTGTGTGTGTTCACTGGTGGGCTTTCTTTTTTCAGGTGAGTGAGTGGGGAGCCAGTCATTAGCATGGGGATCCTTAAGTAGGATCCTAAAGGGCTTCCAGACCTTTGGAACCCCAGGGCCATGACTAGCTCCCTTTGTTCTATTTTGGTCAGTTTCTTTTAGAAAAGTGCCCATTATTTATGTATTGATTTTTGGCCAAATACTTCTGCCAACTATTCTGGTCAAACCATATAGAAGGGATAGTTGAGGGTGATGCTGTTAACAGTTTTCAGGCTTTAGTTCCCACTCCCTGTGGTTCTCAGAGTCTTGAAGTCAGGCTGGCGTCTTTCTAGACTCTCCTGGGTAGACTCTCCTATGCTCCGTAGCTCCCTTCTACTTCCTCATATATTCCAGTTTTCCTTTGCCCAGATTCAGAACCTTTCATTTGCTTTTTCCTTTACCAGAAATGTTTAGAAATATTTCACTTGCTAATAGCTTCCCTCCTGTTCTCTTCGTTGTTGTGAATTTATGTCATTTTTGTTCTTTTAACACCTTTTTAATGTGGCCTTGGGAGAGAGAGAGTAAACATTTTTTGCACAGTTTGCAATTTTGAACCATAAAATCCTCTGTATTTCTTCCCCCCACCCCGTTTGATAGTTTAATGATTTTTTGCATTACCTTTTTCTTTAGTATAGGTAATACATGTACATAATACAAAATTTAAGAGGTGCAAAAGGGTATAAGCAAATTTAAGCGTCTCTCTCATCCCTCCTCCTTAGGTATCCAGTTTCTTGTGTGTCCTTCCAGAAGTGTTGTACACAAACATGTACACTTTTTAGCTTAAAAAATGCAAGCAGAAGCATAAAAACACACTGTTTCACACTTTTCTTTTTGCACTTACCATTATCTTGGAGATCATTCCATATTGGTACAGCAAAGAGCTTTTTAAAATTTATTTTTAATCCTCGCTTGTGCTAGAAACCATCCAGATTCCAGCTAGCCTGGCCTGGGATTCATATCAAGGGCCTGCAAGCGATATCAAGGCAAACATTTGACAATATATTTCTTGCCTGAAATATGAACCCATTATTTCCAGTGAGCTACTGAAAACACATTTTTAAAGAGAAAGTACTGATTATGTCCAAAACAAGAGGTTATTAACTGGAAATCTCCCTAGAATACTTTCATCTCACCTTGGCAAGAAAGATAGGTTCCTTTGTGCTTTGTTACCTTTTTATCACACAAGCCTTGATCAGTTAGGTATCCTGAGTTGTGCAGGTGAGTGACAGAAGGAAGGGAAAAAAATGTCTTTGGCTGCCAACATTTACTTTAAATCTTTATCACTGTATCTAAATGGTATAAAAAACATAAATTCCAGATATAAGCTGTTGTTAGGAAGGCATCAACAAAGAACCTCCTCTGTGCTAACCAGAACAATTGAAAGAAAAATCACTATTGAGTACCTATCATATCAGTTTCAGAATCAATTATGTTGATACTGTCAAACTGGAACAAAGAAATAAACTGGCAATATGTAAAGTAAAAAAAAATTTTTTAAAATTTTCTGCAAAGTGTTTCACTAATGAATACATTGTAATTTATTTAACATTCCCTTATTGATCAACTTTTTTAAAAAATTATTTATTTATTTATTTATTTATTTATGGCTGTGTTGGGTCTTCGTTTCTGTGCGAGGGCTTTCACTAATTGCGGCAAGCGGGGCCCACTCTTCATCGCGGTGCACGGGCCCCTCACTATCGCGGCCTCTCTTGTTGCGGAGCACAGGCTCCAGACGCGCAGGCTCGGCAATTGTGGCCCACGGGCCTAGCTGCTCTGCGGCATGTGGGATCCTCCCAGACCAGGGCTCGAAACCGTGTCCCCCGCATTGGCAGGCAGACTCTCAACCACTGCGCCACCAGGGAAGCACCCTTATTGATCAACTTTTAACTTCCCCTCCAATCTTTTGCTTTTATGAACAAAGCTACAATAAACTTCCTTTTATACACAGTATTTCACACACAAATGAGTAAATTTTTGATAAATTCCTAGACGTGAAATTAATGGTAAATTGCCAGCTTTCTGTGTGTATGTGTGTATGCATCAGTTAACGCCAATAACGTATGAGACTGCCTATGTCTCCACAACTTTGGCTACTGTACCAGTTAAGATCCAATCATATGCCATACCAATTACTGAAACAGAGTTTCACGTGACGAACTGTTACCTACAGTTCGTACGTACGAAATTGCTAAGAAGAAAATACTGAGGTACCAGGGAGGTAGCAATTGCAAAAAGCAGTCGCCATCTCTAAGGCTGGAGGAGCAAATGAAGAGGCTGAAATAAAACTTAAGAAGCTTAGAGGAGGGAAACTTACAGTATTGAAATGCATATACCTCTTTGGAGGAGGATTTTATTCCTTTGGTGCTGTGAGCTTGGAGGAGGGACCCTGTGGACCCGGACCAGACTTCGAGGAGGGAGCACTAATTGGTTAATGATGGTTCACCGAAAGGGAAAAGGTCAGGCTGACTCTTCAAGTAATGGAAACACCGCAAACCAGACTCAGCTGCTGCAATGGTTAAGCACTGACTCCGCAGGTGAAAAAGGTTGCTGGGGTAACGTGGGCCAGAGCAGGAAGTTGAGAGGGTGAAGCACATCCTTTCTTCCTTTTTCAGCCTCCTTCCTCCCCTCCAGTACCTCCTATTGGTAGAACCTACGCGGGCGGCAGATGGCAAAGCGGCGACGCGGTGAGCAGCCCCAGCTCCAGCATCCCAGAGTTTGGAAGGATGGGACTGGAGTCGGATTACAGCTGCTCAAAGACCACCAGAGCACTCCGGTGAGTTCTCAAACTTTTTGCCCATTGCCAACGTGACAGGTGAAAACTCAGAGCTTGTAGTTTTGATTAGCGTTTTCCTTACTGAGACTGAAGTCGAATACCACTTAATTTTTAGAATTGTTTGATATTTTTCCTTTCTGTGAATTGTCTTTTGATATCCTTAGTTCACGCTTGTTTTCTTTGGTTGTCGTTTTTGTTTCTTATACAAGAAAGAAATTAGGCTTTTGAATATAATGTGAGTTGGAACTACTTCTCCAGGTTTGTCATTTATCTTTTGGTATAATAGTGACTTTTCCATGTATGTATTATTTTTACAGAGTTGAGTTTATCAGTTTTTTTTGTGTGTGACTTCAGGGGTTTTCTTCACCTGTAGAAAGACCTTTCCAACTTTGAGATGATAAAAATGTTCTTCCATTTTTTTCCTAGTGCTTTTATGGTTTTGGTTTTAAAATTTAAATATTTGCTCAATTTGGAATTTTTCCTATTATATAATATAAAGTATTAAGCCAAATGTTTCTTCTTTTCTGCTTTACTGCCCAGATGTCCCAACACCATTCATTGAATAATCCATATTTTCTCCACCAATTTGAAAATTAGCCTTTATTATAATTCCTATATGGTTTAAAAATTTTTTTTTTGGTTTGTTTCTGGATTTTCTAATCTGTTTCACTGATATGTCTATTCATCTACTAGCACCACACTGTTTTAATTACTCTAGGTTTTATAATATGGTTAAATATCTCCTAGAGCATTTCTTCCTCATTCCCTTTTTATAATCTTGATTATTCTTGATTCTGTGTTCTCCTATAGGAACATTATGGTCAGCTTGCCTAATTTTAAACCCTATTGGTAGTTTCATTGGGATTGTATAAAAACATAGATTATGAAAGTGCTGAAATTAACATGTTGAGTTTTTCTATTTAAGAATATGGTATACCTTTCAATGTTTTTCTTCTTTTGCATATTTCTTAAGTATATTTCCAAGATGCTTTCTTTACCTATTTTTCTTATTTGCAGCCACATGCATCTTGCCTTGTTATCTTCCTACACCCCAATTTTATCTTCATTGCATATGGCAGCCACACTTATATTGTGTTCAGAGTTACAGATATCTTGTGATTCATATAATATGTTAAGAGTAACAGATATCTTGAGGTTTTATCGACGATAGTTTGCCATTTTGTTTTTCTTCTCCATGTTGCTTTTGGGTAATTGAGAGAATAAGGGGAACAGATTTTTCCTGTTATTTAAAAATCAGATGCTATTTCAATTACATGCTCAAACACTCTGGGATCTCGTCACATTGACTGCAAGAAATCGATTTTTTATTGCCAAATATTTCTGGGAATCTCTGGAATGATAAATAGTTCCACAAATATCCTTTGAATGTCATTGCCATCTCAGCTAGGCATCTGTGCCTCAACATTCTGCAGTTAGCATTTATTTATCTCAAGACTAGGGTGTTACCCCTTTCACCTATCCCACCTGTTTCAACCTGGGGCAAATATTTTCCTGGCCTTCCAAGGAGTAACAGGAACAGTGATTCTGGATTCTCAATTTCCATATGTTTGCTTTCCTAAAATTGATCTGCCTGAGAATATGCCAGTGGTCTGCACATTCTCTTTTCCAACTTTGCCTTCCACTCTTTCACTTTCACACTTTGTTAAGGAAAGGCATCAGTCTCACCCATTTTAGATCTTAGTATGTGCATTGTCCTGGGGTGGACAGTAAACACCCCAGGTTGCTTGGTTGCTTCTAGGGAGCAACCAAGGGGACACTTGAGAATACTGGTGCTGGTATTGAGAAAGAGAATGGCTACAGTGATTGGTAACAAAGGCTTTTGCAACTCAGGTGGTTCCAATTCTTTGCTTCCCTTAAAGCTGAAGGAAGACTTAAAGGGGTTGTTAGTGGATAGGTGATTTGAGTTAATT
The DNA here is from genome assembly GCF_949987535.1 of Balaenoptera acutorostrata. NCBI lineage: Eukaryota > Metazoa > Chordata > Mammalia > Artiodactyla > Balaenopteridae > Balaenoptera > Balaenoptera acutorostrata. Next base: position 117,373,813 of record NC_080064.1, on the reverse strand, counting down.
TTTGTTGTTATTGTTTTTGTTTTGGAGGTAGCCTGTAAAAAATGAAAGAAAATGAAGGGCGTGACTATAATAAAGCTCCTTGTGTTTGCACCTAGTATATATAATATGAACAGTTTTCTCAAATGCTTACATAAAATGGAATAAAATTGATAAATTGTCTCTAGTAATGAAAAATGTTCATCTATGTATATATGAACTAATTTTAAAAAGCCACATCTATCTCATTAAGAAATGCACTTCCTGCAAAAACATATGTTTTAAATTTGAAATTACTTATCAAAATCACCTACATACAAAAATTAGAATAATAACCTAATTAGAAGAAACTCTTTAGCATTTAGATCCTTATAGCCACTGGAAATTAAATAAAATGTGTTTTCATTAATTTACTTATTTTGTGGCAGAGAATTATGATAGGGTGATCAATAAAATACTTTCAAGCATAAAATTTACATTATGATAAAATTCTATGGGGAAGTGGATTGGAACTATAAGTTCTAGGAGGAAAAGGAATGATGTAAAGTTTTGACTGTTAAAATAGACCTTGTTAATGTTTTTTTAAATGGATGAAGTATATGAAATCTCAATATTCTGTGGAATGTATTTAACAAATGATGTAACAGTTTGATTTAAAAATGGCAATATTTATAATATGCCAGAAGTTATGTTCTTTGCAATTATTTAAACTTGTGATGAAAAATTTTAATTGCCAAACTAACAATGTATGAGAAGGTACATAGACTTTTCTAAATTCTTTTAGAGGATTTTCAAGGCAAAAACCCAAACAAACCCCAAACCCCAGAAAAACAAAAAACAAACTTTTGGCTATTGCCGTAAACCTTCACTGCAAGGAAATACCCAGTTTTAACCTGAAACTTTGAGAATAAGAAAATAGATTAATGAATGTACAGGGAAAGTAAATAAACCCCAGATGAATATAGTTTGGGAGTTTGGGGGCACAAACTGCTCTATATGGGTGCCCTACTGGACCAGTCTTTGCCTGGCTCTAGGTTCTTTTACTATACAGATACCCCTGAGCCCATATTAAAGGGGTACCCTCCCCTCCCCACCTCAATGAGAGTACCTTTGAACCTAAACCTTTTAAATCTAGGACCCAGCTTCTAGAAGCATAAGGATATGGAATAGTTTCCCACTCTCTTCAGGTGAATCCCCAAGATTTACCTGTGAAAGCTTGCCCGTCTACTAGGATAAATATTACTGATCATTTCCTTTGGGAAACTGAAATACACACCAATTCTGAGGTGTGGTTTTATCCTTAGGCTTCCCGTGGTAGACAGACATCAGTCCCTTTGACAATATCCTGATTATTTTGTCTTAAATAACATCACTTAAGGGACATTAAGTCCAGTTGGGGCAACAGTCTGGCTAAATTTTTTTCTCACTCTTCTCCAGTGGTGAAACGTTAAATGTGAATATCTTTTCTAGTCTCCTCTTTCGGTAAGGACTTGAAAAATAACACACAGACCTCCCAAGAATCAGTAAGAAACTCTCACACAGGGAAGATAAATTTACCTATTAGAATACAATCTGCATTGGTAAAGATATGTTAAACGGCACATGCAAGTTACATCACTTAACAGAGCACAGCCTGCTCAGCTGAAACATTTTACATTTGATTATTTCAACATCTTTTCCAAGTTCAATGGGAGGGCTTAAAATACATCAGAAAGTTAAAAGGACCTTCAAACATTTTTTTTTCCTCCAGAACCAAAGGTGGCCTTTCCCAAGAAGTCAGCTCCTCTCTGAAATTCTTAAGGGACTACATTGTAGACTAACCAAAGATGATCTCATTTCATAGTTTAAAATTTTCTGGCTGATCCCACTTTCACATCCTCCCAATTTGCCAAACTAGAGAACACAAGGAGTAGCCCATTAGTCTCTCCCAGGGTCACTGCAGATTTTTATCCTACAAATATAGATTCTTGTAAGAACTCACAAGAACGAGAGGCACATCTGCAGTCTCTTAGCTATGTTGCTTGCTTGCTTTGCTGCTGGGCCATGTGGGGCTGGGTATATATTTTCCTCTTAGACATTTTCTTAATAAGATTGTGCAAAATACATAAAAACAAAACACAAAAAATAAAGAAAACATTTTTAATCTTATAGTACAGTACCTTAAACTACACTAGTATAGTACAACAGCTGGCATACAGGGGCTGGCATCAAGTGAACAGGCAATAAGAGTTACTGACTGGAGGAGGGAGAGGAGGTGGGAGATGGTAGATCAGTGTACAGTTTTCTTATTCTCTTCTTGTCTGGAATTTGTATTGTTATATTAACATTATCAAATGAGTTGTTTAGCTTTTGTCTTTTTCTATATTCTGAGACGGTATATTTTGGGAAGGATCTATTTCTTAGCAATAATCTGGAACTTATCCATAAACCATCTGGGACCAGTGCATAGACTTTTCAATTTCTTCTACAGTGTTGGTCTTTTAACATTTTATTCCTATTCTTTCCCCAGTTTTGAAAGTTCATATTTTCCTAGAAATTGTCCAATTCATTTAGATTTTCATTTTGTTGGTACAGTATAAACTTATATAATCGTATTCTCTCTGTAGTTTTGTCTCTTTTCTCATTCTTATTATGGTTTATTCATATCTTTTTTTTTTAACATCTTTATTGGAGTATAATTGCTTTACAATGGTGTGTTAGTTTCTGCTATATAACAAAGTGAATCAGCTATACATATATATGTATTCACATATCCCCTCCCTCTCGCGTCTCCCTCCCACCCCCCCATCCCACCCCTCTAGGTGGTCACAAAGCACCGAGCTGATCTCCCTGTGCTATGCGGCTGCTTCCAACTAGCTATCTATTTTACATTTGGTAGTGTATATATGTCACTGCTATTCTCTCACTTTGTCCCAGCTTACCCTTCCCTCTCCCCGTATCCTGAAGTCCATTCTCTATGTCTGCATTTTTATTCCTGTCCTGCCCCTAGGTTCATCAGAACTTTTTTTTTAGATTCCATATATATGTGTTAGCATATGGTATTTGTTTTTCTCTTTCTGACTTACTTCACTCTGTATGACAGACTCTAGGTCCATCCACCTCACTACAAATAACTCAGTTTTGTTCCTTTTTATGGCTGTGAGTAATATTCCATTGTATATATGTGCCACATCTTCTTGATCCATTCATCTGTCGATGGACACATAGGTTGCTTCCATGTCCTGGTTATCGTAAATAGTGCTGCAATGAACACTGTGGTACATTTCTCTTTTTGTTATTCATATCTTTATCCCTGAGCAAACATGATCTACTTTATTGGTCTTTTCCATAACCAGCCTTTGCTTTTAATATCTGAATTTCTAATCTATTTTATTTATATTTTAATAATATTTCCTTTTATCTTCATTATGAATTCTATGCCATTTTCTTCGAGGGTTTTTTTTTTTTTTGTATTTTCTTTGCTTTTTGAATGAAAAGCACAGTTTGTTTATTTTAAACTTTAATATTTTTAATAAATGCATTCATAACTAAAATTTGTGTGTGTGTGCTTTTTGTACATGTCTGAAGTGTTGCTATGTGTAACGCTAATTCATTCTAAGTTTAAACTACCATTTTCATTTTAAAGAGTTTTGGGAGGAAATAGAGAGTGTCATTTATTAGTTTTTACTTTTCAATTTAATTGTATTATAGTCAGTGAGTATTGACATATGATGTCAGCTTTCTGGAATTGCTTAAAATTTGCTTTGTGGCCAATGCATTGTCGAATATGTCTGTTTCCTGTGAACAGTCACATATTCTTGCTTATATACAAGGACGTGTATGTGTCTGTGTGTATATATGATTAACATTATGTTTTATTCTTTTTTGTAACATCTTTATTGAGGTATAATTGCTTTACAGTGGTGTGTTAGTTTCTACTTTATAACAAAGTGAATCAGCTATACATATACATATATACCCATATCTCTTCCTTCTTGTGTCTCCCTCCCACCCTCCTTATCCCATCCCTCTAGGTGGTCACAAAGCACTGAACTGATCTCCCTGTGCTATGAGACTGCTTCCCACTAGCTATCTATTTTACATTTGGTAGTATATATAAGTCCATGCCACTCTCTCACTTTATCCTACCTTACCTTTCCCCCTCCCCGTGTCCTCAAGTCCATTCTCTATGTCTGCGTCTTTATTCCTGTCTTGCCCCTAGGTTCTTCAGAAGCATTTTTTTTTTTTTTTTAGATTCCATATATATGTGTTAGCATACGGTATTTGTTTTTCTCTTTCTGACTTAACTTCACTCTGTATGACAGACTCTAGGTCCATCCACCTCATTACAAATAACTCAATTTCGTTTCTTTTTATGGCTGAGTAATATTCCATTGTATATATGTGCCACATTTTCTTTAACCATTCATCTGTCGATGGACACTTAGGTTGCTTCCATGTCCTGGCTATTGTAAATAGAGCTGCAATGAACATTGTGGTACATGACTCCTTTTGAATTATGGTTTTCTCAGGGTATATGCCCAGTAGTGGGATTACTGGGTCCTATGGTAGTTCTATTTTTAGTTTTTTTAAGGAACCTCCATACTGTTCTCCATAGTGGGTGTATCAATTTACATTCCCACCAACAGTGCAAGAGGGTTCCCTTTTTTCCACACCCTCTCCAGCATTTATTGTTTGTAGACTTTTTGATGATGGCCGTTCTGACTCATGTGAGGTGATACCTCATTGTAGATTTGATTTGTGTTTCTCTAATAATTAGTGACATTGAGCATCCTTTCATGTGTTTGTTGGCAATCTGTATATCTTCTTTGGAGAAATGTCTATTTAGGTCTTCTGCCCATTTTTGGATTGGGTTGTTTGTTTTTTTGATATTGAGCTGCATGAGCTGCTTGTAAAGTTTGGAGATTAATCCCTTGTCAGTTGCTTCATTTGCAAATATTTTCTCCCATTCTGAGGGTTGTCTTTTTGTCTTGTTTATGGTTTCCTTTGCTGTGCAAAAGCTTTTAAGTTTCTTTGGGTCCCATTTGTTAATTTTATTTTTACTTCCATTTCTCTAGGAGCTGGGTCAAAAAGGATCTTGCTGTGATTTATGTCATAGAGTGTTCTGCCTATGTTTTCCTCTAAGAGCTTTATAGTGTCTGGCCTTACATTTAGGTCTTTAATCCATTTGGAGTTTTTTTTTTGTGTGTGTGTATGGTGTTAGGGAGTGTTCTAATTTCATTCTTTTACATTTAGCTGTCCAGTTTTCCCAGCACCACTTGTTGAAGAGACTGTCCTTTCTCCATTGTATATTCTTGCCTCCTTTATCAAAAATAAGGTGACCATATATGCATGGATTTATCTCTGGGCTTTCTATCCTGTTCCATTGATCTATATTTCTGTTTTTGTGCCAGTACCATACTGTCTTGATTACTGTAGCTTTGTAGTATAGTCTGAAGTCCAGGGGCCTGATACCTCCAGCTCTGTTTTTCTTTCTCAAGATTGCTTTGGCTATTCGGGGTCTTTTGTGTTTCCATACAAATTGTGAAATGTTTTGTTCTAGTTCTGTGAAAAATGCCATTGGCAGTTTGATAGAGATTGCATTGAATCTGTAGATTGCTTTGGATAGTATAGTCATTTTCACAATGTTGATTCTTACAATCCAAGAACATGGTATATCTCTCCATCTGTTTGTATCGTATTTAATTTCTTTCATCAGTGTCTTATCATTTTCTGCATACAGGTCTTTTGTCTCCTTAGGTAGGCTTATTCCTAGATATTTTATTCTTTTTGTTGCAATGGTAAATGGGAGTGTTTCCTTAATTTCTCTTTCAAATTTTTCATCATTAGTGTATAGGCATGCAAGAGATTTCTGTGCATTAATTTTGCATCCTGCTACTTTAACAAATTCATTGATTAACTCTAGTAGTTTTCTGGTAGCGTATTTGGGATTCTCTATGTACAGTATCATCTGCAAACAGTGACAGCTTTACTTCTTCTTTTCTGATTTGGATTCCTTTTATTTCTTTTTCTTCTCTGATTGCTGTGGCTAACACTTCCAAAACTATGTTGAATAATAGTGGTGAGAGTGGGCAACCTTGTTTTGTTCCTGATCTTAGTGGAAATGGTTTCAGTTTTACACCATTGAGAATGATGTTGGCTGTGGGTTTGTCATATATGGCCTTTATTATGTTGACGTAAGTTCCCTCTATGCGTACTTTATGGAGGGTTTTTATCGTAAATGGGTGTTGAAATTTGTCGAAAGCTTTTTCTGCATCAATGGAGATGATCATATGGTTTTTATCCTTCAATTTGTTAATATGGTGTATCACATTGTTTGATTTGCGTATATTGAAGAATCCTTGCATTCCTGGGATAAAGCCCACTTGATCATGTTGTATGATTCTTTTATTGTGCTGTTGGATTCTGTTTGCTAGTATTTTGTTGAGGATTTTTGCATCTATGTTCATCAGTGATATTGGCCTGTAGTTTTCTTTCTTTGTGACATCTTTGTCTGGTTTTGGTATCAGGGTGATGGCGGCCTCGTAGAATGAGTTTGGGAGTGTTCCTCCCTCTGCTATAATTTGGAAGAGTTTGAGAAGGATAGGTGTTAGCTCTTCTGTAAGTGTTTGATAAAATTTCCTTGAAGCCATTTGGTCCTGGGCTTTTGTTTGTTGGAAGATTTTTAATCACAGTCTCAATTTCGGTGCCTATGATTGGTATGTTTAGATTTTCTATTTCTTCCTGGTTCAGTCTTGGAAGTTTGTACTTTTCTAAGAATTTGTCCATTTCTTCCAGGTTGTCCATTTTATTGGCATATAGTTGCTTGTAGTAATGTCTCATGATCCTTTGTATTTCTGCAGTGTCAGTTGTTGCTTCTCCTTTTTCATTTCTAATTCTATTGATTTGAGTCTTCTCCCTTTTTCTCTTGATGAGTCTGGCTAATGGTTTATCAATTTTGTTTATCTTCTCAGAATCAGCTTCTAGTTTTATTGATCTTTGGTATTGTTTCCTTCATTTCTTTTTCATTTATTTCTTATCTGATTTTTATGATTACTTTCCTTCTGATAACTTTGGGTTTTTTTGTTCTTCATTCTCTAATTGCTTTAGATGTAAGGTTAAGTTGTTTATTTGAGATGTTTCTTGTTTCTTGAGGTAGGATTGTATTGCTATAAACTTCCCTCTTAGAACTGCTTTTGCTGCATCCCATAGGTTTTGGGTCATTGTGTTTTCATTGTCATTTGTTTCTAGGTATTTTTTGATTTCTTCTTTGATTTCTACAGTGATCTCTTGGTTATTAAGTAGTGTATTGTTTAACCTCCATATGTTTGTATTTTTAACAGATTTTTTTCCTGTAATTGATGTCTATTCTCATAGCGTTGGGGTTGGAAAAGGTACTTGATATGATTTCAATTTTCTTAAATTTACCAAGGCTTGATTTGTGACCCAAGATATGATCTATCCTGGAGAATGTTCCATGAGCACTTGAGAAGAAAGTGTATTGTGTTGTTTTCGGATGGAATGTCCTATAAATATCAATTAAGTCCATCTTGTTTAATGTATCATTTAAAGCTTGTGTTTCCTTATTCATTTTCATTTTGGATTATCTGTCCATTGGTGAAAGTGGGGTGTTAAAGTCCCCTACTATGATTGTGTTAATGTCGATTTCCCCTTTTATAGCTGTTAACATTTACCTTATGTAGAGAGGTGCTCCTATGTTGTGTGCATAAATATCTAAAATTGTTATTTCTTATTTGATTGTTCCCTTAATCATTATGTAGTGTCCTTCTGTGTCTCTTGTAATAGTCTTTATTTTAAAGTCTATATTGTCTGACATGAGAATTGCTACTCCAGCTTTCTTTTGATTTCCATTTGCATGGAATATCTTTTTCCATCTTCTCACTTTCAGTCTGTATGTGTCCCTATGTCTGAAATGGGTCTCTTGTAGACAACATATATACGGGTCTTTTTTTTTTTGTATCCATTCAGCCAGTCTATGTCTTTTGGTTGGAGCATTTAATCCATTTACATTTAAGGTAGTTATCGATATGTATGTTCTTATTGCCATTTTCTTAATTATATTGGGTTTGTTATTGTAGGCCTTTTCCTCCTTTTGTGTTTCCTGCCTATACAAGTTCCTTTAGCGTTTGTTGTAAAGCTGGTTTGGTGGTGTGAATTCTCTTAGCTTTTGCTTGTCTGTAAAGCTTTTGATTTCTCAGTCGAATCTGAATGAGATCCTTGCTGGGTAGAGTAATATTGGTTGTAGGTTTTTCCTTTTCATCACTTTAAATATGTCCTGCCACTCCCTTCTGGCTTGCAGAGTTTCTGCTGAAAGATCAGCTGTTAACCTTATGGGGATTCCCTTGTATGTTATTTGTTGTTTTTCCCTTGCTGCTTCTAATGTTTTTTCTTTGTATTGAATTGTTGATAGTTTGATTAATATGTGTTTTGGCATGTTTCTCCTTGGATTATCCTGTATGGGACTCTTTGTGCTTCCTGGACTTGATTAACTATTTCCTTTCCCATATTAGGGAAATTTTCAATTATAATCTTTTCAAATATTTTCTCAGTCCCTTTCTTTTTCTCTTCTTCTTCTGGGACCCCTATATTTTGAATGTTCGTGCATTTAATATTGTCCCAGTGGTCTTTGAGACTGTCCTCAATTCTTTTCATTCTTTTTTCTTTATTCTGCTCTGCAGTAGTTATTTCCACTATTTTATCTTCCAGGTCACTTATCTGTTCTTCTGCCTCAGTTATTCTGCTATTGATTCTTTGTAGAGAATTTTTAATTTCATTTACTGTGTTGTTCATCATTGTTTGCTCTTTAGTTCTTGTAGGTCATTGTTAAACTTTTGGTGTATTTTCTCCATTTTATTTCCAAGATTTTGGATCATCTTTACTATCATTACTCTGAATCCTTTTTCAGGTAGACTGCCTATTTCCTCTTCATTTGTTTGGTCTGGTGGGTTTTTACCTTGGTCCTTCATCTGCTGTGTGTTTCTCTGTCTTCTCATTTTGCTTAACTTACTGTGTTTATAGTCTCCTTTTTGCAGGCTGCAGGTTCATTGTTCCCGTTATTTTTGGTGTCTGCCCCCAGTGTCTAATGTTGGTTCAATGGGTTGTGTAGGCTTCCTGGTGGAGGGGACTGGTGCCTATGTTCTGGAGGATGAGGCTGGATCCTGTCTTTCTGGTGGGCAGGACCGTGTCTGTGGTGTGTTTGGGGTGTCTGTAACCTTATTATGATTTTAGGCAGCCTCTTTGCTAATGTGTGTGGTTGTGTTCCTGTTTTGCTAGTTGTTTGGCATGGGGTGTCCAGCACTGTAGCTTGTTGGTCGTTGAGTGGAGCTGGCTGTTAACTTTGAGATGGAGATCTCTGGGAGAGGTTTTGCTGTTTAATATTATGTGGAGCCAGGAGGTCTCTGGTGGACCAGTGTCCTGAACTTGGCTCTCCCACCTGAGAGGCACAGGCCTGATACCTGGCCAGAGAACCAAAGCCCAGTCAGCCACAGAGCTCAGAAGAAAAGGGAGAAAAAAAGAAAGAAAGAAAGAAAATAATAATATAAATTATTAAAATAAAAAATAATTATTAAAAATAAAAAAATTAAAAAGTAATAAAGAAAAAAAACGGAGAGCAACCAAACCAAAAAACAAATCTACCAATGATAACAAGTGCTAAAAGCTATACTAAAAACAAACAAACAAACAAAGTGGACAGACAGAACCCTAGGACAAATGGTAAAAGCAAAGCTATACAGACAAAATCAAACAAAGAAGTATACACATACACACTCACAAAAAGTGAAAAAGGAAAGAAATATTTATATCTTTGGCCCCAAAGTTTACCGCCTCAATTTTGGGATAATTCGTTGTCTGTTCAGGTACTCCACAGATGCAGGGTACATCAAGTTGATTGTGGAGATTTAATCCGCTGCTCCTGAGGCTACTGGGAGAGATTTCCCTTTCTCTTCTTTGTTCGCACAGCTCCTGGGGTTCAGCTTTGGATTTGGCCCCGTCTCTGGTTGTAGGTTGCCTAAGGGTGTCTGTTCTTCACTCAGACAGGATGGGGTTAAAGTAGCAGCTGATTTGGGGGCTCTGGCTCACTCAGGCCAGGGGTGGGAGGGAGGGGTACAGAATGCGGGCGAGCCTGCAGCAGCAGAGGCCAGCATGACGTTGCAATGGCCTGAGGTGCTCCCTGTGTTCTCCTGGGAAAGTTGTCCCTGGATCACTGGACCCTGGCCATGGCGGGCTGCAAAGGCTCCCGGGAGGGGAGGTGTGGACAGTGACCTGTGCTTGCACACAGGCTTCTTGGCGGCTGCAGCAGCAGCCTTAGCATTTCATGCCCATCTCTGGTGTCCGCGCTGATAGCCGTGGCTCACGCGGGTCTCTGGAGCTTGTTTAGGCAGTGCTCTGGGTCCCCTCTCCTTGCGCACCCTGAAACAATGGTCTGTTGCCTCTTAGGCAGGTCCAGACTTTTTCCTGGACTCCCTCACGGTTAGCTGTGGTGCACTAGCCCTTTTCAGGCTTTATTCATGCAGCCAACTGCAGTCCTCTCCCTGGGATCTGACCTCTGAAGCCGTAGCCTCAGCTCCCAGCCCTACCCTGTCCCGCTGGGTAGCAGACAAGCCTCTCAGGCTGGTGAGTGCTGGTCGGCACCGATCCTCTGTGTGGGAATCTCTCCACTTTGCCCTCTGCACCCTTGTTGCTGCACTCTCCTCCGTGGCTCCAAAGCTTCCCCATCGCCACCCTCCATCTCCGCCAGTGAAGGGGCTTCCTAGTGTGTGGAAACTCTTCCTCCTTTACAGCTCCCTCCCAGGGGTGCAGGTCCCATCCCTATTCTTTTATTTCTGTTTTTTCTTTTTTTCTTTTGCCCTACCTTTTTTTCTTTTGCCCTCTTTTTTTCTTTTGCCCTACCCAGGTACATGGGGAATTTCTTGCCTTTTGGGAAGTCTGAGGTCTTCTGCCACCATTCAGTAGGTGTTCTGTAGGAGTTTTTCCACATGTAGATGTATTTCTGATGTATTTGTGGGGAGGAAGACGATCTCCACATCTCACTCCTCTGCCACCTTGAAGCTGCCCCCTTATTCTTTTGTATCTTTTTTTAAAAAAAATTCATCTACTGTTTTCAGAGAGAGCTGTGTCATAGTCCATCCATAGACTATGGATTTGTTTTTTCTTGTTGTGGCTCTATGATTTCTTCTTACTTTTACTTTATTTCAAAGCTATTTTGCTAGTTACATGAAATTTCATGACTGATATTATTTCTGAATAAATATGAATATAAAACACTATTAATGTTATTATAAAATATGTCAGTTATTAACATTATTTCTATTATATAAAATATCCCCATTTCTTTCTTTTGAAAGCATGAACTCTATTTTATGTGATATCAGTAGTGTTATACCAGTTTTCCTTTGTCTTATTATTTGCCTGGCATTTCCTTTCCTGTCCTGGTGTTGTTTTCTTTATTATGTCATTCTGTTTGCAGTTTGTTTCTGTGAACAGCATGTTTTAGTTTATTAACATAATCAGAGAATCTCTAAGTTTTAATATATTAGATTTACCTAATCATATTTCATGTGATTACTGATATTGGTTTTGGTATTTAGAATTTTGTGTAATTTCCCTCTTCACCCTCCTGCCTTTTATTGGATTGATAAGATTTTATTTTAGTATTTACCTTTTAATAATTTAGAAGTTAAGCATTCTGTTCCTCATGGTTATTCTTATATTTTAACATACATGTTTAAACATATATTTATTTAATGACTCAGATTAATCAGTCAAGCACATTAGCTAGTTTTTCATTTCCTAAACACTCCAACCACTTCTACTGATACTAGGATTTCGACTGCTATATTAGTAATTAATAAATGTTTTACAATCAAAACATTTAGTTGAAAAATAAATTTTAGATGAAATCCGTCTCCAGCAGGATGTGGTTAAGAGATTAAGAAATCTTTTCTCTAAAGAAGCAACTACGGAGCTGGACAAAATTGTCAAAAATAACAATTTCAATACTCTGAATTCACTAAAAGCATTCAACAGACTTAGAAACTGTTATTCATGAAAACTACTGAATTCGTGTAAGAAGAGCATAAGTCTGTGGCATACTTGCCCAGGGATTTCCTGTTTTGCCCTCTCAGATCTCTTGGCAGGCCGTGGGGCAGGCCGTGAACCCGGCTGTGAACCCAGGAGCCTGGCTTCCCTGCCAGCAGAGACTCATTTGATAGCAGCAGTGATCTCAGTGGTCAGCAGACAGGGAGGGCCAATGTCTTGTCTAGCCTGAAGCTGTGCTGCTACTTGGAGCAACCAGCAGGCTAGCCAGGAATTTAAACAGGAACATGAGACTGCCAGAGAGGGTTTGATAAAGTCTGCATATATCTCAGTTTAACGGGAGACTGGAGTAGGTCCAAACTACCTGCACATCTCTGCCCAGTGGCGCCTGCACGCTTATGCAGAGGAGATGTAAGAGAACCTAGTGGAAAGTAAAAGCCAGTGAAAATCGGAACACAGCCTGGTGTTTGAATGTGCTCCCCAGCCCACACCTAGATGCATCAGCAAGCCTAGTGGCTCAAGGTGTTTGAACACAACCCCTGAACAATGTCTGTCTGAGTGGTAAGCTATTCAGACACGGGGTAACCCTTAGGAAGTCAGACTTAAAAACAAAAAAAGGAAAAAATATAAAAGCAAAAAATACAAGAACAAATATAAAAGTTACCACACATTGCTAGGTAGATAGACTACACATATTTAGTTCAGACAAGTTAGTAAACAAATAAGAAAAACAACAGCAACCTGTGGTGGGGGGTAAGTCAGAATTCAGTATCATTTTAATATATTACCTAAAATGTCAATTATTCAACAAAAATTATGAAGCAGGCAAAGAAACACAAAAGTGTACTTATGTTAGGAAAAGAGTTGACAGTAGATTCTCTGAGTGTCCTCAGAAGTTGAATTTAACAAAGATGTCAAAGTAGCTTTAATAAATATGATCAAAGAACTCAAGGAAAATGTCTATAGAAATAAAGGAAAGTATGATGAAAACAGTGAGATAGAAATTATTAAAAAAGAAACAAATTTATATTCTAGAGTTGAAAAGTACAATAATCAAAAGGAAAAATTCACTACAGGTTCTCTACAGCAGATTTGTGATGAAGAAAAAGAATCAATGAACTCTAAGATAGATAAATAGAAATTACCTAATCTGAACAACAGAGAAAATGATTGAAGAAAAATGAACAGCACTTCAGAGACTGGCGAGACAATATCAAGCATACCAATGTACATTTGATGGGAGTCTGAAGTATAGAAGAGAGAAAAGAACAGGAAAATAATTTGAAGAAATGGGAAGAAACTATTTTAGGAAATGATGACTGAAAATGTCCCAACTTTGAAAATACTAATCTACAGATCGAAGACACTCAACAAACTTCAATAGGAAAAAATACAAGAATATCCACAACTAGAGCACCATAGCTAAATTGTTGAAAGCCAAAGACAAGAAAATCTTGAAAGCAGTAAGAGAAAAATGGCTCAGCACATGCAGGGGAACAAAAGTACAATTAACGGCTAACTTCTCATAAAAAAATAACAGGACAGAAGGCAGTGGGTTGAAATACAGTGCTGAAAGAAAAAAACTGTCAACCCAAATTTTGTTTGCAGTAAATATGAAAGTGATAGAAACACATTCCTAGATAAACATAAAACATAAACACTGGGAAATTTCTAAATTCACTTGTAAGTGCATTTGTTTCTGGACTTACTCTTTCTTTCATCTATTGGTCATTATCATACCAATAACATGTATTTAAATTACTGTGGCTTTATAATATATTTTGATGTCTGACAGGCCAATTAGTCCAATCATTTTTCCCTTTCCCACATTTCAGTAGTTGTTCTTGTGCATTTAGTTTGCCAGGTGAATTTTAAAATTAGCTTTATCTAATAAAAAATCATGTTGAAAATTTGATTAGAATTTTATTGACTTTGTACTAGTTATGTTTGTAAGAAGTAAAATTCACAGCTCTCACTTAAGCCCCTCTAAAGCATAAATGACATTAACAACAAAGGAATTTAGTGAAAGGAAATTGGAATATCTCAGAAATTGAAGGCACTGTTCATTAAAGTGAGAAAGGACAGTGGCAGTGGACCATTCTTGCATTCCACAGCAGCAGAGTCTGTGGAACTGCTCCGTGGGTCTTTGCTGTTAATGCAACTCAGAAATCTCAGTCTCTGTGCTCTCCACTCCAAGCTTCAGATTCCTGGGAGAGAATTTTGCCATCTCAGTTTGGGTCCTGTGTCTGCCCCTACATCATCAGCTGTGATCAGGTGGTGAATTTGATAGTATAGGTATCACTGCTGTTCCCACTTGTTGGAGACAACCCAAAGTCATATCTATTTACTGTATCTTGAGGAATTATCATCTGCCACTGTTTCCCTAAATTTGGGCTCCTTGGGTTGTGCCACTATTTCTCCAGTTTGTTGTGTTCCCATATCAAAATTCTTCAATCTATGTACAAAATGACAATGTAAATGCCGTAAACACCACCACATTCTATACACAATGGTCAATGGAAATAGGAGGAAAAAGAAGGAAAAAATAATTCCTCTTTATAAAGATAAGGAAAAGGGATGATAATTACATTCAAATAGTAAGCAATGAAAAATGAAGGAAGCCACAACCCTCATTTTTGTTATTGGTCACAAGACTTTCTTGAATTTGGATTTCTGACTGCCAATTCTGTGTTCTGTTTGTCTTAGGACCTCATTTTATTGTGATTTTTTCCCTTGTAGTGGACTTATCTTTATTCTTGAGGTATCTAAGCCATTGGTGTTCTTGCCTCTAAGGATTTGGGTTGTCTTTTAATATGCCCAATGTTAACGTGCCCTTGTTTCCTTGATCAAGAAAACAAGGAATTTTCCTGGCAGCACATGGTGTTGTGGCAGCTTCAGGTGAATGTGATTCAATCTGAATGTGATGTTTGGTGTTGAGTGTTTACTACATCCCAGCTTGGCTCACTAATTTTAATAGGAGAGTTTGGACAAAGAGAGGGGAGTATGGTCACAGGATCTCCTTCAGTCTCCAAAACTCCCTAAAATGTTTAGTTCTCGTTTCAGAGTAGCTACCCTATTTCCCATGGAGCTAGTCAATCACACCAGGTAACTTCCTTCTTTGATTCCTCTCTTAGTGGCTTGATGATTCCAAAGTGGCCTAGTGGCTGTCTCTGTACCAAATCAGGAGAATATTTTTTTTCCCTTCACCTCTATTGAGATAGAATTGACCTTTACTGTGTTTTCTAGTGTAAACATTCTTCCCTTAGGTATTAACATTTCTAGAATACTCAATTATTTACCGTTATTTTTCCTTTATCCTAAACCTAACTGCCTCATTTACTTATTCTGGAACTAATGTTCTCAAATTTTATTTTTTGCAAGCTGTCTCAAATCCTTTTTGGAGTTAGTCAAGGTAAGTGTAAACAGGTAGACGTGCCACTCCCCCTTCCATGCCTTGATTGTCAGATGTGTGACAGTGTGCAGCTGTGAGAATATTCATCTGTCTCTTGTCAGAGCTTAATGGCATCTGTAATGTAGCAGCCCAGCTTGTGTCTCAGAGCTGGTATCATGGCAGAGTCTTAAGTGATAAAGTACACACACTAGCATTTCCCATCTGGTGGTTCACAAACTCCCAGGATTCAAAGATGTATCCAAGAAGGTCTGTGTTGTTAGAGATAGTAATAGTATTTGCTTAAGTATTTATTAAAATATTTAACATTGTCTAGTTTTCCTTTTGGAAATGGAACAGTTTTGGCATCTTTGAGTGTATATGGAGTGGGCATCTCTATGGTTAATGGCAATCAGATCAATGTCCTCAAACCCTGCTTCATGGTTTTGGCCACTATATAGTTTTAAACGATATGCTTTATAGGCGCTTGTTATTTAATTAATACCGATAATGGACGGTTAAAAAGTGCAAGAGATGAAGCTTGATGTTGAAATATGAGTTAATGACATTAATTCAGCAAATTTACCTCAAGATGATCTTACCAAAGCTTTAAGTGGCATTCAGCTAATTAAAACTCTTATGTAGTACATTAAGCATCCTCTGTATTAAGAGAGAAAATTTGTCATGATTATATCCAACAATGTGTTATTTACAGAGAGCTACATTTGGGTTCCAAGTCAAACATGATATAATATCAATTTTTAATATGTATAATGCAGTTAGATATTCATATGTATCTTAAAACAAATTAAATAGCATGTCACTTGTTAAATGTGAAAGTCTTTTTGTATTATGAATTATTAAAGATAGTATAAAATGAATCTTAAATGCGATATTTAATAATATGGTGATATAATTTTTAAACTTTTAATCATTTGTCATATTTTACACAAAAATGAAAAGATAATTTAAAAAATTCCTGCAGGAACCACAAGAAGTATATATCATTGTGAAAGCCCTTCATAAGTCAAAACTAATAGGAAAATGATTTGGCCGGTTCCTTCCATGGGCATCAGATTATTGCCTCACTTCCACTGTGAAGTCTGTCCCTCAATCAGAGGCATTATTATGTAGGACACCATAATAGTGCATAAGAGATTTAGTATATCCACCAAAGGTGGTGCTTGCAGTTGTGTGATGAGCAGGAAGACAAATCCAAATCCCTAATATGTCTGTTTTTTGAGGATAAATTGCTACCCAATTTATGATGGAGGATAATGTCAGTTTCCACTTGAGAGTTGGGAGTTCAGCATTGGAGTAACCAAGTTAGACTTGGTGAGTGAAGTCCATGCTATTGAGCCATGTATATCCTCTGCCTTGGTCATCATGGCCTTATAATTTATTAGTCCACTTAGGAAGGACTGGGCTGGCCAGAGAAGGAAGGTGATTGACAGCAATAAAATGTTCTCTTGACTCTGTTAATAATCTTGTCTGCAGTGGGGAACTCCCATGAAAACTATGTATGGTGCAAGTATCTTCTAGGCTCTTCCTGAATGGTCCACTCTGAAATGACAGATCTTTCTCTATTTTTGTGCGATTCACCATGTAGGCCTTACAAAAACATGGAAGGTACTTGCTACTTATTTCAAGGACCTATCAGCATGACATTGCTAATGTAGTGAGCTGGTGTGAAGTCCTAAGGGATAATGAGATGGTTAAGGCCCCTGTAGATTAAATGGTGTCAAACGGCATTCCAAAGGTGAAAGTTATATACGTCATGCAGGAACAAATGACAAATTGCTTCTGTGTTCTCTATGTATTAAAATTGCAAAGATGCATTGGCAATTTGTGGTATCTGGGTATATAAATAGCAGCCACAATGGAGTGACTGTTTCTTTAAGTTTGAAATATTTCACCAGTATTCTTTGCCCTCTCTCCCAGCTTTATTGGATAAATTGACAGATAAAATTGTACATATTTAGAGTGTATAATGTGAAATGATTACCACAGTCAGGTTAATTAGCACATCCATCACCTCGTGTGGTATCTTTTTGTGTGTGTGGTGAGAATGCTGAAGATCTATTCTTAGTAAATTTCAATAATACAGTACAGTATTAACTATAGTCACCAAGCTGTACACTAGATTCCCAGGACTTACTTGCCTTATGACTGAGGGTTTGTGCCCCTTGATCAGTGGTTCTTCCCCGCCTGACCCTTCAGGCCCTAGTAATGATCATTTTTGGATTCTATGAGTTTTATTTATTTATTTATTTATTTATTTCTAAAGATTTCACATTTAAGTGAGATTGTGCAGATTGTCTTTCTCTGTCTGGCTTATTTCACTTAGGATAATGTCCTCCAATTCATCCATGTTGTTGTAAATGGCAGGATTTACTTCTTTCCCATGGCTGAATGATATTCCATTGTATGTATATACCACATCTTCTTTATCCATTTATCTATTGATGGATACTTAGGTTGTTTTTGTATCTTAGCTGTTGTGAATAATGCTGCAAAGAAAATGGGACATTTTTTTTTTTAAACATCTTTATTGAAGTATAATTGCCTTACAATGGTGTGTTAGCTTCTGCTTTATAACAAAGTGAATCAGTTATACATATACAATATGTTCCCATATCTCTTCCCTCTTGCATCTCCCTCCCTCCCACCCTCCCCATCCCACCCCTCTAGGTGGTCACAAAGCACAGAGCTGATCTCCCTGTGCTATGCGGCTGCTTCCCACTAGCTATCTATTTTACATTTGGTAGTGTATATATGTCCATGACACTCTCTCACCCTGTCACATCTCACCCCACCCCCTCCCCATATCCTCAAGTCCATTCTCTAGTAGGTCTGTGTCTTTATTCCCGTCTTGCCACTAGGTTCTTCATGGCCTTTTTTTTTTTTTTCCTTAGATTCCATATATATGTGTTAGCATACTGTATTTGTTTTTCTCTTTCTGACTTACTTCACTCTGTATGACAGACTCTAACTCCATCCACCTCATTACAAATACCTCCATTTCGTTTCTTTTTATGGCTAAATAATATTCCATTGTATATATGTGCCACATCTTCTTTATCCATTCATCTGTCGATGGACATTTAGGTTGCTTCCATGTCCTGGCTATTGTAAATAGAGCTGCAATGAACATTTTGGTACATGACTCCTTTTGAACTATGGTTTTCTCAGGGTATATGCCCAGTAGTGGGATTGCTGGGTCGTATGGTAGTTCTATTTGTAGTTTTTTAAGGAACCTCCATACTGTTCTCCATAGTGGCTGTATCAATTTACATTCCCACCAACAGTGCAAGAGTGTTCCCTTTCCTCCACACCCTCTCCAGCATTTATTGTTTCTAGATTTTTTGATGATGGCCATTCTGACCGGTGTGAGATGATATCTCATTGTAGTTTTGATTTGCATTTCTCTAATGATTAATGATGTTGAGCATTCTTTCATGTGTCTGTAGGCCATCTGTATATCTTCTTTGGAGAAATGTCTATTTAGGTCTTCTGCCCATTTTTGGATTGGGTTGTTCGTTTTTTTTGTTATTGAGCTGCATGAGCTGCTTGTAAATCTTGGAGATTAATCCTTTGTCAGTTGCTTCATTTGCAAATATTTTCTCCCATTCTGAGGGTTGTCTTTTGGTCTTGTTTATGATTTCCTTTGCTGTGCAAAAGCTTTTAAGTTTCATTAGGTCCCATTTGTTTATTTGTGTTCTTATTTCCATTTCTCTGGGAGCTGGGTCAAAAAGAATCTTGCTGTGATTTATGTCATAGAGTGTTCTGCCTATGTTTTCCTCTAAGAGTTTGATAGTGTCTGGCCTTACACTTAGGTCTTTAATCCATTTTGAGTTTATTTTTGTGCATGGTGTCAGGGAGTGTTCTAATTTCATACTTTTACATGTATCTGTCCAATTTTCCCAGCACCACTTATTGAAGAGGCTGTCTTTTCTCCTCTGTATATGCTTGCCTCCTTTATCAAAGATAAGGTGACCATATGTGTGTGGGTTTATCTCTGGGCTTTCTATCCTGTTCCATTGATCTATATTTCTGTTTTTGTGCCAGTGCCAAACTGTCTTGATTACTGTAGCTTTGTAATATAGTCTGAAGTCAGGGAGCCTGATTCCCCCAGCTCCATTTTTCGTTCTCAAGATTGCTTTGGCTATTCGGGGTCTTTTGTGTTTCCATACAAATTGTGAAATTTTTTGTTCTAGTTCTGTGGAAAATGCCAGTGGTAGTTTGATACGGATTGCATTGAATCTGTGGATTGCTTTGGGTAGTAGAGTCATTTTCACAATGTTGATTCTTCCAATCCAGGAACATGCTATATCTCTCCAGCTATTTGTATCGTCTTTAATTTCTTTCATCAGTGTCTTATAATTTTCTGCATACAGGTCTTTTGTCTCCTTAGGTAGGTTTATTCCTAGATATTTTATTCTTTTTGTTGCAATGGTAAATGGGAGTGTTTTCTTAATTTCACTTTCAGATTTTTCATCATTAGTGTATAGAAATGCAAGAAATTTCTGTGCATTAATTTTGTATCCTGCTACTTTACCAAATTCATTGATTAGCTCTAGGAGTTTTCTGGTAGCATCTTTAGGATTCTTTATGTATAGTATCATGCCATCTGCAAATACTGACAGCTTTACTTCTTCTTTTCTCATTTGGATTCCTTTTATTTCTTTGTCTTCTCTGATTGCTGTGGCTAACACTTCCAAAACTATGTTGAATAATAGTGGTGAGAGTGGGCAACCTTGTCTTGTTCCTGATCTTAGTGGAAATGGTTTCAGTTTTTCACCATTGAGGACGATGTTGGCTGTGGGTTTGTCATATATGGCCTTTATTATGTTGAGGAAAGTTCCCTCTGTGCCTACTTTCTGCAGGGCTTTTATCATACATGGGTGTTGAATTTTGTCGAAAGCTTTCTCTGCATCTATTGAGATGATCATATGGTTTTTCTCCTTCAATTTGTTAATATGGTGTATCACATTGATTGATTTGCGTATATTGAAGAATCCTTGCATTCCTGGGATAAACCCCACTTGATCATGGTGTATGATCCTTTTAATGTGCTGTTGGATTCTGTTTGCTAGTATTTTGTTGAGGATTTTTGCATCTATGTTCATCAGTGATATTGGCCTGTAGTTTTCTTTCTTTGTGACATCTTTGTCTGGTTTTGGTATCAGGGTGATGGTGGCCTCGTAGAATGAGTTGGGGAGTGTTCCTCCCTCTGCAATATTTTGGAAGAGTTTGAGAAGGATAGGTGTTAGCTCTTCTCTAAAGGTTTGATAGAATTCACCTGTGAAGCCATCTGGTCCTGGGCTTTTGTTTGTTGGAAGGTTTTTAATCACAGTTTCAATTTCAGTGCTTGTGATTGGTCTGTTCATATTTTCTATTTCTTCCTGGTTCAGTCTCGGCAGTTTGTGCATTTCTAAGAATCTGTCCATTTCTTCCAGGTTGTCCATTTTATTGGCATAGAGTTGCTTGTAGTAATCTCTCATGATCTTTTGTATTTCTGCAGTGTCAGTGGTTACTTCTCCTTTTTCATTTCTAATTCTATTGATTTGAGTCTTCTCCCTTTTTCTCTTGATGAGTCTGGCTAATGGTTTATCAATTTTGTTTATCTTCTCAAAGAACCAGCTTTTAGTTTCGTTGATTTTTGCTATTGTTTCCTTCATTTCTTTTTCATTTATTTCTGCCCTGATCTTTATGATTTCTTTCCTTCTGCTGGCTTTGGGGTTTTTTTGTTCTTCTTTCTCTAATTGCTTTAGGTGCAAGGTTAGGTTGTTTATTCGAGATGTTTCCTGTTTCTTGAGGTAGGCTTGTATTGCTATAAACTTCCCTCTTAGCACTGCTTTTGCTGCATCCCATAGGTTTTGGGTCATCGTATCTCCATTGTCATTTGTTTCTAGGTATTTTTTGATTTCCCCTTTGATTTCTTCAGTGATCACTTCGTTATTAAGTAGTGTATTGTGTAGCTTCCATGTGTTTGTATTTTTTACAGATCTTTTCCTGTAATTGATATCTAGTCTCATAGCATTGTGGTCGGAAAACATACTTGATACGATTTCAATTTTCTTAAATTTACCAAGGCTTGATTTGTGACCCAAGATATGATCTATCCTGGAGAATGTTCCATGAGCACTTGAGAAAAATGTGTATTCTGTTGTTTTAGGGTGAAATGTCCTATAAATATCAATTAAGTCCATCTTGTTTAATGTATCATTTAAAGCTTGTGTTTCCTTATTTATTTTCATTTTGGATGATCTGTCCATTGGTGAAAGTGGGGTGTTAAAGTCCCCTACTATGATTGTGTTGCTGTCGATTTCCCCTTTTATGGCTGTTAGTATTTGCCTTATATATTGAGGTGCTCCTATGTTGGGTGCATAAATATTTACAATTGTTATACCTTCCTCTTGGATCTATCCCTTGATCATTATATAGTATCCTTCTTTGTCTCTTGTAATAGTCTTTATTTTAAACTCTATTTTGTCTGATATGAGAATTGCTACTCCAGCTTTCTTTTGATTTCCATTTGCATGGAATATATTTTTCCATCCCCTCACTTTCAGTCTGTGTGTGTCTCTAGGTCTCAAGTGGGTCTCTTGTAGACAGCACATATATGGGTCTTGTTTTTGTATCCATTCAGCCAGTCTGTGTCTTTTGGTGGGAGCATTTAATCCATTTACATTTAAGGTAATTATCGATATGTATGTTCCTATTCCCATTTTCTTAAATGTTTTAGGTTTGTTATTGTAGGTGTTTTCCTTCTCTTGTGTTTCTTGCCTAGAGAAGTTCCTTTAGCATTTGTTGTAAAGCTGGTTTGGTGGTGCTGAACTCTCTCAGCTTTTGCTTATCTGTAAAGGTTTTAATTTCTCCATCACATCTGAATGAGATCCTTGCTGGGTAGAGTAATCTTGGTTGTAGGTTTTTCTCCTTCATCACTTTAAGTATATCCTGCCACTCCCTTCTGGCTTGCAGAGTTTCTGCTGAAAGATCAGATATTAACCTTATGGGGATTCCCTTGTGTGTTATTTGTTGTTTTTCCCTTGCTGCTTTTAATATGTTTTCCTTATATTTAATTTTTGACAGTTTGATTAATATGTGTCTTGGCGTGTTTCTCCTTGGGTTTATCCTGTATGGGACTCTCTGTGCTTCCAGGACTTGATTAACTATTTCATTTCCCATATTAGGGAAGTTTTCAACTATAATCTCTTCAAATATTTTCTCAGTCCCTTTCTTTTTCTCTTCTTCTTCTGGGACCCCTATAATTCGAATGTTGGTGCGTTTAATGTTGTCCCAGAGGTCTCTGAGACTGTCCTCAGTTCTTTTCATTCTTTTTTCTTTATCCTGCTCTGCAGTAGTTATTTCCACCATTTTATCTTTCAGGTCACTTATCCTTTCTTCTGCCTCAGTTATTCTGCTATTGATCCCATCTAGAGTGTTTTTAATTTCATTTATTGTGTTTTTCATCGTTGCTTGGTTCCTCTTTAGTTCTTCTACGTCCTTGTTAAATGTTTCTTGCACTTTGTCTATTCTATTTCCAAGATTTTGGATCATCCTTACTATCATTATTCTGAATTCTTTTTCAGGTAGACTACCTATTTCCTCTTCATTTGTTAGGTCTGGTGTGTTTTGACCCTGCTCCTTCATCTGCTGTGTGTTTTTCTGTCGTCTCATTTTGCTTATCTTACTGTGTTTGGGGTCTCCTCTTCACAGGCTGCAGGTTCGTAGTTCCTGTTGTTTTTGGTATCTGTCCCCAGTGGCTAAGGTTGGTTCAGTGAGTTGTGTAGGCTTGCTGGTGGAGGGAACTAGTGCCTGAGTTCTGGTGGATGAGGCTGGATCTTGTCTTTCTGGTGGGCACGTCCACGTCTGGTGGTGTATTTTGGGGTGTCTGTGGCCTTATTATGATTTTAGGCAGCCTGTCTGCTAATGGATGAGGCTGTGTTCCTGTCTTGCTAGTTGTTTGGCATAGGGTGTCCAGCACTGTAGCTTGCTGGTCGTTGAGTGAAGCTGGGTCTTGATATTGAGATGGAGATCTCTGAGAGATTTTTGCCGTTTGGTATTACGTGGAGCTGGGAGGTCTCTTGTGGACCAGTGTCCTGAAGTTGGCTCTCCCACCTCAGAGGCATGGCCCTGATGCCTGGCTGGAGCACCAAGAGCCTTTCATCCACACGGCTCAGAGTAAAAGGGAGAAAAAATAGAAAGAAAGAAAGAAAGAGGCTATAATATAGTAAAGTAAAATAAAGCTATTATAAAGCAAAGCTATACAGACAAAATCTCACCCAGAAGCATATACATATACACTCACAAAAAAAGGAAAAGGGGAAAAATTAATATATCCTGCTCCCAAAGTCTACCTCCTGAATTTGGGATGATCCGTTGTCTATTCAGGTATTCAACAGATGCAGGCACATAAAGTTGTTTGTGGAGTTTTAATCTGCTGCTTCTGAGGCTGCTGGGAGAGATTTCCCTTTCTCTTCTTTGTTCGTACAGCTCCCAGGGTTCAGCTTTGGATTTGGACCCGCCTCTGTGTGTAGGTCGCCTGAGTGCATCTGTTCCCCACCCAGACAGGATGGGGTTAAAGGAGCAGCTGCTTCGGGGGCTCTGGCTCACTCAGGCTGCGGGGAGGGAGGGGTACAGAGGAGGCGGGGCGAGCCTGCAGCGGCAGAGGCCGGCGTGACGTTGCACCAGCCTGAGGCGCGCAGTGCGTTCCCCCGAGGA
The DNA here is from genome assembly GCF_949987535.1 of Balaenoptera acutorostrata. Taxonomy (NCBI): domain Eukaryota; kingdom Metazoa; phylum Chordata; class Mammalia; order Artiodactyla; family Balaenopteridae; genus Balaenoptera; species Balaenoptera acutorostrata. The sequence goes on along the minus strand of NC_080064.1, from coordinate 117,349,686 downwards.
AGTTGTCCCCGGATCACGGGACCCTGACAGTGGCAGGCTGCACAGGCTACCGGGAGGGGCGGTGTGGAGAGTGACCTGTGCTCGCACACAGGCTTTTTGGAGGCGGCAGCAGCAGACTTAGCATCTCACGCCTGCCTCTGGGGCCCGCGCTGATCATCGCGGCTCACGTCCGTCTCTGGAGTTTGTTTAGGCGGCGCTCTGAATCCCCTCTCTTTGCTTGCCGCGAAACAAAGAGGCAAGAAAAAGTCTCTTGCCTCTTCGGCAGCTGCAGACTTTTTCCGGGTCTCCCTCCCAGCCAGCTGTGGTGGGCTAACCCCTTCAGGCTGTGTTCACACCTCCAAACCCAGTCCTCTCCCTGTGATCCGCCCGAAGCCCGAGCCTCAACTCCCAGCCCTGCCCCCCCCGGCGGGTGAGCAGACAAGCCTCTCGGGCTGCTGAGTGCTGCTCGGCGCCGAGCCTCTGTGTGGGAATCTCTCCGTTTTTGCCTCTGCACCCCTGTTGCTGTGGGGTCCACGCTGATAGCTGCGGCTCGTGCCCGTCTCTGGAGTTCGTTTAGGTGGCGCTCTGAATCCCCTCTCCTTGCGCACCAGGAAACAAAGAGGGAAGAAAAAGTCTCTTGCCTCTTCGGCAGCTGCAGACTTTTTCCTGGACTCCCTCCCGGCTAGCTGTGGTGCACTAACCCCTTCAGGCTGTGTTCACGCCGCCAACCCCAGTCCTCTCCCTGCGATCTGACCAAAGCCCGAGCCTCAGCTCCCAGTCCCGCCTGCCCTGGCAGGTGAGCAGACAAGCCTCTCGGGCTGGTGAGTGCTGGTCGGCGCTGAGCCTCTGTGCGGGAGTCTCTCCGCTTTGCCCTCTGCACCCCTGTGGCTGTGCTCTCCTCCGTGGCTCCGAAGCTTCCCCCCTCTGCCACCCGCAGTCTCTGCCCGCGAAAGGGCTTCCTAGTGCGTGGAAATGTTTCCTCCTTCATGGCTCGCTCCCACTGGTGCAGGTCCCATCCCTATTCTTTTGTCTCTGTTATTTCTTTTTTCTTTTGCCCTACCCAAGTACGGGGGGAGTTTCTTGCCTTTTGGGAGGTCTGACGTTTTCTGCCAGCGTTCAGTGGGTGTTCTGTAGGAGCAGTTCCACGTGTAGATGTATTTCTACTGTATCTGTGGGAAGGAAGGTGATCTCCGCATCTTACTCTTCTGCCATCTTCTCTCCTCCCCCTGGGACATCTCTTTGAGAGCTCATTTTGTTTCCTTTGGATATATACCTGGAAGTGGAATTGCTGGATCATATGGTAGTTCTATTTTTTATTTTTTGAGGAACCTCCATACTGTTTTCCATAGAGGCTGTACCAACTTACAGTTCCATCAACAGTGCACAAGGGTTCCCTTTTCTCCACACCCTTGCTAAGACTTATTTCTTGTCTTTTTGATAAAAGTCCATCCTAACAGGTATGAGATGATAACTCCTTATGGTTGACTTGCATTTCCTTAATGATGAGTGATGTTGAGCACCTTTTCATAAACTTGTTGGACATGAGTATCTTTTTTGGAAAAATTCAAGTCCTTTGCCCATTTTAAAATTTGTGTGTGTGTTTTATTTATTTTTTTTGGCTGAGTTATGTGAGTTTCTTATATAATTTGGATATTAACTCCTTATTGGATACATGATTTGCAAATATATTCTCCCATTCTGTAGGTGGCCTTTTCATTTTGATGCTTTCTTTCACTGTGCAAAAACTTTTTACTCTGGTAAAAAGTAAATTTTACCAGAGTAAAATTCTGTCATTTTGTTTTTGCTTCTGTTGCTTGTACTTTTGTTGTCATATCCAAAAAAATCATTGCCAATACCAATATCAAGGAACTATCCCCCTATGTTTTCTTCTAGGAGTTTTATGATTTCAGATCTTTAAGTCTTTAATCCATTTGAAGTTAATTTTTGTAAGTTCTAGTAGCCTTCTTTAAAACCCATCAGACTTAGTATTAGTTCTACCAGGAATTTGAGTAGAAATTAATAGGAATCAACATATTTGCATCTTTGAAATCTTTAATGGTGTTACTAATCTTCAATTTGACCCAGAAAGCAGCTTTGCCTTTGATTATTACAGAAGACAGGGTAGGATCCATTGGCTTTTGCTTGGTATTCCTACCATAAAAGCTTTTTTGTTCATGGGTCATAGTATCATTGCAGGAGACTTTCCTTTATACCAGAGCCTCAGAACTGTGGTCTAGAAATTGAGTGGGAGGCTCTCCATAAGCTCATAACACTCTGATATACTGGTTAGAGTCATTCTGCTCTTATCCTAGAGTTCTTTGTTTTGTTTTGTTTTTTTTTTAGATTATACAAATGAAATGAGGTTTTGTTATTGATTTATTTCTGAAAACTTTAGAGAAAGTCAATTCTATATATAAGGACTTTCATGAGCCTTGATTACTGCACAAACTATGCCCAGTTTACTTCAAGTGGTCCTGTACTGCCAGCTGGGTCCACCTACCCCTAGAATTCTTTCATTCTCATCCCATTTTTTTTTTTTAACTTTTGAGTTTATTTATTTATTTATTTATGGCTGCGTTGGGTCTTCATTTCTGCGTGAGGGTTTTCTCTAGTTGTGGCAAGTGGGGGCCACTCTTCATCGTGGTGCGCGGGCCTCTCATTATCGTGGCCTCTCCTGCTGTGGAGCACAGGCTCCAGACGCGCAGGCTCAGCAGCTGTGGCCCATGGGCCCAGTCGCTCCGCGTCACGTGGGATCCTCCCAGACCAGGGCTCGAACCCGTGTCCCCTGCACTGGCAGGCAGACCCTCAACCACTGCGCCACCAGGGAAGCCCCCATCCCATTTTTATTTCAGCTGTTTCCTAAGCTGCTGCACACGAGGAAAAAAAAAAAAAAACATCTCGGTCATCCATGAGAACTCCTTTTTAAGTATTCAGGTCTTTCCTTGCTAAGTGATTCCTAAAGGAAATAAGAGAAGTTTATATACACATGTATATGTATACAGGTATACATATATATTTATGTAACATACACATGTTACATATGGTAACACGTAGGTAACAGAAGTTTATACACACACAAAATGAAAGGGTCGAAGAAATGAGCAAGAATCATATGGATATAATTTAATGGATATAATTTAACTATCTTCTGCAGTCTTTGAATGTCATCTGCTATATTGGGCCTAGGATTTCCAGATGTGAGTGCTGCCTGGGCCAAGATTAAATCCAGGTTTCTGTTAAACAACCCAGATGATTTTCAGAGCTCTATCTGTCTGCCTGTTCTAATACTGTGAATGCATTATCTCAGGTGAATGTGCCTATGACAGATTAGCACATTTTTGCAATCCCTTCTAGTTGGGACTACTTTCTTCCCTAATCTGATTCTGCATATCTCCTTCTTGGGTACTAATTTTTCAGACATTGATAGAATAACTGTGAAGGGTGAGACATAGTGGAGATTGCTGTATTACTTCCAAGATGCCCAGGAAGCAGCAAGGCACATGGAGTGGGAATTGTTTAGGGCTGTGGAGAGTCGGAGTTCTCCATTTCTTGTTCCTTGATAGTATCTACATCCTATGGGTCATGAATCCACTCTCTTTCATCAGTGCTATAATTTTCATATAAGAAATCTGGAGAGGTTGTGAACTCAACAGGCATTTTAATTTGTCAGCCTGCAAAATGAACTTCTCAAAGTGGATCTCAGCTTAGTGAATATAGGCAGTAAGAGAATCATTTACCACAGTCATAAAATATCTATTTTCTCTCTTATTTTGAGCCAAAACCTGGGGTACCTTATTTGTCTTTTTCTCACTGTGAATTATCTAAAGTCATCAGAAGCAAATATCTCAGCCTGCAGTTAGGAATTTCTCCATCCTCTTAAAACTAACATCTCAGCCACAATCTGGTCCTCCAGAACCTCAGTCTCACAGTTTCTTGGTTGTCCAGCTTCTTTCTCAGCCTTGGCAAGGCTTTTGTTTTTTCTTTTCCCTCATTCATATTTTTCTGAGCTATGCTTACTTGATGGCATTTTCTAAGAATCACCTTTAAGTGTTATTGATCAAAGTCTACTCTTTTCTTTTCCAGTTTATTAATTTCATTTATCTTTATGCCTTTTGTCTACTGTTTTAATATTTTTGTTGGATATTTTTGTTTTATAATTTTCTTAACTTTTTAAATTGAGTTTTTAATTAGTTTACATTCAATCACATTTGAAATACATTTAAGGCCATGTGATATCTTTGGATTACCCTTTGACCACATTCCATATATTATGAAATATTGTGCTCTTATTGCCATTAATTTCTAAAGAATCTGATTTAGCTTTGAAGTTCTTATATTTTAAACTCAAGATTTATTTTTAAAAGAATTTTATTGATTTTATTTTTTAATTCCTCAATTTAATTTTATTTTTATTTATTTATTTATTTTATTTTTGGCTGCATTGGGTCTTCGTTGCTGCGCACAGGCTTTCTCTAGTTGCGGTGAGTGGGGGCTACTCTTTGTTGCGGTGTGTGGGCTTCTCATCGTGGTGGCTTCTTTGTTGTGGAGCACGGGCTCTAGGCATGCAGGCTTCAGTAGTTGTGGCATGTGGGCTCAGTAGTTGTGGATCGCGGGTTCTAGAGTGCAGGCTCAGTAGTTGTGGCACACGGACTTAGTTGCTCCACAGCATGTGGGATCTTCCCGGACCAGGGCTTTAACCTGTGACCCCTGCATTGACAGGCGGATTCTTAACCACTGCGCCATCAGGGAAACCCCTAATTTTATTATTTTTAAATTGAACTAGAATTAATATACGATATGCTGGTTTCAGGTGTACAACATAATGATTTGATATTTTTATGCATTACAAAATGATCAGCACAGTAAGTCTAGTTACCATCTGTCACCATACAGAGTTATTACAATATTGTTGACTATATTCCCTGTGCTGTACATTACATCCCTGTGACTTATTTTATAAATGGAAGTTTGTGCCTCTTAATCCCCTTCATCTATTTCAGCTGTCTCCCCCACCCCTCTTCCCTCTGGCAACCACCAGCTTGTTCTTCATGTCTATGAGCCTGTTTCTGTTTTGTTTGTTCATTTATTTTGTTTTCTTTGATTCCACATGTAAGTGAAATCAAATGGTATCAATATTTGTCTTTCTCTGAGAAAAGGGAACCTTTGTGCGCTGCTGCTGGGAATCTAAATTGGTACAGCCATTATAGAAAACACTATGGAGGGTCCTCAAAACACTAAAGAATTTAAAAACTTCTCAATGGATAATGTTTTTTTCCTCCAGTTCTTTTATTATTAAATGCTTGTTTTTTGATGTTTTAATTACCCATCTTCATTATGATATGATGTTTACCCAGGACAGAAATCAATGCTTCATTCCTTCAAAATGAATATTTTGGTTAAACAAAATAAAGAAAAGGAAGAAAGAAGAAAAAAAAGTCAGCTGATCACACATGATGTGTTTGAGTGACTTAAATGATTTACTTTCTGGAATAAGCTCCTTCCTCCTTCTGGAATTATAATACTTTGTAGATCAACACTGGTATGGGCACTACACTCTGAGTAACACTGCCCTAAAATATTGAGAGTTTCATTGGGGCTAGTCAATTTTATAAGTGCTTTAGTGATATTTGAGAAAAATATGTATTCTCTGTGTGGTACAAAATATTATAAATCTAATAACAGGTTTATTTATCATGTTATTAAGTCATCTGAGTTCTTACTCTTTTGTCTATCTGATCTGTAAGTTTCTTTAGAAGTCATGTTAAAGACTTCCCTATCATTGTGGATTTGACAATTTCTCTTCATATTCCTAATACATTTCAAAATCATGCTCTTTGTTTCATAAAGGTTCATAACTGTTAAATCTTGGTGGATTATAATTATTATAAAATATATCACTTTTATTCTATTAAATACATTTTACATTAAATTCTATTTCATCTTATTTCTATATTGCTAGTCTTGCTTTTCTTTTGGTAGAGTTTATCCAATCTATCTCTCTGTCCTTTTATTTCCAAATTCATTCTGTGTGTGTGTGTGTGTGTGTGTTTATTGTAGTACAAAATCTTTACAATGTTGTGTTAGCTTCTGCTGTACAACGAAGTGAATCAGCTATATGTATACATATATCCCCTCCCTCTTGGACCTCCCTCCCACCCACCTAGGTTGTCACAGAGCACCGAGCTGAGCTCCCTGTGCTATACAGCAGGTTCCCACTAGCTATCTATTTTACACATGGTACTGTATATATATCATTCTAAATCTCCCAATTCATCCCACCCCTGCTTCCCCCCTGTGTCCACAAGTCCGTTCTCTACATCTACGCCTCTATTCATGCCCTGCAAATAAGTTCATCTGTACCTTTTTCCTACATTCCACATATATGCATTAATATACTATATTTATTTTTCTCTTTCTGACTTACTTCACTCTGTACGACAGACTCTATGTCCATCCACATCTCAAGGAACCCAATTTTGTTCCTTGTTATGGCTGAGTAATATTCCATTGTATATATGTACCACATCATCTTTATCCATTCATCTGTCAGTGGACATTTAGGTTGCATCCATATCCTGGCTATTGTAAATAGTGCTGCAATGAACATTAGGGTACATGTGTCTTTTTAAATTATGGTTTTCTCAAGGTATATGCCCAGTAGTGGGATTGCTGGGTCATATGGTAGTTCTATTTTTAGTTTTTTAAGGAACCTCCATACTGTTCTCCCTAGTGACTATATCAATTTACATTCCCACCCACAGGCAAGAAGATTCCCTTTTCTCCACATCCTGTCTAGCATTTATTGTTTGTAGATTTTGCGATGATGGCCATTCTGATTAGTAGTTTTGATTTGCATTTCTCTAATAATTAGTGATGTTGAGCATCTTTTCATGTGTGTGTTGGCCATCTGTGTGTCATCTTTTTTTTAATAAATTTATTTATTTTATTTATTTATTTTTGGCTGTGTTGGGTCTTTGTTGCTGTGCATGGGCTTTCTCTAGTTGTGGCGAGTGGGGACTACTCTTCGATGTGGTGCGCAGGCTTCTCATTGCAGTGGCTTCTCTTGTTCTGGAGCATGGGCTCTAGGTGCATGGGCTTCAGTAGTTGTGGCATGCGGGCTTAGTAATTGTGGCTCACGGGGTCTAGAGCACAGGCTCAGTAGCTGTGGCACATGGGCTTAGTTGCTCCATGGCATGTGAGATCTTCCTGAACCAGGGCTCGAACCCGTGTCCCCTGCATTGGCAGGCAGATTCTCAACCACTGCGCCACCAGGGAAGCCCCTGTATGTCTTCTTTGGAGAAATGTCTATTTAGGTCCTCTGCCCATTTTTTGATTGGGTTGTTTGTTTTTTTGATATTGAGCTGCATGAGCTGTTTGTATATTTTGGAGATTAATCCTTTGTCAGTTGCTTCATTTGCAAGTATGTTCTCCCATTCTGAGGGTTGTCTTTCATCTTGTTTATGGTTTCCTTTGCTGTGCAAAAGCTTTTAAGTTTAATTAGGTCCCATTTGTTTATTTTTGCCTTTATTTCCATTACTCTAGGAGGTGGATTGAAAAAGATCTTGCTGCGATTTATGTCAAAGAGTGTTTTTCCTGTGTTTTCCGCTAAGAGTTTTATAGTGTCTGGTCTTACATTTAGGTCTTTAATCCATTTTAAGTTTATTTTTGTGTATGGTGTTAGGGAATGTTCTAATTTCATTCTTTTCCATGTAGCTGTCCAGTTTTCCCAGCACCAGTTATTGAAGAGGCTGTCTTTTCTCCATTGTATATTCTTGCCTCCTTTGTCATAGATTAGGTGACCATAGGTGCGTGAGTTTAACTCTGGGCTTTGTATCCTGTTTCGTTGATTTATATTTCTGTTTTTGTGCCAGTACTATACTGTCTTGATTACTGTAGCTTTGTAGTATAATCTGAAGTCAGGGAGCCTGATTCCTCCACCTCCGTTTTTCTTTCTCAAGGTTGCTTTGGCTATTTGGGGTCTTTTGTGTTTCCATACAAATGGTAAAATTTTTTGTTCTAATTCTGTGAAACACATCATTGGTAGCTTGATAGGGATTGCATTGAATCTGTAGATTGTTTTGGGTAGAATAGTCACTTTCACAATATTCATTCTTCCAGTCTAAGAACATGTTACATCTCTCCATCTGTTTGTATCATCTTTGATGTCTTTCATCAGTGTTTTATAGTTTTCTGAGTATAGGTCTTTTGCCTGCTTAGGTAGGTTTATTCCTAGGTATTTTATTCTTTTTTGTTGCAATGGTAAAATGGGATTGTTTCCTTAATTTCTCTTTGTGGTCTTTCGTTGTTAGTGTATAGGAATGCAAGAGATTTCTGTGCATTAGTTTTGTATCCTGAAACTTCACCAAATTCATTGATTAGCTCTAGTAGTTTTCTGGTGACATCTGTAGGATTTTCTATGTATATTATCATGTCATCTGCAGACAGTGACAGTTTTGCTTCTTCTTTTCCAATTTGTATTCCTTTTATTTCTTTTTCTTCTTTGATCGCCATGGCTAGGACTTCCAAAACTATGTTGAATAATAGTGGTGAGAGTGGACATCCTTGTCTTGTTCCTGATCTTAGAGGAAATGGTTTCAGTTTTTCACCATTGAGAATAATGTTTGTTGTTGGTCTATAGTATATGGCCTTTATTATGTTGAGGTAAGTTCCCTCTATGTCCACTTTCTGGATAGTTTTTATCATAAATCAGTGTTGAATTTTGTCAAAAGCTTCTTCTGCATCTATTGAGATTATCATATGGTTTTTATTCTTTAATTTGTTAATATGGTGTATCACATTGATCTGCGTGTATTAGAGAATTCTTGCATCCCTGGGATAAATCCCACTTGATCATGGTGTATGATCCTTTTAATGTGTTGTTGGATTCTGTTTGCTAGTATTTTGTTGAGGAGTTTTACATCTATGGTAATCAGTGATATTGGTCACTAATTTTCTTTTTTGGTGATATCTTTATCTGGTTTTGGTATCAGGGTGGTGGTGACCTCGTAGAACGAGCTTGGGAGTGTTCCTTCCTTTGCAATTTTTGGGAAGAGTTTGAGAAGAATGGGTGTTAGCTCTTCTCTAAATGTTTGATAGAATTTGACTGTGAAGTCATCTGGTCCTGGACTTCTGTTTGTTGGAAGATTTTTAGTTACAGTTTCAATTTCATTACTTGTGATTGGTCTGCCTATTTTCTCATTCTTCCTGGTTCAGTCTTGGAAGTTTGTACCTTTCCAAGAATTTGTCCATTTCTTCCAGGTTGTTCATTTTATTGGCATATAGTTGCTCGTAGTAGTCTCTTATGATCCTTTGTATTTCTGCAGTGTTGGTTGTAATTTCTTCTTTTGCATTTCTAATTTTATTGATTTGAATCCTCTCCGTTTTTTTCTTGATGAGTCTGGCTAGTGGTTTATCAATTTTGTTTAGCTTCTCAGAGAACCAACTTTTAGTTTTATTGATCTTTGCTACTGTTTTCTTTGTTTCTATTTAATTTATGTCTGTTCTGATCTTTATGGTTTCTTTCCTTCTACTAACTTTGGGGTATTTTTTGCTGTTCTTCTTTTTCTTTCTCTAGTTGCTTTAGGTGTAAGATTAGATTGTTTATTTGAGATTTTTCGTATTTCTTGAGGTGAGATTGAATTGCTATAAACTTCCCTCTTAGAACTGCTGTTGCTACATCCCATAGGTTTTGGGTCATCGTGTTTTCATTGTCATTTGTTTCTATGTATTTTTTGATTTCTTCAGTGATCTCTTGGTTATTTAGTAGCGTATTGTTTAACCTCCATGTGTTTGTGTGTGTGTGTGTGTGTTTTAAATTAATTAATTTATTTAGTTTTGGCTGTGTTGGGTCTTTGTTGCTCCGTGTGGGCTTTCTCTAGTTGCGGTGAGTGGGGGCTACTCTTTGTTGTGGTGTGCATGCTTCTCATTGTGGTGGCTTTTGTTGTGGAGCATGGGCTCTAGGCATGTGGGCTTCAGTAGTTGTGGCTTGCGAGCTCTAGAGCTCAGACTCAGTAGTTGTGGCATACAGGCTTAGTTGCTCTGCGGCATGTGGGATTTTCAGAGACTAGGGCTTGAACCCGTGTCCCCTGCATTGGCAGGCAGATTCTTAACCACTGCACCACGAGGGAAGTCCCTGTTTGTGTTTTTTACAGTTTTTTTTCCTGTAACTGATTTCTAATATCATAGTGTTTTGGTCGTAAAAGATGCTTGATGCAATTTCAATTTTCTTAAATTTACCGAGACTTGATGTGTGACCCAAGATGTGATCTATCCTGGAGAATGTTCCATGTGCACTTGAGAAAAAAGTGTATTCTGCTGCTTTCGGGTGAAATGTCCTATAAATATCAGTTAAGTCTATCTGGTCTATTATGTAATTTAAAGCTTGTGTTTCCTTTTTAATTTTCTGTCTGGATGATCTGTCCATAGGTATAAGTGGGGTGTTAAAGTCCCCCCTTATTATTGTGTTACCAAAGGAATTTCTTTAGTCAATTTCCCCTTTTATGGCTGTTAGCATTTGCCTTATGTATTGAAGTCCTCTATGTTGGGTGCTTAAATATTTATAATTGTATTTCTTCTCCTTGGATTGATCCCTTGATCATTATGTATTGTCCTTCCTTGTCTCTTGTAACAGTCTTTATTTTAAAGTCTATTTTATCTGATATGAATATTGCTACTCCAGTTTTCTTTTGATTTCCATTTGCATGGAATATCTTTTTCCATCCCCTCACTTTCAGTCTGCATGTGTCCCTAGGTCTGAAGTGGGTTTCTTGTAGATAGCATATATATGGGTCTTGTTTTGTATCCATTCAGCCAGTCTGTGTCTTTTGGTTGGAGCATTTAATCCAGTTATATTCAAGGTAGTTATCAATATGTATGTTCCTATTACCATTTTCTTAATTGTTTTGGGTTTGTTTCTGTGGATCTTTTTCTTCTCTTGTGTTTCCCGCCTAGAGAAGTGCCTTTAGCATTTGTTGTAAAGCTGGTTTGGTGGTGCTGAATTCTCTTAGCTTTTGCTTGTCTGTAAAGCTTTTGATTTCTCTGTCAAATCTGAATGAGATCCTTGCTGGTTAGAGTAGTCTTGTTTGTAGGTTTTTCCCTTTCATCACTTTAAATATATCCTGCCACTCCCTTCTGACCTGCAGAGTTTCTGCTGAAAAATCAGCAGATAACCTTATGGGTATTCCCTTGTATGTTGTTTGTTGCATTTCCTTTGCTGCTTTTAATATTTTCTCTTTTTATTTAGTGTTTGTTAGCATGATTAGTATGTGTCTCAGTATATTTCTACTGGGGTTTATCCTGTATGGGACTCTCTGCACTTCCTGGACGTGGGTGGATTTTTCCTTTCCTTTGTTAGGGATGTTTTTGACTATAATCTCTTCAGATATTTTCTCAGACCCTTTCTTTTTCTCTTCTTCTGCTGGGACCCCTGTAATTTGAATGTTGGTGTGTTTAATGTTGTCCCAGAAGTCTCTGAGACTGTCCTCAATTCTTTTCATTCTTTTTTCTTTCTTTCTTTCTTTTTTTCTTTTTTGGCTATGTTGGATCTTTGCTGTTCTGCACGGGCTTTCTCTAGTAGCGGCTAGCAGAGGCTACTCTTTGTTGCAGTGTGAGGCTTCTCATTGTGGTGGCTACTCTGGTTATGGAGCATGGGTTTTAGGTGTGTGGACTTCAGTAGTTGTGGCTTGTGGGCTCTAGAGTGCAGGCTCAGTAGTTGTGGTGCATGGGCTTAATTGCTCCATGGCACATGGCATCTTCCCAGACCAGGGATCGAACCTGTGTCCCCTGCATTGGCAGGTGGATTCTTTTTTTTTTTTTAATAAATTTATTTATTTCTTTTTGGCTGCGTTGGGTCTTTGTTGCTGTGTGGGGCTTTCTCTAGTTGTGGAGAGCAGGGGCTACTCTTCGTTGCAGTGTGTGGGCTTCTCACTGTGGTGGCTTCTCTTTGTTTCAGAGCATGGGCTCTAGAGCGAAGGCTCAGTAGTTGTGGTGCATGGGCTTAGTTGCTCCACAGCATGTGGGATCTTCCCCAACCAGGGCTCAAACCCGTGTCCCCTGCTTTGGCAGGCAGATTCTTAACCACTGCACCACCAGTGAAGTCCCATTCTTTTTTCTTTATTCTGCTCCTTGGCATTTATTTCCACCATTCTATCTTTCAGCTCACTTATACGTTCTTCTGCCTCAGTTTTTCTGCTATTGATTCCTTTTAGTGTATTTTTCATTTCAGTTATTGTGTTGTTCATCACTGATTGTTTGTTCTTTAGTTTTTCTAGGTCTTTGTTAAACATTTCTTGTATTTTCTCGATCCGTGCCTCCATTCTATTTCTGAGATTCTGGATCATCTTTACTATCATTACTCTGAATTCTTTTTCAGGTAGGTTGCCTATTTCCTCTTCATTATTTGGTCTCATAGGTTTTTTACCTTGCTCCTTTGTCTGTAACATTTTTTTTGTCACCTCATTTATTTTTTTGATGGGTGGGGCTGTGTTCCTGTCTTACTGGTTGTTTGGCCTGAGGCATCCAGCACTGGAGTTTGCAGGCAGTTGGGTGGAGCTGGGTCTTGGTGCCAAGATGAGAACCTCCAGGAGAGCTCATGCTGGTTAATTTTCCCTGATGTCTGAGTTTGTCTGCTACTCCAGTGGTTTGGGCTTGGCGCTGCCACCACAGGAGATCAGGCCTGACCCCCAACCTGGAAACCAAGACCTGGCAAGCCATGTAATGCCTCAAAGAAAAAAAAAAAAAGACAACAACTAAAAAAGAGCAGAACAACAAAAAATAAAAAATAAAGTAAAATTAGAAAAATAAAAAATATTTTAGAAAAAAATAAAAATGAAACCACCACAAGAAAGCAAAACAGAACAACAACAGCAAAAAAATACATAAATAAAATAAAAAATTAAAAGATAAGAATAATAAAAAAGAAGGCTGGAAGAGGCCTTGGGGAGTATGGGGGAGGGACTTAGGCCTAGGACTTCTGTGGCTTGAAGAGGCCTTAGTGGTTGGGGGTGGGGGGCTTTGACCCAGTACCCATGCAGCCAGAAGACTCCTTGAGGGGGGGCTTAGGCCCAGGATCTGCATGGCCAGAAAAGGCCTTGGTGTGGAGGCGGTGCTCAGTCCTGGGTCCCATGTGGCTGGAGGGGCCTCTGGAGCGGGAGCTCAGGCCCAGGACCCCAGCAGGCTCTCTGGGACCCAAGGCAGTGGGGGAGACTCTGGCCATGTTCCCCTCTGATCCCCCGATTCCCTGAAGTTCCCTCTCCCACCCCACCAATACCCATGCCCTGAGTGGACCCCTCCAAGTGTGGGAACCTCTCCCTTCCCCCAGCCCCCTCAGGGGCCCCGGTCCTGTACCACCTCCACTTTTCTTCCCCCCCTTCCCTCCCATATCCTACCTGGTCACGTGGGGATTCCTCTCATCCCTTTAGGTGTCTGAGGTCCCCCACCAGCGCCTAGTAGATGACCGAGTTGTGAGGAGATGCAAACTCCACCATCTTGACTTTGCGCCCTTAGCCCACTATTGTCTTTCTGTGTGTTTTTAAGGGTGTCTTTTATAAGTAGCATATATCTGGACTAACAATTTTTTTAAACCCAATTTTAGAGACTTAATCTTTTTCTAGGGGAATTTAACCCATTCACATTTGCTGTAATTATTGATAAATTTGTATTTACTCTTACCACCCTATTTTATGTTTGCTATTGACAATGCTTTCTTGTAACTGTTGTATAGTCCCCCTTTTTGTTGACATTACCAAATTTTTTTGTTTAGTTTTACTTTCCTTTTTTCTCCCCTGCCATTTCCTCTTAGTACAGTAGTTCTGTAATGCTAGTGTGAGTAGTTAAAATCACCCAGAGTACTTCTTAAATGCAGATGCCGGGACCCTTCAGAGATTATGATTCTGTACATGCAAGGGTATGCTGCCTAGGAATCTGCATTTTAAACTTATATCACAAATGGTTCTGTAGCAGATGATTTTAAGATTAAGCATTAAGAATTAATGCTCTAGTCTGGAAGTCAAACTTTGTTTCTATTCTGCAAGGTATTATTTTAGCAAATAATCTAAATCTACATTTTTATACGTGTCATGATATTATCTGTTTGTATAATCTTCTGCATCTAAGCAAGTTTTTTAAAAGCATCCTTTTACTTTCTCTCAACTTACATTTTTAAACTAATTTAAGTTCTGCATTATTTTACATTAAGTTTCTGCTTTTTAGCAGAATTCTTTTTACTGAATAGTTCACTGCCACATTCTCAGCAATTACATATACCTGCCTATGGGTTTCATAGGTTTTTTCCTAATCACTACTTCTACTTTTTAAAAACTTTTAAAAATGATGAAATATAGCATACATTCAGAAAAAATACATAAACTGTGAAATAAAATGAAGTAAAGTGAAACTCATTACCCAGATTAACAAATAGAATATTTCTAGCACCCCAGAATCTGCATATGTGTCCTTTGACAATCACAACATAGTCCCTTTCTAATAGGGGAAAAAAAAAAAAACACTCTCCTGATTTGTATGGTAATCATTTCTTTGCTTTACTTTATAGTTTTACTGTTTACTATCTGTTGTTTGCATCACAAACAGTAGTTAATTTAGCTTTGCCTGTTTTTGAAGTTTTATGTTTGGAACTATATAGTATATGTTATTCTGTGCCTGGCTTTTTATTTTTTCAATATCATGCCTTTAATATTCATCTATTTTTGTGGTATATAGCTGTAATTCATACATATATTCCACAGTTTATTATCAATTATACTGTTGATGGATATTTGAGTCATTTCTGGTTTTGGGACACTTTAAACAGTGCTGTTATGAACACACTAGTGTATGCTAGTATACAGTATACAGGCATGTTCTGACACCAGTTCTCTGAAACCAGCTGGATATTCTACAATTCAATTCAATTTTGACCCTAACTATCCAGAGCTGGTGCAGACCCCCCAAATTAAAGGCATAGTCCTTTGTAAGATAGTCTCCACTTCAGATGCCACCTGCAAATCTCAGGGACACTCACACTTTTGCCTGGACAGCTAGGAGTTTCAAAATGTTTGGTTTCTATCCTAACTGTGGTGTACCTCAGTAAAATTGTGATTCTGACCACCTGTAGTTCACTTTAGGTCCCACAGGAATTCAGTCCTTCAAAAGACTAGCCTCACTTTAGATACCAACTGCAGGTCTTGGGGGCAGTCTGCATTTCTGATTGACTGGCTGTACATTTGGGAGTCCCCATGACCTTCTCAGATTTGATAATTTGCTAGAATGACTCATAGTACTCATTGAAAACACAGTACTTATGATTATAGTTTTATTATAAGGAATACAGATTAGACAAAGCCAAAGAGATGCATAGGGCAAAGTATGGTGTGTTTGTGGGGGGACAGCAGAGCTTCCAAGCCTTCTCATTATGAAATCTGGGTTCATCACCCTCCCAGCACATCGATGTTTCGACTGACCAGAAAGTTCCACTACACCTCAGTATCCAGTGTTTTTATTGGGGTTTTGTTATATAGGTATGATTGATTAAACCATTGAACTAAATCTCCAGTCCCCCTCTTCTGCCTACAGGTTAGGAGGCTTAAAGTCCTAACTTTCTGATAGTGTGCTTGGTTTTTCTGGTGACCAGCAGTAGTCTTGAAGTTAGCTGGGGGACCACCATGAGTCATCTCATTAGCATAACAAAGACATCCTTATCACTCACTTCAAGGATTTTTTTTTTAAATAAAATGATTTTTTTTAAAGTATTTGTTTATTTCTTTATTTATGGCTGTGTTGGGTCTTCATTTCTGTGCAAGGGCTTTCTCTAGTTGTGGCAAGTGGGGGCCACTCTTCATCATGGTGTGCGGGCCTCTCACTATTGTGGTTGCAGAGCACAGGCTCCAGAGGCGCAGGCTCAGTAATTGTGGCTCACGGGCCCAGCTGCTCCATGGCACGTGGGATCTTCCCAGACCAGGGCTCGAACCCGTGTCCCCTGCATTGGCAGGCAGATTCTCAACCACTGCGCCACCAGGGAAACCCACTTCAAGGACTTTTGAACCTCTGTGCTAGAAACCAGGGACAAAGACAATATATTCCTTATTATAACACCACAGATAAAGCATTTTTTGGTGGCATATACCTAAGAGTGGTATTGTTAAGTTATAATAAATGCATATCTTTAGGTTTGCTAGAAAATGGGAAATAGTTTTACAAGGTGATGATATTAATTTAAACTCTCAGTAGTAAAAGGTTTTTGAGAGCTCAAATTGTTGCACATCTTTGTTGAAACATGGCATTATCTTAGATTTTAGTTTTTGTCAATTTGGTAGATGCATTGTGGTATCTCACATTTTCTTTATTACTTATAATATCTTTCATTCTTGAGAGTTTTCACTGGGTATAGAATTTTAGTTTGGCAGTTGCTCTTTTGAAGCTTTTCTTTAAAACTATTTAGAGGGTACTTTTTTTGTTGGGGAGGGTGTCTGGCTTTTTTAACATTTTCCTGTGTCCTTTGTTTTCTGCAGTTACATAATGGTATATCTAGATGTGAATTTCTTATTTATTCTACTAGAGAGCTTTGGTCTTCTTAAATGTCTGGATTGGTGTCTTTCTTTGGTTCTAGAAAAGTCTCAGCCATTGTCCTTTTGAATATTGTCTTTTCTCTGTTGCCTCTCTTTTTCTTCTGAGTATCTGATTAAATGTAGGTTACATTGCATTGCTCTATTTTCTGTCTTTTTATGATTTCTACTGTAAAAAGATAATAAGCAGAAACCTTAAGTAAGTAGAGGTGGGAGAACAGAAGGGGCAGCTCTCATGCCCTGTGGTGATAGTAGAGGCCCACAGGAAGGAAGACTCCTCTTCTTTCCTGGCAACAACTCTGCTAATGAAAAGCCATGGACTCTTCATTTTCTTTAGCCCTCCCAACTTCCTTTTTCTCTATAAAATCATTCTCCTTCCCTTGCTGTGTGGGGACTTGCATGTGGCTTGCTGTTGTTGCAGACCCTGAATTGCAATTCTCTGCTAATCCCAAATTGACCCATCTTTGCTGAAGAAATGACTGTTAGCCTATTTGTTTTAGGTCATTGCTACCTTTTTAATTGATCTGTGCTGCATTCTGGTTATTTCTTATTATTTATCTTATAAAGTTGTCTATCTCTTAAACATATCCATTGCAGTCTTGTTTTCAGTTATTTTTCAGCTCTAGAATTTCTATTTGGTTCTTTTTCAAATATGTAGTGCTAGTTTTTCCTGTTCTCAGAGCAGATATTTTCAAGCTTGCTTTTCAATTTCTTTTAACCTAGCAAGCATAGTAATTTTCTGATGTGTCTGATAATGTCAATATATGAAGCTTTGGGGGTAATTTTCTGATGTTTGTTTTTCTGGTTCTTGCTCAGAGTCTGTTTCTTCATGTACCTGATTTATTTGACTATGTTATTCTCACTGTAAATTAAAAATATTATTAATATGAATGATTTGATATATAGAATGAATATCTCTTCCTCCAGAGAGTATTTGCATTTGCTTTTTAGATGCCTGGGGGGACCACTGATCTAGGATCATCTTAGTCCAAGTTCAAGGCTTGAGATTCCCTGAGTGTGCAGTGATGTAAACCCATATAGTAAGACTGCACAAGTGTTTATTTACTTCTGGTTAACACTATCCTAAGGATATAACCCATTAGGGTCTCAGTTAATTGTAGGGAGAGGGTTCTATTAGATTTCCCATCTTGTGCAGGTCTTCAGTGTTGTTTCTGTTTTTCTTGCCCTTTGAGACCACTAAAAAGAAAGTTCACATTGGCTAGGATTGGCAAATACCCTTAGGACCAAAGCAGATTTCCATGTTCACTTATCTCCTTGGGTTTCTGTTTTACCTTCAGTTTGGTTTGGTATTTATTTTCTTGCTTATTCTTTTTTCTTTAGGTAAAAAGATTTTTTAAAAAAGGTTTTATCTAGTGTTTTAGTTGTTTTCTGAGTAATTTTGCCTGCTATTACTGGAAACTGGCAGTATATTATGATTTCCTGAAGTTTTTGTTTTGCTAAAAAATAATCTAGAATAATTTTGTCTTTTAAGAAATGGTACATGAGCAGTAAATGTTCTCCATCTTTGCATGTTCCAGAAAGTCTTTGCTTTGCCCTTACATCTGGTTGATAATTTGGATATAGTAGTATAGGTATGAAATACTTTTCTTCACCTATAGGCTTAGCAGAGTTTTCTGGCCTGAATTCCCCATGACATGCCTCTCCCCAAGGTACTCCCTCCAAATGGGAGGTCTTAATATGGCTGAGGGGTAGGATACCTTGTAGTATACACGGACAGGCAGAGGAAAACCACTGAGGACACACACTGATGACAAGTGAGGAAATCTTTACATTGGTGGTGGAAAATATTAATCTGTTTTACTCCTGGGCTTCGCTGGCTGTTGTGTTTAAAAAAAAAAAAAAAAAGTCTTGCCTATTGTGGAGGTCTGGAATTATACCAGGCCATCCTCAGCTTTTCTCTATGCTCAAAGATTTGAGATAGGAGCCTT
Source organism: Balaenoptera acutorostrata (assembly GCF_949987535.1). Classification (NCBI taxonomy): domain Eukaryota; kingdom Metazoa; phylum Chordata; class Mammalia; order Artiodactyla; family Balaenopteridae; genus Balaenoptera; species Balaenoptera acutorostrata. Next base: position 117,331,202 of record NC_080064.1, on the reverse strand, counting down.
CCCTATGCAGATCCTTCATTTGATTGGAGGGCAGGTCTCAGGTGAATGCCAAAGCACTTAATAGCTATGCATTATTAGGGGAGGGGAAGATTCATCACTGTAGATCTATTCTCTAGGACAGCAGTCCCCCTGGGACTGGTTTTGTGGAAGACAGTTTTTCCATGGATGGGGTGGCTGGGTGGGGATGGTTCAGGCCATAATGCGAGCAATGGGGAGTGATGGGGGAACGGCAGGTGAAGCTTTGCTCCCTCTCCCGAGGCTCACCTCCTGCTGTGTGGCCCAGTTCCTAACAAGGGGTTGGGAACCACTGCTCTAGGAAGTATTTTGGTTAATTAATCTGGATGCCTTTGATTTCCTTTTCTTGCCTGACTATACTCTCTAGGACCTGAGATCCTTGCCTAGTTCCTGACCTTAAAGTAGTGAGAACTCCAGGAGGTTGGTTTGGGCTTTAACACCTGTATAGGTAAAGGAAAATACGCTTTGGGAGATGAAGAGGTAGGATGGAGGCTTCTGTATAAATCTAGGACCCTTGGTGAATTTCATGTTAAGGGAAAGGAGAATTAGGAAAAACGCTACTCATTACCAAAATTAGGAAGTGGCAAGGAAATGGATATATACCTAGGCTTTAGGTGAAAAATGAATCCCCTAAAAATTGACACCCCAGGCCTGCACATTACAGTGATTTGCAGTCTGAATTTACATAATCCACATGATCTAATGACTCTCAAGCAAAGACATTAACAACAACAACAACAAAAAAGCCTTCTTGTGATACTTTGGTTCTTGGAATATTTTTTTTTTTATCTTAGTTCTTTGTTGACTGGATGCTGAGCCAGTATATTTGTAATCATTAAAGAGATGTTCAGCTTGAAGTTGGTAGCATAATGTTGACCTTTTCTTTCTCTTCTTGGGAATGATGTAATAGCAAAGAGGGGAATTAGAATCAAAATATAAATATAATTTTATATATTTGGAAAAATTAGGAAACAGCTAAAAATGTCAAATCAGAAAGTAAGTGGAATGGCTTCTAAAAGCAGAGAAAATCAAGCAGGGTTGTATACAGAACCAAACAGGGAGAGTTTTCCAGCAAGGAGTACTTCCTAAAGTTGAGAGTACCTATGGAGGTAAAAAGTAAATTGTTCATTTTCATTAATGGTAAATATAGCAAACAGACTGGTAGGAGAGACTTTTCTGGGCCCAGTTTGTTTCCAGAACCTGAGAAAGTGGGATTAAGTGAGAAATCATGTAACAAGCCGTATGTGGAAACATTCAGTTTCAGTGGTATATGAGTCAGGAAAAGGGTAGATTTTTCACTGAAGAATTTTACAGCCATCTATCTTAATTGGTTGAGAGAAGCAATTGATAAACAGTATAACCAAAGCCAAAGATCATAAAGAAGACTTCAGGTAGCATGGAACACAGTCTATGTTCAGAAAAAAAAAGCCTCAGTCAAAGATAAGTAGGTAGAAAAAGAATCATTGCAGGATCTCTACTACAATACAACAAGAAAATGGGATCATTGAAGGAACTGAAAACAATTGGAATATGAAGAACAGATCTCAGCAAAACATCTTTATAGAAGAAATAAAAATTATTCCCAAGTTAAAATATAAAATGAAATTGTTTCCACAAACAACAGAAAACACCACAGAAGATACAAGAGTTCAGGGAAAAGATAAAGCCTGAGCAATGAGGAGCAAGAACTGAAGTAGAAGAAAACATGTATCACATCATTGAAAGCGAAATTTGAAGGAGAACAGGGAGAATAGAGAGAGCTGAGGACACTGATGAGGACTTGGAAAGGGATACCAAGTATAGAAATCAGGAAAAAAAAATCAAAATGAAATGGAAATACAGTCAAACATTAATTAGGGAAAGGGAAAAATGATATATATGGAATTAGGTAAAGGAGATCCAAAATATACATAATTGGAATCCCAGAAGAAGAAAATGGAAATAATAAAGATATTTTGGAAGACATGCAAAAATGTCAAATCACTTCTGACAGAAAGAAAAATCAGGCCAACATCAGATTTCTCTAGAGCCATGTACACTGACATGGTAGAACAGTGCCTGCAAAATTCTTTAAGAAAATCTGACCTAAAAAATTGCCTCCATACAAATTATTGTTTAAATACAAATTCAAAAAAATCTTTTTGTCTTTTGCTTTTATATTTTTAACGTGAAAAAATTAAAAAATTTCATGAGCCCTTCTTTAAAAATCTACAGGTGGGTAAACATAACCAACTAAGAAATGACAAGAAAATGTACATCAAAGAGAATGGCAAGAACAATTTAGTTGAACACTTAGAATTTAACAACCGTGACAATTAAGGAACCAGAAGAGATTGTAAATGTTATGTGCTTTGACACATAATAGATTTTAAGTGATGTAATTACATATGTAATACATGAGTATTACAATAGGGAGAAAAAAGTAGAAAGTAGGAGGTAGTACGGATATACTGATTCCCTCATCTTTTGTAGCTGGAAATCAAAAGATGTAATATAAAATAGAAATGTCAAGTATTATAGGTATAAGTATACTTGAATACAAATATAATGCAATAAACTAAAATTGGATAGCGGAGGAGAAGGAAGTAAAAGGGATGAAGAGGAAATACACTTCATGGTAACTATTATATACTCTCTAAGAAGATAATTTTAAGGGTATTATATGAAGAATAGTTATAAAGAGAACCACTAGAACAAAAAATAACAAAATGTTTAAATTATCACAAAAAATACATCCAAAACAAAGGAATGAAAACATAGACTATATATTAAGTGAAAAAAAAAAAACAGTTTTAATGTATAATAGTGCTTGCTTTAGTAGCACATATGTTCAAATATAAATAATATAATTGCAGAATAAAAACAGAAATTATGTCAATAAATTTAAATAGGCCAAACTTATTTAAAAGGATTAGATTAAATCACAAGACAATAATCAATTCTAAAAGTGATTCAGAAAGGTTGAAAATGAAAGTGAGGACATACTCAGTCATAAAAAGAAACGAAACTGAGTTATTTGTAGTGAGGTGGATGGACCTAGAGACTGTCATACAGAGTGAAGTAAGTCAGGAAGAGAAAAACAAATACCATATGCTAACACATACATATGGAATCTAAAAAAAAAAAAAGAAAAAAAAATGGTCTGAAGAACCTAGGGACAGGACAGGAATAAAGACACAGACACAGAAAATGGACTTGAGGACACGGGGAGGGGGAAAGGTAAGGTGGGATGAAGTGAGAGAGTGTCATGGACTTATATATACTACCAAATGTAAAATAGATAGCTAGTGGGAAGCAGCCGCATAGCACAGGGAGATCAACTCGGTGCTTTGTGACCACCTAGAGGGATGGGATAGGAGGGTGGGAGGGAGACGCAAGAGGGAGGAGTTATGGGGATATATGTATACGTATAGCTGATTCACCTTGTTATAAAGCAGAAACTAACACACCATTGTAAAGCAATTATACTCCAATAAAGATGTTAAAAAAAAAAAGTGAGAACAGTTACATTAGGCAAATTCAAACAAAAAGAATATCAGACATGGGTGAATTCAGAACAGACAAAAAGCATTAAACAAAAACAAAAAAAATGCCCTTTGTAATACTCAGGGCTGCAATTTGTAATGAAGAAAAGTATTTACAAATATACTTTCATTAACTAATATAGTATGAACATTTATAAATGAAAAATTATAGAAGATATGAGAAGAAATAGATACTAATAATAGGAGACTTTAAATCACTTTTCTCAGTTCACTGTCAAGTGGACAAAAGGTATCTAAGAATATAGACGCTTTCAATCTCAAAAATAAGATCAAATTGATATACCTAACTCTATAGCCTGAAAGCAAAGTACATTTTTCATTCAAGTTCCCATGGCATAGTCACAGAATTTGGCCATACATTAATCCATAAATAAAATAACAAATTTTAAGAAAATATAAAGGGAATAGAAAAACATTTTCTGGGACTTCCCTGGTGGTCCAGTGGTTAAGACTTCACCTTCCAATGCAGGGGGTGTGGGTTCGATACCTGATTGGGGAACTAAGATCCCACATGCCTCGCAGCCAGAAAACCAAAACATAAAAAATCCAGAAACAATATTGTAACAAATTCAGTAAAGACTTTAAAAAATGGTCCACATTCAAAAAAATCTAAAAAAAACCATTTTCTAATCATAAGTTAATAAAAGAACATATTAAATAATGAAAAAATAAATTAAGGAAATAAGAATTATCATCTTTCCCATTTTGTGGGAAAAAACAGCCTCTCTCTTAAAACAACATTCAACTACTCTACTAGACAACTAAAAAAAAAATCTAAACCCAAAATTGCAGAATATTTAGAAATTCAATAACAATGTTAGAACTCCATTGTAATAACTTGTGAAATACTTCTAAGGCACTACTCAGGGAAATATTAATCATCTCAAAATTTATCTTATAAACAAGAAAGAATAAAAGTATATTAATCATATATCTCAAGAAGCTTTTAAAAAATCCAATAAGATGATCCTATGGAAAGCAGAATGAAGGACTTCAGAAGGATAAATACAAAAATTAATGATTTAAGAAACAGAAAAAATGATAGATAAAACTAAAAAGTAAATGAAAACTATTCCTTTGAAACATTAATAAAACAGAAAAACCAATAGCTAATGTATAGAAAGGGTTCCACTAGAGAAACAGAATCAGTAATGAAAAATGAGTGAAAGAGAAAAACCAATAGCTAATCCATATCATTCAGGGCTCCTCTAGAGAAACATAACGGCTTACATGATTGTGGGTCCTGCCTAGGAAAGTCTAAAATCCTTGGGGCAGGCCATCAGGAAGGACAGGCTGGAACTCTGGCACAAGCTGAAATTGCAGTCCTTAGCAGAGTTTCTTGTGGGAAGCCTCGGTTCTGCTCTTAAGGCCTTTTAACTGATTGAATCATGCCCACTCAGGTTACTAGGAAAATCTTCCTTAAAGTACACTGATTATAAACTTTAATCACATCTACAAGATACCTTCACAGCAACACCTAGATAAGTGTTTGATTGAATAACTGGGGACTGTAGTTGACCGTCACCTAATCTAATCGAGAAAACAGGCAGGTAGCACAGATTCCTCATATAACAAAATATAATTGAGGAAATACCTACAGATTAAAAGAAAATAGGGAGAACCATAACAGCCTAGTTTTCTAAGTCTATTCGAATGAATTTGAAAACATTGAAGAACTGGACAATTTTCTAGAAATATGTAAATGATCACAAGTAATTCCAGAAAAAGTAGAAAAATCAGAACATCAACTTCCATCAAAGAAATAGCAACTTTTTCTAAGAGCTCTTCTTTGAATATCATTAAATAACAGATAATTTGATTGCCTTTTAAATTGTTCTATAGCATTACTGCCCACTAAAACTTTTTGTGGTGGTAGGGATATTCTAACTCTACTGACCAGTATAGGGAAGCACATGTGACTATTGAACACTTGATTGCAGCTAGTTCTATGGAGGGCCGAATCTTAATTTTATTTAATTCTAATTAACTTAAACTTAAGCAGCCATGTATTGCTATTGGCTACTGTACTGGACAGTGCAGTTCTAGAGCATATAAAAGAAAAGCTTTCATTCTTTTATGAAGTAAGCATAGAATTGATAAATAATAAAGATTGAATATGAAAAACCCATAGATCAATCTCATTTATAAAAATTGATGTAAATACCCTAAGAAACAGAAGCTAGTAGCACTTTAAAATCATAATATATAAAGACCGTATGGGGTTTGTTCCAGGATTTATAAATGGTTCAGAAAGAGGAAACAATATAATTTGTCATGTTAAGAGATCAACAGCAAAAACATGCCTAGAGGATGTCCACCATCATGAAAAATTTTGAACGTCATTGTAGAGGTACTAACCTATATAATTAGGGAGAAGGAGGGAGGGAGTTTGGATTGTTCTTTTGAAAAACCCAAAAGAATCAAGTGAAATTTTATTCAGATAAGAGAATTTAGAAATATGAGTGGATATAAAATCCATGTAAAGAGAACAGTAGCCTTCATATCTGCAAATTATAAACAGTTGGAGGATATGATGGTGAAGAATCCAGTTATCATAACAGCAACAACGAGTAAAGTTTCTAAGAATAATCTGAAGAAATGTGTAAGATCTAGTTGAAGAAAACATTATAATCCCCTGCGGGACATAAAGGAGACTTCATAAGTGGAGAAGGATGCCATGTTATTGGACAGAGTTATACAAGTTAAGTCAGGAATTTAGTGTCATTTTACTAAATCACCAGTAGGACTTTTTTGGTTTGTTTTTGTTTGTTTCTTGCAATAAGGCAAGTTGATTTTAAAGTTCATATAGAAAAATTAAAAAGCAAGCATGGCCAGGAAAATTTTTATCATTAAACATAAAGTTATACCAATTGAAATAGTTTTATAGTAGCACATAAGTAGACCAATGCATCAGAATAGAAAGCCCAAATATGGACCCAAATGCATGTGGGAATTTCAGCTCTGATAAAGGAATTATTTCAAATCAGTATATGGCATTGACCTATGTAGAAAAAAATGTTGCACAATGCATACCTAACATTCCTAGACCAAAATGGATTCCAAGTGGATTAAAGATTTAAGTGCAAAAAGCAATAATGACTAGAAAAATCAAGGAAGTCTTTAAAAATAATTCTGGTTAGGGCAAGGCTTATCTAAGCATGCCACAAAATATAGCAGTCATGAAAATATTTATAAATTCAGCTATATTAAAAAACCTTCATGACAAATGCAAAGTCAAAAGACAGATTATCTAGGAAAAATGTTTACAAGTCATATTCCAAAGGACTGAGTCCTATACTATATTAGTGACTTTTATAGATTGTTGGGGAATAAACCAATAACTCACTAGAAAAAGAGGTAAAACTGGATTAAATAGTTCAGAGGAAAGAACATACAAGCATCTCATAAACTCATGAAAAGATGTGCAGCCTCCTTTATAATTAGAAAAATGCACAATAAACTTCACTGAGATGCTAATTTTCATCAGTCAGATTGACAAAGATCAAAAAGTTTGAAAACAGTGTGTTGGGAAATGTGTGGGAAAGGGACATTTATTGCTGTAAGAGAACAAATTGCTATATTACTCTTTATGGCCATTGGATTTGTGTTTAGCCAGATTTTGTGACTGTAATTTCAGGGCAATGTTGGAGAGGAATACGGATTTCAGGATATAAAGAAGACAGAGTTCTGTGACTATCTCACAGCCCAGTACTACATTTGTGCTAGTATTGTACTGTGATGGTAACATTGTACAATGGGGTGTAGTAGTCCACATCACACAATGGTGGTCTACAATTGCATACTATAATTTGGGCCCTTGGCTTTTAATTTCCTTAGTGCCCATGAAGCCCTATTTAATTCATTCACTCATTCATTCGTGTGATAAATATTTACTCTGTCCTAAATCCTAGCAACTCTTCAACTCTGCACCTGTACTCCTAATTCTTGCTTTAGACATAGCAAGTTTTGACCTGCAAATTGTAGACACAGTGGTTTGCTCTCACTCTTTTTTTTTTTTTCACACACACACACTGTATTTTATTTTTTCAAGAGATAAATAGACTGACACCAAACATTGTACATGGATGACCACAACAAAAGCAATAATGATTGCAATTACCAAATTCTCTCACACTCTTTAATGTTGATTTTGTTATTTTATTTGTGGCCTTATGAACCAGGGCACTGGTTAGCATCCATCTTTCTGCTTGTCCCGGCCCTGTGCAACCTACTAGCTCGGCTTACTGTCTACTGTGTCTCCAGTGAAGTGAAACAGTGCAGCGATACTCTGCCTGAGACATCTGCCGTCCCAACCGCAGGGTGTTAAATTCAAAAACAAATATGGATGGATTGCCTACTAAGACATAGAGCTAGAGATACAGCAATTATCGAGGGAGAACTTTTCTGTTCTGATGGCTTGTGGGGTGTAAATATTCAACCGGAGAAGTACTGCCCAGGGAGCGTGGAGCCTGCTTCTTGGCAGGAGGCTTTCATTTAGGGCTGAAAGGGACAGACCAATTAGAAATGTGGTTCAAGCATGCCCTTGAGTAAGGAATGTGTTTGGTGAAGTGAAGCAGGTGTGCCAGCTGGACTGTAAAATCTTCCCACATAAGGAAAAGAGGAAGTGTAACTAGGGAGGCAAACCTGTGCTCCTGGGCTTTGCTGGTGGCGCAGTGGTTGAGAATCTGCCTGCCAATGCAGAGGACACGGGTTCGAGCCCTGGTCTCGGAAGACCCCACATGCCGCAGAGCAACTAGGCCCGTGAGCTACAACTACTGAGCCTGCGCGTCTGGAGCTTGTGCTCCGCAACAAGAGAGGCCGCAACAGTGAGAGGCCCGCGCACCGCGATGAAGAGTGGCCCCCGCTCGCCGCAACTGGAGAACGCCCTCGCACAGAAACGAAGACCCAACACAGCCAAAAATAAATAAATAAATAAATAAGCTTTCATTTAAAAAACAAAAAAACCTGTGCTCCTTGTCCAAGAGAGGCTCTAAGGAAATGGGCATAGATGAGGCTGACTAGGGATGATTGAGGCTGACTAGGGATGACTGCCCAATTGAGAGAGAAGAACTCTATAATAGGGAAATTCTCCCCAGAGTTCTGCAGATCACTGCTGACAACCGTAAAGATTAAATCAGGCAAGAGTTGTAAGCTAAGGAATTCTGAAATAAGGAGGTAAAGATGAGAGGCAAAACTTAATGCAAAGCAGGAGCTATATTTATATATATAGGGAGAGTGTAGAATCCTTCTCTTTGTAAAAAAGTAAAAGAGGCATGTTCATGGGAGCAGGACTTCTTTGAACGTTTATAATTAAATGGGTTTTAATTATGCATAGGGTGGTAAATGTTAATTGATGTGAATTGGAGAAAAGGGAAAAGTCTATCTGTAAGCATATGTGTGTCCCAAGTGACTAAATATTAAAGAACTATCTAAGGCATGAATCACTCTTTACATACAATGAGGAAGTGACAGAAGGGTCACTAGAGCTTCAGGGAGAGACGATGGGATTGGTACTTTCCCCACTCTTCCAAATGGCATGGTTGCTCTAACAGTCTTTCCCCTGGGTCCCTCCCACTACACGTTTTCTACTCCAGCTTTGGCTTCAGGGTATTAATAAGGGAATTAACAGATGATCCAAAATACTACAAATGCGCATTGTTGAGCTTCCATCATTTTATTCATTATAGCTAATATCAAGAGCCTAATACGTGTCAATCACTATATTTAGTGCTTTACATACATTATCTTTTCCTAAAGAAGTCTTTCAAATGGAAGCATTATATGCATACAAATCACATAAATACACAAATACATATACATGTATAAGTCATGAGCATATTGTGTTATCATAAAGTGAGCATACCCATGTAGTCACCACTTAGGTCAAGAAGTGGAATGTTCCCAGGACCCCAGAAGCACTCCTCATGCCTCCTTCCAGTGACTGCTCTCTTTCTTCTTTCTGAAACTTACTGCTGTCGTGACTTCTAACACCATAGGTTGGTTATACCTTTTTTTGAACTTTATGTAAAATGGAATCAAGCAGTTTGCATTGTTTTCCTCAACATTACGTTTGTGAGATTCACTCACCTTGTTCCATATAGTAGTAATTTATTCAATCTTGCTGCATTCTAATGTGTGGCTGTCACACAATTTATTCCTTTCAGGGTTAACGGAAATTGGAAAGTTTCCACTATTTGGCTATTATGAATATTGCATTCATGAACATTATTGTACACATCTTTTGGTGAAAATATGTATGTATTTTGGGTATATACCTAGAAATAAAATTGCTGGGTCATAGGATAAATACATATTTAGTGTTAATAGAAACTACCACATAATTTTCCTAAGTGGTTATATACTATTTTACCTTTTTATTAGCAGTGCATGGGAATTTCACATGCCCCACCTCACCAACTTTGGGCATTGTCTGTTTTTAAAATTTTAATTATTCTGGCAAGTGTCTAGTGATCATTTCATCATGTGCTATAGATTGAATGTCTGTGTCCCCCCAGAATTCATGTGTTGAAATCCTAATCTGCAAGGTGATGGTAGGGAGGTGGGGCATTTTGGAGGTGCTTAGGTCATGAGGGCAGAGCCCTCATGAATGGGATTAGTGCTCTTAGAAAAGAGACTCCAGAAAGCTCCCTAGCCCCTTCCACCATGGAGGACACAATGAGAAGTCTGGTCTGTGACCTGGAAGAGGGCCTTCACCGGACCATACTGGCACCCTGATCTGGGAACTACTGCCTCTGTGAGAAATACATTTGTATTTTTTATAAGCAACTCAGTCTGTGGTATTTTGTTATAGCAGAATGAACAGACTAAGACATTGTGGTTTTAAATCTGATTTCCCTGATCATTAATAAGAATGAAACATTTTTTTAATTGAAGTATGGTTGATTTATAATGTGTTAATTTCTGGTATACAGCAAAGTGATTCAGTTATACATATACACACACACACACACACACATATACACACATTCTTTTTAGTATTCTTTTCCATTCTGGTTTATCACAGGATATTGAATATAGTTCCCTGTGCCATACGGTAGGACCTTGTTGTTTATCCGTTCTGTATGTAATAATTTGCATCTGCTAATCCCAAACTCCCAATCCTTCCCTCCCGCACCCTCCCTCCCCCTTGGCAACTACAAGTCTGTTCTCTGTGTCTGTGAGTCTGAAGAGTGAAACATTTGCACATGTTTATTTGCAATTTGGATACCCCCTTTTGTGAAGTGTCTGCTCAGGCCTCCTGTCATTTTTCTTTTGATTTCTTTGATGTTTTCTTATTGATTTTTAGGCTATGCCTATATTTACATGCTCATAAGCTCTAGTCTTAGGCCCTGATTTGCAGTGGGGGTAGGATAGGGAACAGAGAATCCAATCTAAGACATGGCCTTCTCTCTTAGTCCTTCCAATTTAAGGGTGGTACCCAATTTTTGATGTTGCTCATCCCTGGGTTGTCTTACTGTATCCTGTTGGAATTCTTGAGTTCTTCCATTACCCATGTAAGCAGCTTCCTGCATTAATTTCCTTGTTCTACATATGTAGAGTGGACTCTGTTTTCCTCGGTAGGCTCTGATTGATAGGCCCTTCTGGCCTCTACCCCTGCACTATGTCACCTTACTACTTTTCCACATTCTGGCCCTATTCTCTCCTTATAACCTTGGATCTGCATGGGCTCCTGACAATTTTTCTTCACTTTCTCACTATAAAGAAGTCATCTGATCTTAGTAATTTATCGTTTCTTTGTTGCAGGAACAGGAATACACAGCATTGCGTGGTAGTTAGGCTCTTAAACTGTGGAGACTGACTGCCAGGGTTCAAACCCTGACTCTGCTGTGTGATGGTGAGCAGGTTCTTGTCCTAGCCCTGTTTCACGTTCCTCACCTGCAACTCGAGAACAAGAATATTCCAGTTAGGATTAAATGAGTTTATTTTTGGTGGTCACTTAGAACGAACTTGATAGATAAAATGCATTGAATAAATGTTACTTTTCGTTGTGACTCCAAAATCTACATTTCTTTTTTCTTTTGGCTGTGCTGCGCAGCTTGTGGGGTCTTAGTTCCCCGACCAGGGACTGAACCCTGGGCCTTCAGCAGTGCAAGTGCCGAGTCCTAACCACTGGACTGCCAGGGAATTCCCCCAGATCTACATTTCTAATTCTCTTTGTTCCTCAGGCTGCAACTCATCATATCCTGATTCATCATGGATATTGCTCTTAACAATTTGACAAATTAATTTTTTTCATTCACTTAAAAAATACTTGCTGTATATCTATTATGTTTCATATTTCTTGTTGCACACCTCCTTGTGACTTGTAGCTTAATATTTTGGAAACCATATTCTCTAACTACTCTTTCCACCAGCTACTCTCCCCTACCCCCAAGATAAAGATTTTTGATAGTATCAGTTGTCTTTTATTTTCCTAGTAATAACTGCAATAGTAAAAATTGTAATAATTTATATGGTGGTTTACATTTTAAACAGCATTTTCACATATCTAATACTGTTGTGGACAAGATTAGTGTCTTGATTGCATGTCCCCAGCAGCTAACATATTGTTTAATTTACAGTAAGTGATCGAGATTTTTTTTTAATTTAATTTTTATTTTATATTGGGGTATAGATGATTTACAATGTTGTGTTGGTTTCAGGTGTACAGCAAAGTGGTTCAGTTATACTATACATATATCCATTCTTTTTCAGATTCTTTTCCCATATAGGTTATTACAGAATGAGTTGAGTTCACTGTGCTATATAGTAGGTCCTTGTTGGTTATTTTATATATGGAAGAGAAATGTTTGTTAAGTAAGTTATTTTATATCATAACTTTGTGAGATATAGCAATGTTGATTATCTCCAGTTTCCATATGAAAAAGCACCATGGAGTTGGGTCAACCATTACCTGCTTAACTTCTTGACTCAGAAATTCACACAATATTTAAGTGGCTGAGATAGCACCTTCATTAGTTTGGAAAATTTGTAGTTAGTTTTAATTTATTCCTATCCTTCACTACCGTTGCTCATGATTGTTCCTTTGAATTGTGTGTCTACTCTGGATTCTGATACACCGTCTTTACCCTAGACTTTCCATCCCATACTGGGGCCTCCCTGGCTGCAGGCAGTCAATGCTCTAATCCACTGTTCACAAGGAGCCCTGGTCAGCCTGAGGAGTGTGGTGGGGTAGAGTAGTCAGCACACTGGGGTGCAATATAAAGCTTGCTACTAAGAGTGAGCTTTCTGACCTTGGCTGCTCTGGGTCTCAGTTTCTTTATATATACAGTAAAATGAGGGTTGAGTGGTAGGATCTGTGTGATCACGTGAAGTGGAAACATTCTGGTGACATCACTCTGCTTCTGTAGCTGTCCTTCTGCCTCATCTTAATGCCCTTTATATCCCAGCTTTACCTGTGAAACCAACTTCATATTGTTCTAGTTCCTTCTTTCCCCAGCAGGCAAGTCTCTACCCAGATGTATAAGCCTAGTAGGCTCATTACTTATCTCTGTCTTCCTAAGTGTTTCTGTACAAGAGGGTAGGTGCAAGGATTAGGCGCAATTACCAAGGTCCCCCTCCTCTGAACAATCAGAATCACACTTCTCAGTGCTTCATACTTTGCTACCTTCTATGTACCTTTTTGTTTCATGGGTCAGGGCATTATGTGCATATATTTTTATTCACGTGAAGTTACATCACAGTTTAGCCTTCCAAATGTTAAGGCCAGACTTCAAAAGGAAAATAGCAAATCTCATCAAAGCCCAGTATTGAGGAAGGGTAAAAATCCACTCTCACCATCTTTTCTTTAGTGATAAGCCACAGTTTAGATTTGGGGAGGGCTGGGAAGTGACTTTGTGTATATATAATTTTCAGGTTTTTTATAGCATCAGTCCACCAAATCATGTCCTTTTTGCCAACCCGGAGCCACTGTAGTTATCCACACTCCATATGTTGGACTCTTCCTTCTCTGAGGTCTGGAAGTAGTTCCATGCAAGGATGATGCCATCAGGGAACTTTCCACATACTATATTAAGAAAGAGTCTCAAAAATATAAGCAAAAACAGTGTGATGGTACAAACTAAAAATACCACAAGGAAGAAAACTCAAAAAGAATGAAAGACCATGGAAATATTCCTATATGTCTAAGAATCAAGATAGCAAATGTTGTGTCCATGAAGGCAATGCACTTAGAGAAAAAAATGGGAAACTAAGAATGGGGGGAAGTACTGCAATCTGAGACTGCAGAGGAACCAGATATTTATACATAAGCTCTGGACCTGGAGGGAATCTTGTTTTGTAAAGAAACAAATTCAAATAGGTGATATAGGACAATCTTCTGTAAATATGATTTATGTGTAAATGTGTGGTAAAAATAACCTGTGGCCACTTCTCCTGAGGTCTTTGAAAACAAATAAGTTCTAGGGTGCCCGTAATGGATTAAGTAAAGTCTTAAGTAATATATGATAATCGGACATAAACCAAGAAAAAAAGAGTATGCACTGGGGGAAAAAAAAAGATACAACAACTTACCTATATGACAACCAGAGCTTTCAGAGGATGGATTTGGAAGTCTTTATGTTCTTATCTGGCAAGGTGCATCTGTGCTGTTTCAGGCATCAGAGCTCCAGCTTCTGGTGCAGGCTGGGTTCAAGGGAAAGGTATGGCCCATCTTGGCCTGCTTAGGTGACACAGCCACCTGGATGTCAGTTTTTGGGTTAATGCTCAGCCATGTAAGGGACATAGGGAAATTGGGAAGGGAAGAACTCTCAACCTTTCCTTCTTGTTCACATTCATTCCACTGTTGATGTCTTACTTTGATTCCTGAAGGTGGGTTCTCTGGATCCCTATTTAGAGTCTTGGTCCAGTATGGGTTCCCAGAGAATCTGGGACCTTGATTTTGGACTTTAGGCGAGAAGCTAAGCAGGATTTCTCTGCCTGTTTTTCTCCACATTCAGGTTCCATGGGGCTGGTTGCCTGTATGATACCCTTAATTTTGTAACCTGTTCATGGAACCCCCTGTTTGGTGACAGGGCTTTGGTCCTTGATCTCCTAGTACCTTAACCACCATCCAGGGTACTGAGCGTCTCCTTAGCTCCCCTAGCACCACATGCTCTTTCACTTTGGCTCTTCAGTATTTTTGTGTTGCAGTTCCTCCCTCCCCTTCCTCCCCTCTCGGACTCCCACTCTTCCTTAAGACTGCTATCTTCCCCCTTCCCCATCCTACTTTCATTTGTTATGCTTCCACTCTGCTCCCATGGTGCATAGACCTGACTCTATTAGAACATGTATCAGTATCAACTCACTAGTTTGAGTCACCCACTGGATTGTGAGTTCCTTGGAGACAGGTTCTGTATCAGAAATCCTTGGGAAATAATGGTTGGATTAATTCATTCACTTTCCCTGTTCTGGCTTTCTGTTCCAGTGACCTGATTTGTCCATTCCAGGCACAAGAACTAAGACCCTGTCTTGCCCTTGCCAGCTAGTAACTCCCCTTGATAACCAAAGCTCATGTACTAAACCTCAGTCCAGGGCCTTCTGCCTGTGGAATCATGCATGTTCTTGTCTTCTGGCATATATAGCTGACCCCTGAACACCACTGGGTTTGAACTGCACGGGTCCATTTTTATGTGGATTTTTTTCAGTAGTAAATACTACAGTACTACACGATCTGCAGTTGGTTGGATCTTTGGATATGGAGGAACTGTGGATACGGAGGGCTGACTATAAGTTAGATGCAGTGGAGGGTTGACACCCTAACCCTTGTGTTGTTCAAGGGTCCTTTGTAATCCGACTACTTCATCTCATGTCACTGGTGAATTAGGACTGAGAAGTGCCTATGGTTAATTATGCTTTTTTTTCAAGCCAGCTAAACTTGTTTTTTGTCATTAGGAGGTGCCTCTCAGTGCTTCTCTGGTCCTTATGGGTGGGTCTAGAGCAGTTCTCAAAGTATAGTTCCTGGGAACCCTGATTAAGAACACCTGTGATTCTTCATTAAAAGTGAAAATTCCCAGGTTCTTCACCTTCAGAAATTCAGTAGCAGAAAATAGATGTATGTTACAGGGCTGGCTTCAGGGGCGTGTGACCTGTGCAGTTGCCCAGGCCTGTACTTAGAAGGGCCTTGAACTTGGTTTAAAGCTCTGCTGGTGCTGCCTTGAAATTCTTAGTAATTTTTGAACAAGGGACCCTGCATTTTCATTTTGCTGGGCCTCAAAAATTTGTAGCTGGGCTGGTTGTGTGTGTGTGTGTATATTTGAGAGTAACGTCAGAAATATCCATTTTGAAGAAACAAGCACTCCTTGACTTTCTTCAGAAACTTACCATGAAGACTTTTTAAAAAGTTTATTCCTAATGTTAGTGAGAATATGAGGAAAAGAGCAGTCTCATTTATTACTGTGGTAATGTAATTTTCCTAGAGGGAAATTTAATTTTATATACATTTAAACCCTTAAAAAGTTCCCTTGGATTTGAAATTCATAATCTTAATACATTATTTTCCATATCTTTGCCCTTAGGGCTAATTTTTTTTGTTTGTTTTGACTTTTATTACTTTTATTTCCAAATTTTATTCTTATTAAGGTAATACTTGCCCATAGTTTAAAAATCAAACAATACTAAAAAGCTTATAATGAAAAACAGCAGTTTTCCTTCTTTATCCCTCCTCAGCTCTAAATCCTACTTCCTAGAAGTAACTCATTTTGCTATACCTTCTAGTATTTACTTCTCTCTTTCTATGCTACTTATTGATTTATCAAATTTAATCTCTTAACTTCCTGTTATAGTTGAGATGATTTAGCTCTCTTACACCTTCCCATAATCATTCTAATGTCTTTAATGTGTATATTTTTTGCATGTTTTCCTAGAAATTTATTGGTTTTATATGCATGCATTTTCAGGTAGGTTTATGGAATTACAATGTTGTATATTCGTATCTTACTTTTTCCATCAAGCTCTGTGTTTAGAATTTGTCCATGCGGCTTTATACTTGCGCATGTATCAGATAGTGTGAAGAGGTTTATTCACTACAGCATTGTTAGTGACAGAAAAAGATTAATGCCAAACTAAATGTCTATTACTAGAGGATGGATTAAACGAATATAGTAGAATACTCTGCCACAGTTAAAAAGCACGGATTAGATCTTGTCCCTGGTCAGCAGGTGCAGAACAGGTGCAGGTGGATCAAAGTTTCTATGGGTGAAGACTGGAACATCACTTGACATGAGTCCTCTGTGTGGACCATGTGTGGAGGTTGGGCAGTTGATCCATAGGGCATCTCGCACCTCGGTGCCCAAACAATGCCCTTCCCTCCCTGTGCTTTTTCTCCAGACCAGCTTGGCTATCACTTCCTAGGCAGTGGTTCGTCTCTTGAGTCACTTTTCTCCCTGGATCCTGGTCTTTGGAATTCTCCACTTTTCCTTGTTTCTTTCCTGCCTTTCCCACTTTCAGACCCTTTTATCCAACTGGGAAGAACTCCAATAGCTTATATTAGAACAGGGCCAAGTCATTAAT
The DNA here is from genome assembly GCF_949987535.1 of Balaenoptera acutorostrata. Classification (NCBI taxonomy): domain Eukaryota; kingdom Metazoa; phylum Chordata; class Mammalia; order Artiodactyla; family Balaenopteridae; genus Balaenoptera; species Balaenoptera acutorostrata. Next base: position 117,314,133 of record NC_080064.1, on the reverse strand, counting down.
AATAGAAGAAATGTTTTCATTCCTTATAAGCCAACCCTTCTATTACAGAAAAGGAAAAAAAAAGGAGTAAATGTTCAAATATATGTATATACAGCCAAAATTTTATATTGTTATATTTTGTTCATCTTTATGTTCTTTCCTTCTTTGCCGTATCCTTTCTCTTCCCCTAGGGGAAGAAGGCTCGGGAAAGTATGATTATATATCCAGGCTCAAGGAAGGTAAACCTGTCTCAAAAGCAGTGATAATGCAGGTCTCCAAATGAAGAATGGTCATGTAATTTGCTATGAACTGGAAGTTAATAATTTCCTTGGACTTCCTTTTGGAATCTTACTACTTCAGCTGTGTAAAGACTGTCCTATGATACCTACAGACTACATTTACAAGTCCAAGTTTGTTTCTTACTATGAATGTTAATTAGCCATATAGGAAGCTCTCAAACTACAACCTCACCAAGTCTCTCAAGAGCCCTGTGGAGGCAGCCTGTGAACCCGGTCCGGGAAGATGTGGGTCTCTGGTGAGGACTGGGGGAAGCTGTCTTTGTTCCTGGTGTGGCAGGTGCATCGCTTACATCAGACTCAGTGGAGGCTTTGTTCTTTACCTGTTGGCTCTTAGCACTTAGCTCTCAAAGGCTTATCAGAGGTCTTGTGGTGCCTTAAATAAGGGGAATAATAGTAGATTGGGGATGAGAGAGAGGTACAATTAAAGGGATGGGAAGGGTCTATCAGATATGAAACCCATGTCTGTGATTTATTGTTCTTCTGATCATACAGGTGCCTGGGAAGGAACACAACTAAATAATCAGATAAATTTAATATCTCTTCCCTGCTCCCTTCATTCCTACAGACCTGGTTAGGAGTCTTTTGTTTTTGCTGACATGAGAATGCAGAGTCCCCTCCCTCTGAGATCCTACTTCTAGGAGACATGGGTATTCTTTTGCTGCTAGACCCCCTTGTCTGCCCTCAGCTGAGGAACTTGCAAGTTAACTCAAGCCTAGCCCACTCAGTGGAGTTCGTTTGATCATAAGAAACTCATATGTTCTTGTCATGACATCTACCCTGTGTTCTGATCACTAGCTGATCACCCTGTTGGTGAAGGATTCCCTCCACTCTAAATGGTATAAGATGCCCAGACACAGACCACCCGAAACTGGACAGATGAGACTGGCAGCAGTTTATTGTCACTTATACTCACAGCCCCATGGGGAGGAGGGCACCACATGCCATGCAGGGTTACATGCAGTTGTACTGGGGAGTGGAAGGAACCAGAAAGGCTTCCTCTCCCATCCACAAGGGACATTAGAACTTACCAATCACTGAGGACTTTGGCACATGGAGGGGAGAATTCCTCTCCTCGCTTTCTTGCTTTCCTGATAGTTTATTGTCAGCACCACCCCTACATCCCTGCACCAGGATCGCATCTTATCTGCCGCTCCTCAGCATTCTGCTTGAGGTGGACTTCTCTGCTTCTACACATTCTCCCTGAGTGAATCCATTCATTCCCATTTAAAAATGACCATCTATATATTTATGATTCCTACAACTATATCTCTATCTCAGAACAGTCTCCTGAGTTCCAGATCTATGGATCCAGCTTCTTGGATGTCTCCACTTGAATACTCACAGACCCTTCAAACTTAAAAGCCCAAAATCAAACTCATTGTCTCCTTCTTCACCTCCCAACCTGCCTCTCTTCCAGGGTTTCCTGTACTGGTTAAGGACACCACAGTCCACCCACTTGCCAGAAATCTCAAGGTCCTCTTTGACTCCATTACCCACCCCACCCCCATATTTAACCCATAACCAAGAAATGTCAGTCTTACCTCCCACAAGACTCTCAAGCCTGTCCATTTCTCTCCATCAGCCTCCTCACCAGCCCAGTCTACCATTACTTGACTTGTGGTCCCATAATAACTCCTTAGTCAGTCTTTTTGCCAGTGTTCCCCTCTGTAATTTCCCCCTCTGCTGGCAGAGTGAACTTTCTGAATAGACCACATCATTGCTTTACTTAAGGACATATAAATACTATTCAGTGTCTTTAGGATACGCACTCTTTAGTATGGGTTATACATGTGATTGCTACCAACTTTTCAATTTGCTTTTCTGTCTACATCCCATGAATTTTATACCCCAGCTCTATTAAACTCTTATAATTTTTTCAAATCTTCTCTTATATAGCTTTGCAAGTGCTGCTTCCTCTGCCTGGAATACACTTTTGATCTTGCTTTTCCAGACCTTTCCCAACCTTTCATCGAGCTGACTCCTACCGAGCCTTCAGATCTTAAGCTTAGACTCTATTTCCTCTGGTTGCTCTTCTCTGACCCCTGAGATTTGGTTAGAACCCATCAATATGTATTCCCATAGAATCCAGTATTTCTCACATCATAAGATTTATCACTACTTGCTTAATTTTTGGACATTCCTCTTAGCACTGGGAAGGCAGGGATTGTGATAGCTTACTATTACTCTAGCCCCAGTGTCTAGCACGCAATATACCTTTCCTGAATTGATCAAATTTTACTTAACTTTGCTGAACTCCGGCTCTAAAAGTGGGAATAAGTTTAGGGACTGTCACTACCCCATTAAGGAAGATCTGGGAATAGATGCCTAGAGAGGTGAGAATATCTAGCGAGGGGCAGAGGTAAGATTAGAACCCATGTAGTCTGATTCCAGATTCTTGTTTCTTTGCCTTCATGCAATGCTCTCTCTCAGGGAGTCTTATTTTGCCTCTCTGTGTGGCTCATCTGCTTTTATTCCTCAGCCACGATTTGGAGACTGTGTATAAGAAAGGGTGGCTGCTGCAGTCCAGCACACGGACAGCTCGGAAATGTGACAGCTCATATCCAGAAAGCAAGAAAGGAGAAAAAGGAATAACAGAAGGGATACCCAAAATTTCCAAAGCAGAAGAATCTGTGAGCTCTTCCAAACAGAGACAAAAACTGCCATCCAGAGAGCCTGGATGCTTCACAGCGCAGGAGAGCAGTGGACACTCACCCAATACTTAGCCATCAAGAAGCAGGTTCAAAGGGGCCCATTATGCAGTTAGCTTTCAGGTTTGATAAGTATTTATTGATCTGTCTAAGGCAAGAACTGTGCTAGGCACCGGGGATACAGAAGCAATTCTTCTGTCAAGGGGTTTGCTGTGAGGTGAGGGAGGCAGACTAGGAAATGGGCAACTTGAAAGCACTGCTAAGACAGCCACTGGCTTAGAGGGGTGTGGTAGCTCATGGCAGGAACACCTCCTAAGTTATTTAGAGAAGACTTTTTGGTGGAAGTGATGTCCAGAACGAAACCAGAGTAACTCAAAGAATATAGTGTCTTTCAGAAAGATTACAGATGAGAAATGGTGGTAATACAGTGAAGAAGACATAGTTTGAAGTCAACTGGTGGATCGTGGTATCAGTTCTAGTTCTGTCAGTTACCAACTGTGTGCCTTGAAGCAAAAGTCAGTTGACATTTCCACCATTAACCTAAAAAGCGGGCATAAAAATGCATACCTCATAAGGTTATTGAAAGGAGCAAGTAGGATATTATATTTGAAGACTGTCGTGAAATGCAAAGTACTATAAAGCTGAAGTATTATTAAGTGAAATAATGTATATGACTACAACTTAGCATAGTACGTGCCATGTAGTAAACCCTCAGTAAATGGCAGCTGCCTTCTGCTGTATACCATGTCACTTTACTGGTTTGGAATTCCTGTTCCCTTCAGAGATGAGTTTTTGAAGAGCTAGAGCCACATGACATATGCCGCTAGTCTATACCTCATTGTCATCTCCTGCCTCTTTCTTTCCTCTCCCATTTTCCAGAGCGAATCCCACAACCAAGCTTTTTATGGCTGATGGGTGGTGTTTCCGTGTTTTCTTTCTCCCCTCTTACTACCTTCGTGGAAGGAGAAATAGGGGCTGGAAAATGATGTGGTGAGTGCCCGGTTAAAAGGGGGCCTGAGCTTTTGCTGTAGAATGATTCAAAATCTAACATTTTGGAAGAATTTTTGGCCTCATAATGGATTTGTCTGTCATTTTCCCAAAAGTGTAATTTGGAGATATCTTGATTCTTTTTTTCCTCAGTTTTTGTTGAGCTATAATTGAAATATAATATTGTATAAGTTTAAGGTATGCAACATGATGATTTGATATATGTAGATGTTGTAAAATGATTACCACAAGTTAACATCTATTACCACATGTAGCTACAAACATTTTTTTCCCTTGTGATGAGAACTTTTAAGATCTACTCTCTCAGCAACTTTCAAATATGTAATACATTATCGTTACCTAGAGTCATCATGTTGTTTGCTGCATCCTCAGCACTTAATTTATCTCATAACTGGAATTTTGTACCTTTTGACCGCCTTCATTCAATTTCCCCAAACCCTGCCTCTGGCAACCACCAACCTGTTCTCTTTTTCTATGAGGTTTTTTTTTTTAAGATTCCACATATGAGTGAGCTCATACAGTATTTGTCTTTGTCTGACTTATTTTACTTAGGACATTATGATAAGTGTCCTGATTCTTAATTTTATATAGCATATCACTCTTTGTTTAAAAACTTATTTCTTTTTAAATAAGCTTTGAAGGTTATACCGTAGTATGGGTAGGAATGATTTTTTTTTTATGGTAACTCCATATTCTTTAATGAAAAAACTTGACTGTTTTAGTTCTGTGTTGCTAAGGGATTAATAGAGCAATGACTAAATTCATACTGACAGTGAGAAGGGTCTTGAAGCAACTGAGCAGTTGGCTTATAGAAAATCCAGAGAAGTAGGAAGTATAGACCCAAGTGACCCTGTCACTATGAATCTGTTTATTACTCTTTGGTTTTAGGTGAGGGCCAACTGCAGAGGATACAGAAAGGCAGGGCAGGTGTGTCTAGCTGATCAAAACGTGCCAGCAAGTCCAAGCATAGTGCTTGGTACACAGTTGGTACTTGACTATTACATGAGGATTTATTAAGCACCCATTCTACCCAGCACTGTACCAGGCACAGGGCTTAACTGTGAGAGAAACAGTTCCTGATCCCAATATGCTTGTGATGCAGTGATAGAAACAGACTCACAATTAAGCAACGAAAGCACAATGGGAAAAGTGCTATCCCAATATAATTTTGCACAAAGAACTTTTGGGGCAAATAAAAAAGAGCAACGAATTGCCTAGGTGGGAATGAGGTAAATGATACTGCTCTAGAAAATGTAAGGCAGCATTTATAAACTGGATAACAGCACAGGATACATAGGTAAGGGCATTAAAACTGTTTTTGATGGCTAGTGAGGCAGAATGAAAAACATATTCATAAAAGGTGATGATGGGGATAGAGCCAGGACCTGAACTCAGGACTTGTGATTCCAGGTCATCTACCCTTCCTACCACATAATGCAGCAGCTTATTATCTAAAAAAAGCAGCACATATATTTTTATAAATTGCACATGTAGTTGAGTCATTGTAGGCAACAGATCTGGAGAAGGAGATGTTTTTCCTTCAAGGTTTCAGACTCATCTTTTCTGGCAGCTCTTCTTGGGCCCAACTCTGATGTTTAACTTCTGATTGCACACGGGACATGTGATGTATCTGTTGTTGTGGGCATTTAGATGGAGGAAGAACACTGGAGAAGCCTTTTGTCTTTGATCCCTGGACTGCTGAAAGAATGGCTTCATGGAGAAGTCGAAAGGGAGTAATGAGCAGGGGGAGGCAGCCTCTGCAGCAGGACATGGTTAGAACAGGTTTGACCACCACCCAGCTTCTCGTTGTTACCCCACTTTCCTGCTCAGACTGACCCTCCCTGTCCCACAGCCTGCCTTCTGCATACAAAAGGACAGATCTAAGAGCATAAGAGCGTTGCTAGTCCAGAGGGAATTGAGGAGGATGGGTAACAATTAAGAGTCAGCCCTATAGGTAGTCTTGGTGGTAGTGAGAGGGGGTCCGTTTATATTGTCAGGGATACTAATTCTCATTCTGGAGGAAGGCATTCCTCTATTCCTCAGGGGATGTCATCTATAAGTGTGGGGGGATGGCTGCAGGGTGGACTGATCCTGAGAGCACTGTCAAGGAAGACCTATGACAAGTCCAGGACTCTCAGACCGAGCTCTTGACCTCTCAAAAGCTTCTGTAGGAAGCCTTGCTTCTTATGCTGTAGAAATTTCAAAGACACTGGACAGAAACTAGAAAGAGATGAACAGACCTTGAAAGAAGTATGGTCTTCCCACCTAGGATCTCAGAAGTCTGTAAAGCTAGATCTTACTCTAGATGAGCTCCTTGGATGTTACCTACCCCTTCTCAGTAGAGGGAAAGGAAATCACTCCCTTCACTAAGAAGACAAAGAATGTTAAGGGATGAGCAGAGAAGCATTTTTAACACAAAATATTTTAGTAGAAAGATGCATGGACAAAAGAGTCTTTGACTCTCCCTAGCACCACCCAAGGCAACAGTATAGCAGGTATGTACCAGTGGCATGAAACCAGAAAAACTCCCAGGAAGCCCTGGGGAAAAGCATGATTTCCTTAAAGGAGACCCTAGTAGAAGTAGAGATTATTTTCTTCTTAGCCTTTTTTGGTGAATTGAGTGATTAAACAAATCTCTGAACTACTTCTGACTGCTGGTGCTGTTGGTTTTGTTCTATTTTTTCTTTTTGCTGTTATCCAGGAAGTGCCGTGGTATGTGCCAATGAAGAATACCTTTATGATTCTCACTCCAAACAGGGTAGAGCTCTTTTTGACCAACTCATTATTCTTCATAATGACTAGAGAGAAGCTGATTCCATGGAGAGAACCAGCAGCCAGAGAGAACTGGATTAGCACAGTTAGAGAGACAAGAGCTGTTCACAATTTACAGCCTTGGTCAGCATTCTGAAGACCATATTGGATGGAAGCAAAGCCTCTAGGATAAATCAAATAATAAAGGTTGAAATTTCAAGGGCTAAACCAGTGATTTCTAACTTTCTTAATTAAAAAAAATAACATGCATCTCACCTTTCCCAAAGGCTCTGGTATAATTTTCTTCCTTACTGTTTACTATTATCCTGCTGGGAAGATTTTATCCAGTTTTATTTTCTGTAGATTCTATTTTGAAAGTAATAGAGATTAAAAAAAATTTTTTTCAAACATAAAATGACCACATTTAATATGCTTTTAAGAAGTCCCCTGCCCTACCCTGGAAATTAGGTATGCTTTTTAAAAAATCGTGCCCACCTTCCTCACCTCTTAAGTACCCAGTTGAAAATGCCTGGACAAAAGTTTGAAATATGTGGAGACAAAGATGATGATTTTTGTAATAAGGGTGCTGAAGCAAGTTGTGCCCATCTCATTACAGGATGGACTGCACAGGAGAGACTTGTGAGGTTGGATGCAATGAGAACACATACTGCTCTTTATAAAAAGGGTCAGTGGATTAAGAAATGTTTCTGCCCACAGCTCTGCGTAGGGCATCCTTGACCTCTTTGTTCCTCAGACTGTAAACAACAGGGTTCAGCAGGGGAGTGATGATGGTGTAGGTCACTGAGAGAAGGAGGTCTTGTTCTACAGAATTTTCTGACTTAGGCTTGAGGTAGGCAGTGGAGGCACAGCTGTAGTGGACCATGACCATGGTGAGGTGGGAGGCACATGTGGCAAAGGCCTTCTTCTGGCCCACGGCTGAGGCGATATTGAGGATGGTGGAGATGATAAGAACGTAGGAGATGAAGACCAGGCCCATGGGAACCAGGATCACCGATAAACTGACAACAAAATTGATGATCTCATTGACAGTGGTATCAATACAGGAGAGTTTCATGGCAGGGAGGATGTCACAGAAGAAATGACCAACCACTCTGTGACAAAATGGTTAGGTAAATATGGATGTCACCTGGACAGCTGCCATGGCCAATGCTGAAGGCTCCACACATCAGCTGGACACACACCCTCTTGCTCATGATGAGTGTGTATCTCAGGGGGTTGCAGATGGCCACACAGTGGTCATATCCCACCACTGTGAGCAGAAAGCAGTGTTGCTGGCTAAGGTAACAAACAAGAACATTTGGGTGGTACAACCTGCCAAGGAGATTGGCTGGTTCTGGGCTGTGAGGCTGGAGAGCATCCGTGGAATGGTGACTGGTGTGTACATAGTCTCTGAACTGGCCAGGATGATCAGGAAGAAGTATATGGGCATGTGGAGGTGGCGATCAATGTGGATAATTGTCACGATGATGACATTGCCAGCCAGAGTTAATGTATACAGGATGAGAAAAACTGCAAAGAGGATGATCTGGTGTTCATGGAATCTGGAGAATCCTAGGAAAATGAACTCTGTCACTTCTGTGAGGTTTTTTCTCTGCATTCTTCAGTTTCAGTGCCTGAAAGCAATGCAGGGAGTCAACATGGAGAAATTCCCATCGTGGCCTCTAAAACAGGGATAGAGAGAGAAGTGTGGGGACACACACACACACACGCACGCATGCACACACGAGTCTATTTCCTCGCTGTATAATCAGGAGGGTGCTGGCATAGCTCTATGGCTACTTTAGCCTCCTCCCTTTTTTCAATTTTTGCCGTCCCCATAATCTTTTCTTAAGCCTCTAAGGAATGACCAATATGTGAGACTATTTCACATATCCTTTCAAGTTCTTATCCTAAATATGCTGTTGTTTTTGTAGAGCATGGATGGAAGGTTGTTTATTTTAATGGCATGTAAGCTGCAGGGCCCCTGAGCCTCCACCACCCCAGCTTTGCCTTTGTTTGTCCTCTAGGGAAAGTACGAGAAGCTGGCACAACAAAATGGAGATGAAAGAGTTAGACTTACTGAATTAAAATCACTGGTACCACTTAGGAAAAACTTCTGGGAACAGTGTACAGGGAGCAGAATTAATCTCAGGAAGCTGGTCTTTAGGGACATGTTAGCGGGAGTGAAGGTGAGGTATTGGGGGCTCAGCCAGGATGGTCTAAGTGAGACAGACCGTTGGCAAAGTTGCTTTGTTGTAAAAGTATTAACAGGGATTTGAGGGTTTAGGGGTGAGTAAAATAAGGAGAAAAGGGAGGAATTGTTGGAAATAGAGGAGGACCAGCAACATGGCAGAAGGCTGAACCTTTAATGAAAGAAATGACCGATTTCTTTTTGGCAGAGGGAATTTTAAAAATAAAAGAGGTGTAATAATTGATTTTAAATTGTTTGCTAAACTATATTGTGATGTAAAACCCCTCCAGAGCCCCAAACTTTCATTTAAATCTGTCATATGTACCATCTTGAGTTAGTGGTATTTGGGAAAGTGGAGAGAGTTGGGTGATGGCAGTGCAGAAAAAGGGTACCATATGCAAGAAGTAAAATCCAGAGGGAGGAAGAAAAACTTCTTGCTAGTAACGATTGGAAGAAATACAAGGGCCTCTCTTGTCCTATCTTCCCCCTTGCAAGCACACACAGTATTTCCTGGAAATTTGGTGAGGGACTCTGGGATTGCCACCATATATCAAATGGTGGATTGAACCATTTTCCGCAAAGAACAAGATAACACTAGCAGGCTGGAGGATTTTGGCAAATCTAGGACACTTACAGTAGCAATCTAGGAGACATTCTAGATTCTTAGTGAATCTAGATTCCTAGGAATCTGGGAAGCACAATCTAGAAAATGTTGTGGGTATTCTGGAAAGTACTCCATTGTGGGAAATAAGAAGGTAGACATTTAAAGTAGAAATGAGCGTGCCACTAATTAAAGTAATTTATATTAAGAGGCTGCCAAGATACCAATTGGATAGGTAGAGATGAAAGAGTGTCAGTGCAACTCTAAGCAGCTTTTTAGGAAGGATGAGGTAGAACTGTAGAGCTGTGGCTACTTAAAATTAAAATTAAAGGAAAAATTCAGTTCGTCAGTCCCAGTAGCCACATTTCAAGTGCCTAAAAGCAACACATGAATAGTGGCTACTCTGTTGGGCAGCACAGATATCAAACATTTCCTTCCTTGGTGAAAGTTATGTTGAACAGTGCTACTCTAGTGTACTTCCATAAACAGATGTGTGGAATGCATTAAATAAGAGCAACAGAAAAGCTATATAAAGAACAATAACATGGTGTGTTGCCATATGGTTAAAAATGTGTGTCTGTGTGTGTGAATGCATATATTTATATATGCAAAAAGTCTGAAAGAATATACAGCTGATATTATCACGGGTTAACCGTTATCTTTGGGTCGGGGTGAGATTATAGGAAACTTTGACTTTTTACATGGCTGTATTTACAGTGAGGATTATGGCCCTTATTTTAAATTATTTTAATTTTGAGCATAAATGTATAGCTCATAGATAGTTTGGAGAAGTCAAGGAGGATGACAACTGAGAAAGAAGGAGGTCACTGGTGAGGTACTGGCCAGTTTCAGTAGAGTCTTGGGCTGGAAAGCCTGGTTACAGGGAGGAAACAAAAAAGAACTTTTAACATGTCATCGATGAGAACAGCAGATCGTATGTGCCTTTCCCCTTTCCTGATGAGCCTATTGCAGTGAGTTACAAAAAATGGCTAAGAAGGTATTAAGCCAGGAAAGCCATAGACATATTTGGAGTAGGGAAGAAGAAGAAAATACTAAGCTGAATTGAGTCAGGAGGAGGAAAAAAATCCCTGGTGTCTTTAGGGCCTGAAAAGTACTGCTTTCACCCTGAATCAGCTGGATTTGCTATAAGTATGTCTCAGGTAAATATAAAGTTACTTTCTTTGAATAAATTATAAAGTTATAAACAGGATGGCTGATGACCAGGGAATGGGGCCCAGGTACATAAACCCAGGAGAAAAAGAGGGGTGAGAAATAAGTTTATTGCCTGTGGTGAACATTTGAATTGGATTGAACAGACAATGAAAGACTATCTTAAGGCAGGATATTCTTAGAACTTGAGGGAAAAAATGCAAAAAGAAGGCCAGCTCAAGACATGTGGGAGCACATAATGCAAATGTTCAATGCAAATGTTCAAAGCAGCATTCTTTCCATGTTAGTATTTTAGAGGCAAGGTGTGTAGTAGGTGAGGGAAGGGTGATGTTCTGCCACTAGGAGGAGCTATCATTTTTCCTTCCTGAGGAACTCAGGCACAGCCCAAGCTTCAACATGCCCTTTAGCCAACATAAACAAAGAGCCCTGTAGTGATTGGGATTCACCCTCCATAAAGTGCACTTTGGTGGTTAGCTGTACTTCCTAGAGTAGGTGTCATACGCTCATCACACTTGGAATATTTTTCCAAGTATTCCTCCCGACGATTGCTGTCCACATCAGGAGTTCTAGGGTGCGGTTCACTCCATCTTGTCACATCTCCAGGGATGTTTTAGCATTAAGGACTAAGAATACAGATTAAGAGCAATTGCCTCCTATCTCACTTATTAACCTGTCTCTTTTTGAAGTGCAATCCAAAATTGTTACTGTCAAGGACTGTGTGGCTGAAATGACCAACACAGGGCTGTTACTGCCCCTGGAGGTGAGGCAGGCCCCAGTGAAGGAGATGGGGAAGTATGGGATGTGGGGGTAGGTTGCATTGTGAGTCCTCCTGGGTTGTCTTCCATTCTTGCATGGAAGACATTGGGTGAACAGACCCCAGTGTTCACTTTGGGAGGGGAGGAGAGGTTGTAGAGAGCACCATGGTGCTGAAGAAGTGTGTGGAAAGGGGAGGTCAGTTCCACTGGTGGAGATTGGCTGGGATGAGTGCTCAGCAGTTGGAACAGGTGTCAATGAACTTAAGGATGCTTTTAGCACCAGATGGCTGCCTCCTTTTTTCCTCCTGGTTGCTCTTTTGAGTCACCCCAGCCAGAAGTGACTGCAGCTGGGCACTGGAGCAGCAACCCTTCTACCACCCAAATCTGGTTCCCCTCTGTGCCTGAACCCTAGGGGTGTTTCTGTGTGAGGGACACACCAGTAGACGATCTCAAAAGCATAGTATAGGATAGAAAGGAGTTTTCAAAATGATTTAAATACTCCAGAAGGACAAAAACCCTGTGGGGGAGTAAGAATACTGACATGTGCTCATGCATCAAAATTTTAGTCATGAAGCCGATACTCTGACTAGAGGAAAAAGAAAAATAAGATAGAGGGGAAAAATACAATTTGAGGGTATAAAGGAAATACCATTTTCAAAGGGAAGAAATTATGACAAAACTCATGGGTACTTAAAATTATCTACATCTTTATAAGCAAAATCTGTGCCTAGAAACAGAATCTGTTTTAAAAAGTAAAATATGCAAGGTAGTCTAAGTCTCTATAATTATAATTTTGTGTTAAAAAGAGTTGTGCGGCTAAAAAAATAATGACATTGTCTTTGTGCCAAACTTGCCATCCTGTCCTTTCCTTTCTTTTCCTTTCATTAAACAAAATAGGTGTGAGGATCCAGGAATGGAGGAGTTGACTTCTTAAGAAAATGATGATTATGTGAACTATTTGAATAAACAAGAGAATGATGACTTTTCTTTGGGACAGAAGCCTTCTCATACTCAAAGGAATTCCCCCGCCTTCTTGAGTCTGTAGAATCTGCCTGTGCTCTTTTCTGGTTTGAGAGCATAGCAGGCAATTATGACTTATTTACAAGACGTCACTGCAATGCCAAGAAAACTGATTGTCATTTTTTTGCTAGAAGAAATAATAGAATCTTGGTACCTTACAAAACTCAGCCTTATTAGGTTCTAGGTCAGCCTTATTACATAATTAGGTCACTTACAGTTCACTGCACTCTGGCTGAAGCACAGGTGACACATTCGCCCTGAGCACCTCTGACCTTCGAGGAGCTGCCCCTTTAAATCTGATTTGGAAGGGACTCTCAGAGGAGAATTCCTGTTGTCTAGCTCTTGTCTCCAGGGTTCATTTGCCAAGAGACTTACTGTGCATCCCGTGGGTCTGCGTGGAGTCAGAATCTAGAAATGAGCCGGGAGATCTCATTACAAATGGATCATGCAGGGAATATTGGGCAAGCTTTGGTGTCACATGGGCTAGTTCTTTTTCTCCTGGAGAAAAATAGCTCAACTCAGACAAAGATGTGTTGAATGTCACATGGCACTATCTTTTGTTCTTTTGAATCCATGTTAGTGTGTTGCCCTTGTTTAGTTACTATCGGTGAAAATGCACTTGTATAAAAGTCAGATGTGGTGCCCCTCAGTGTCTATGGGAAGAACTTATCCCATTTCTGCTACTAGCAGGAGACATACACGGGTTTGGTTAGGGAAGGATTAGGGTTGCGAGCAGAGACTGAAAATAGAGCATGAATATTTCTTTTTGTTTGTAGGAATATACCAAGAAGTTTAAGGCAGATGATTTGAAGTATTAGGTGGTAATTCTCATTTTCCTTTATGTCTTGGTTGACACTCAGCACTTGGTGCCAGAACGTGTACTGGGTAGGTGCTGTGTATGTCTCATCACATCTAATCCTCACAAGAACCCCATGAGGTTACAATGAGAAGTTACTGTAGCAGCTAGAGCTCTGGATGAAATGCTTTACATTTGTCTTTGCCTCCTTGCTCCAGACACAGTTGGGTCAGCCCCTTGTAGACTATGGGCCTCAGTGTAACTTATCAGTAACATTAGATTAGTTTTGCTTTGGATCCTGTGGTTGCATGTGACATGATGTGTGTGCCTTGACCACTGCCCCAATGCATGGTGGAACCGCTTTGCATCTTCCATATTGAACTCACAGAAGAATGGCCACGACCAGACAAAACCTAAGTGGACAATTCTGGAGCACAAATGGAGTTTAGTTTATAAGTTAATCAGCTATTTAGTCACATCAAGGTAAGGATTAAAGGTGACTCAGGTCATGTTTCAGTTTTCCTTATGTTCTTTGAATGTTCTTGGATACCTGTTCTTTCTAAATAGAGGAAGTACCATGAAGGCCTAGAAAATCTCCATGTTACTCTCCAAAGGTGACTATACATTGCTGCTTTCTAGTGAGGACAAGAGAAAAATCTCTTTTTTCATCCTCACCCAACTCAAGTCTGAGCTAAGGCATATCCCAAACTCAAGGAGACCTTGTTGCTTTAACCTCAGACCTCCCCACAGTTTCCCATATAAAACATAGAGAAAGCTTCAAGCCCTCTCATTAGGGCAAAGTCCTTTATAGACTTTTCTGGTAAGCCCAGCCCTGGGGCCGTGTTGCTAAATGCTCCAACCTACTTTACTGGGTCTGGTGGCTTCCTCTTTGTCCATCCTGGGTGAATGGATGCATGAGTTAGAAGTAATCACTTGGGGACTTCCCTGGTGGCACAGTGGTTAAGAATCTGCCTGCCAAGGCAGGGGACACGGGTTCGAGACTTGGTCCGGGAAGATCCCACGTGCTGCGGAGCAACTAAGCCCGTGCGCCGCAACTACTGAGCCTGTGCTCTAGGGCCTGTGAGCCACAACTACAGAAACCGTGTGCCACAACTACTGAAGCCCAGGTGCCTAGAGCCCGTGTTCCGCAACAAGAGAAGCCACCACAATGACAACCCCGTGCACCACAATGAAGGGTAGCCCCTGCTCGCTGCACTTAGAGAAAGCCTGTGCGCAGCAACTAAGACCCAATGCAGCCATAAATAAATAAATAAAGTAATTACTCGGTTATTCTGAAGCCCTACTGGTTGCTGTCTTTTGACTTCATGTTCTGTTATCTGTGGGCAAAGCCTGCCTTATTTCTCATACGCAGGCGAATTTTCTTTGGGGTCCTTGCTTCTCTGAGAAGGGACTTAATATCTGTTGAGGATATGCCAGACACTCTGCTCCATGGTTTTCATAATAATGAGAATAACTAATAATAACATCTCACAATTATTTTGTAGTGTTATAATTGGGATGCCAGTTGCTATGCTAAGAGTTGTATCTTAAAGAGGTAAGCGGAGACCAGATTATGGGGGGGGCAGTCAAAGGGTTTAAGTTGTATGCTGTATGAGGTGGGGAAGGATTTTAAACTGGGAATTCATGTAAGCAATATCCTTGATGACTTCAGGACAGTATTATGAAAATCAGGCATTGTATGGTACCACTGGGATTTTTGAGGGAAAAAGGCATGTTTGCCCTTACCCCAAATGATTCCAGACTCTCACACACTTTCAGTTTTCATTCTTGCTACTTCTAGTTTTTTTTTTTCCCATCTCATTACTTGCCATTAAGTTCTCAGCTGTTGCTTATCTCATTATAGTTGTCTCCTTGGCAGAAGCTCAGACCTCTTTTTGATTTTGTAGCTGGAAAACCAAATAGGAGGATTTCTGTTGCAACTCCACACACATTTTGAGTTGTTAATACAATTATTAGTAGCTTGTAATTGTTGCTGCTGCCCCACTCGTTGAGTGCTCTGGCTTTATGATAGACCTTTTTAGTTACTTAAAGGTTTCCCTCCCCATAATTTGCAACCTGATTTTTCTGGATAATGAAACACCAATTTTCAAATATAAGTAGACATAAGAGAAAATGTTTGGCACTATGATGAGCATTAAACAAATGCAGGTGACATAATACATTTTTTTAACTAGGCATACTTGTAGACAGGGAATTCAAAGAAAAAAGAGCTATAGGTCTAGGATTTAGTATCCAGTTGCCTTGAGCAGAGCTCTTGGGTGTTGGTTATTTCATTTTCAAGTGCTCTTGTGGATTCCAGACCTCAGCCCCACACCAGGGGCTTGATGACAACGTAGCCTTTCATTTCATAGTTCAGAGCCTGCCAATTTAGGATGGTGGGATTGAGGGAGTAGGAACGCTGATACACAAACTGGATCTCTTCGGGAGACAGCAGAGTCCCACATGTACAAATCCCCAATCTGTCTCATAAAGGACTGGGTTTTATCAAAGCCTCCTCCATAGGAATCCTGCTCCTGGCCCAGGACAATCTTGGGGTTAGCTCCCACAGAATAACCCTGTCTCAGGCCCTTTTTCACCAGCGGCTTCCCATTGATCCAGAATTCGGCAATGCCTGTGGAAGACTCCCAGCTGGTACAGATGTGCACTGGGGTGGGGAACTCCTCAATAACTCTGGCAGTAACTCTGGTTCTTCCAATGTATAAACTGTACTCTCCAATTCTGTCTTTAAAAATTAGTAGCTCATTATCCTTGCCCTGGGTGTTATAGGAGAAGAGGCTGTAGCCGCAGGAGAGATCACTATAGGCTCGAAAACACAAGGTAAAGTTCTGCAGAGGTTTCTCCAGCTTTGTGATCAGGTTCACGTGGTCAGTAGAAGATTCTCTAGGGAACAGAAACACCTTCCTACTGAGGTCTGTGGGAAGAGAAAGAAATATAGTGACCTTCATCATAAATGCAGGGAAAAAAATCACACTCAATCTTTTTCTCATCTCATGCTCCTTGATCACACCCTGACCACCCTACCTTTCTGAGCAAAGGCTTCTGGAAGGCTGGCGAGGACAGAGACCCAAAGCAGTAGCTTGTCCATGTTCTTGGCCTGGGGCTGTTACAGCAGCAGCAGTGACCAGGATGAAGGTACAGAGAGCACAGTGGTTGTTCACTCAACTTCTGCGATTCACATTCTTAGGCCTCAGGCTAGGGTTTATATGCACCTCTGGGTGAGGATGGGGGGATGGAGAGCACCGATAATGTATGAATGATTTTCTGGGCCTGCCCTCTGGTGCCAACAGTCAGAGCTATTGGTGGGGAAGGAAGGGCTGGAAAATCAACGGGAGTTACTTATTAGATACAGGGGACATCCAGAGCCCCACCCCTCTGTGACCCAGATTCTAGTGCTAGGAAGAGAGTGGTGTGGAGCTGCGGTGTTATGGAAGAGATGAGACCACACCAGCCACACCAGGAGGGCCTGGCTCCACTCTCCAGGGACCCCTCAGTGTGATGGCCCCGTGACTTCTGTTTGTGGATATTCTGGGATTCTGGTTTCGGCTGAAGACCCTGAAGTCTCTTCACCTTTGTTTAATTCAATATTTAGTAATAGGTCCATTACTAAGGAGAGCAACAGAATTAGAGTATGTATTTTCTGTCTCCCTGAAGCTTAGTATTTTCAGCTACTATCACTCAGCTCTTTTTCTTCTTTTGACTGTCATAGTGTTTCTTTTTTTTTAAATTAATTTTTATTGGAGTATAGTTGACTTACAATGTTGTGTTAGTTGCTACTGTACAGCAAAGTGAATCAGTTATACATATACATATATTCACTCTTTTTTGGATTCTATTCTCATATAGGTCATTACAGAGTATTGAGTAGAGTTCCCTGAGCTATACAGTAGGTCCTTATCAGTTATGTATTTTATATATAGGAGTGTGTAGATGTCAGTCCCAATCTCCCAGTTTATCTCCCCTTCCCCACCCCCGCTTTCACCCTTGGTAACCATAAGTTTGTTTTCTACATCTGTGACTATATTTCTGTTTTGTAAATAGGTTCATTTGTACAATTTTTTTAGATTCCACATATAAGCAATACCATATGACATTTGTCTTTCTCTGACTTACTTCACTCATTATGACAATCTCTAGGTCCATCCATGTTGCGGCAAATGGCATCATTTCATTCTTTTTTTATGGCTGAGTGATATTCCATTGTATATATGTACCACATCTTCTTTATCCATTCCTCTGTCGATGGACATTTAGGTTGCTTCCATGTCCTGGCTATTGTGAATAGTGCTGCAATGAACATTGGAGTACATGTATTTTTTTTTTTTTTAACATCTTTATTGGAGTATAATTGCTTTACAATGGTGTGTTAGTTTCTGCTTTATAACAAAGTGAATCAGCTATACATATACATATATCCCCATATCTCTTCCCTCTTGCATCTCCCTCCCTCCCACCCACCCTCCCTATCCCACCCCTCTATGTGGTCACAAAGCACCAAGCTGATCTCCCTGTGCTATGCGGCTGCATATGGTATTTGTTTTTCTCTTACTTCACTCTGTATGACAGACTCTAGGTCCATCCACCTCACTACAAATAACTCAATTTCATTTCTTTTTATGGCTGAGTAATATTCCATTGTACATATGTGCCACATCTTCTTTATCCATTCATCTGTCGATGGACATTTAGGTTGCTTCCATGTCCTGGCTATTGTAAATAGAGCTGCAATGAACATTGTGGTACATGACTCTTTTTGAATTATGGTTTTTTCAGGGTATATGCCCAGTAGTGGGATTGCTGGGTCATATGGTAGTTCTATTTTTAGTTTTTTAAGGAACCTCCATACTGTTCTCCATAGTGGCTGTATCAATTTACATTCCTACCAACAGTGCAAGAGGGTTCCCTTTTCTCCACACCCTCTCTAGCATTTATTGTTTCTAGATTTTTTGATGATGGTGCTTCTGACCAGTGTGAGATGATATCTCACTGTAGTTTTGATTTGCATTTCTCTAATGATTAATGATGTTGAGCATTCTTTCACGTGTTTGTTGGCAATCTGTATATCTTCTTTGGAGAAATGTCTATTTAGGTCTTCTGCCCATTTTTGGATTGGGTTGTTTGTTTTTTTGATATGGAGCTGCATGAGTTACTTGTAAATTTTGGAGGTTCATCCTTTGTCAGTTGCTTCATTTGCAAATATTTTCTCCCATTCTGAGGGTTGTCTTTTTGTCTTGTTTATGGTTTCCTTTGCTGTGCAAAAGCTTTTAATTTTCATTAGGTCCCATTTGTTTATTTTTGGTTTTATTTCCATTTCTCTAGGGGGTGGGTCAAAAAGGATCTTACTGTGATTTATGTCATAGAGTGTTCTGCCTATGTTTTCCTCTAAGAGTTTGATAGTGTCTGGCATTACATTTAGGTCTTTAATCCACTTAGAGTTTATTTTTGTGTATGGTGTTAGGGAGTGTTCTAATTTCATTCTTTTCCATGTAGCAGTCCAGTTTTCCCAGCAACACTTATTGAAGAGGCTGTCTTTTCTCCATTGGATATTCTTGCCTCCTTTATCAAAGATAAGGTGACCATATGTGTGTGGGTTTATCTCTGGGCTTTCTATCCTGTTCCATTGATCTATATTTCTGTTCTTGTGCCAGTACCATATTGTCTTGATTACTGTAGCTTTTTAGTATAATCTGAAGTCAGGGAGCCTGATTCTTCCAGCTCCGTTTTTCTTTCTCAAGATTGCTTTGGCTATTCAGGGTCTTTTGTGTTTCCATACAATTGTGAAATGTTTTGTTCTAGTTCTGTGAAAAATGCCATTGGTAGTTTGATAGGGATTGCATTGAATCTGTAGATTGCTTTGGGTAGTATAGTCATTTTCACAATGTTGATTCTTCCAATCAAAGAACATGGTATATCTCTCCATCTATTTGTATCATCTTTAATTTCTTTCATCAGTGTCTTATAGTTTTCTACATACAGGTCTTTTGTCTCCTTAGGTAGGTTTATTCCTAGATACATTATTCTTTTTGTTGCAATGGTAAATGGGAGTGTTTTCTTAATTTCACTTTCAGATTTTTCATCATTAGTGTATAGGAATGCAAGAGATTTCTGTGCATTAATTTTGTGTTCTGCTACTTTACCAAATTCATTGATTAGCTCTAGTAGTTTTCTGGTAGCATCTTTAGGATTCTCTATGTATAGTATCATGTCACCTGCAAACTGTGATGGCTTTACTTCTTTTCCAATCTGGATTCCTTTTATTTCTTTTTCTTCTCAGATTGCTGTGGTTAAAACTTCCAAAACTGTGTTGAATAACAGTGGTGAGAGTGGGCCACCTTTTCTTGTTCCTGATCTTAGTGGAACTGGTTTCAGTTTTTCACCATTGAGGACAATGTTGGCTGTGGGTTTGTCATATATGGCCTTTATTATGTTGAGGTAAGTTCCCTCTATGCCTGCTTTTTGGAGGGTTTTTATCATAAATGGGTATTGAATTTTGTGAAAAGCTTTCTCTTCCTCTATTGAAATGATCATGTGGTTTTTCTCCTTCAATTTGTTAATATGGTGTATCACATTGATTGATTTGTGTATATTGAAGAATCCTTGCATTCCTGGGATATACCCCACTTGATCATGTTGTATGATCCTTTTAATGTGCTGTTGTATTCTTGTATTTTTTCAAATTTCAGTTTTCTCCAGGTATATGCCCAGGGGTGGGATTGCTGTATCATATGGTAGCTCTGCTTTTAGTTTTTTAAGGAACCTCCACACTGTTCTCCATAGTGGCTATACCAGTTTACATTCTCACCAACAGTGTAGGAGGCTTCCCTTTTCTCTACACCCTACCAGCATTTGTAGACTTTTTAATGATGGCCATTCTGACTGGTGTGAGGTGGTACCTCATTGTAGTTTTGATTCACATTTCTCTAATAATTAGTGGTGTTGAGCATCTTTTCATGTGCCTCTTGGCCATCTGTATGTCTTCTTTGGAGAAATGTCTATTTAGATCTTCTGCCCATTTTTTGATTGGGTTTTTTTTTTGATATTGAGCTGAGTGAGCTGTTTGTATATTTTGGAGATTAATCCCTTGTCAGTCGCTTTGTTTGCAAATGTTTTCTCCCATTTTGTGGGTTGTCTTTTTGTTTTATTTATGGTTTCCTTTGCTATGCAAAAGCTTTTAAGTTTAGTGATGGCCGGCTATGGGCCCAACGCTACAGCGCCATCCATTTTCGGGGCTAGTTGATTCAGTAGGTGAGTTGTTACTTCCATGGCCACCATTCTGCTTATCATGGTGTTTCTTTTTGCTGGACTTTTCCATTTCTCATTACAACTTATTTTCCTTGTTACTTGTTTACTATCTACAGAGATGTTAGCATCTCACTTGGTTTTCCTCTCTTCTTCTTTGAGTCTCTGGCTACTGAGGGTTCATTTACATTAATCTTTGGTGATGACCCCCTTAATACATTCCACTCATGTTTATTATTAATTCCCAGGCACTATACTAGGTGCTGGGGATTCAGTGGTGACCTACCCTGGCACAACCCAAATGACCTCTATCTTCATTCCTTCTGCTACTACTTAAAATGTTGACACTATTATCCACCACTCAAACCTGCTCTACCTGTAAGATATCAAACTTAAACTCTCCTTTCTAGCCACGGTATTTTCCTTATTTCTTGCCCCTAAATTCTATGGAATCTGTTTTCATACTCTCGTCCAGTCTCTTGTTCATTCACTCTTCTCTCAGCCCATGGCAGACCTTCTGATCAGCCTTCTCAGTGACACAACAACTGCCAC